>NC_143539.1:4373914-4690858 GCF_031878675.1 Megascapheus bottae
ATAATTAGTAGGGCGGGTATCAGATGGCAGTGATTTTGCCTAAAGCCCTGGACTTTGGTGGGATGAGGGTATCTCACTGGAGTTTCCCAAGAGTCGACTGACTTCTAGATGGTTGGGGAACCTATACTTGGAACACTACTGTACCATTTGTCTCCACCAATTCCCACAACAGATTCGTCCCCTCACCTTTTTTTTTTTTTCTTTTTTTTTAAATCTCCATTTGTTTCTGATTGGTTGCCGCCAACTGTTAGGAAAACGAGGAATGAATCCCCTGCATGGAATAACTGGTATTTAAAAAAAAAAGAAAAAAAGAAAATGTGGGTTGGAGGTCGTGAAAACCTTGAGGGTTAGCAAAAGTATCCACCGGAGTGGCGATGCGGCTGGCCGGCCGTGCCGGGCCGCGAGCTCGGGGCGCCAGCCGAGCAGGCCTTCGCTGAGCGGGGCTGCGCAGACCCGCCCGCCCCGCGCGTCCCGCACCCGCGTCCGGTCCCAGGCTCGGCCTCCGGGCCTGTGGCGAAAGCCTGAGCTGGATGTCACGATGGTGGGGTCGGGGAGAACCGGACCGCCACACCTACGCTGGGGCGCCTCTGGGGCCTAGGGACCCCAGCGTGCGCTCCCGGCCGAGGCTGCGCCCTTGCTTCCGCCGTCGAGGGCCCGGTGTCCTGCGGGGCCTCAAGCCTCGGGGCATGACTGGGTGGCCAGAAGGGAGACTGAGACTGTCAGGTTGGTGGTGGCCAAGGATGCTGGTTTGTTTTAACCCCTTCTCAGCCAGTCCAGGGCACGTGTCCCCCAGAAATAACCTGGGGAGACTGCCTAACAACCCCTCCCCTCACCTTCTTTACCGACCCTCCCCTCTCTCCCCTAAAACCCACCAAACCTCTCATCTTCTAAGTGACTCCATCACCACCACCGGCCACCGGAATCTGCGGCCTCATTGCTCCAGCCCGCCCCACTCGACCGTCAGACTCGCTCATCGAACTCTTTGATTAACCCTTTTCTGTGTTCATCCCACGGAAAACTGTGTGTCCGGCAGGGGGAGGGGAGGAGGGAGGCGAGAGGCGGTTACTTACCTCTCCTCCATCTCCTCCCACCGCCCATGCCTCCCACCCGCACCCCCATCCCATTGCCCCTCACCCCCACCCCTCACTCTTATGGTCCACCCCCCCACCCTGGAGGGGGGGAGGGATGGCGATCCTCTAGAAATTACCTTTGCTGTTTGGCTTTGGCCCTTTAAAGGGCGGGTCTGGGGGCGTGGCCTCCGCCGGCCCCGCCCCTCCGGCCCCGCCCCCGCGGCTCCCCACGCCTTCATTGTAAATAGCCACTTTTGTACTGGGTTTGAGCCAGGGGACGTGGGGAGTCTTTTTCTTTTTCTTTCTTTTTTTTTTCTTTTCCCCTCATTGTGTTGGCATCTCAGGCCACTGGAGGCATGGCCCACGCAAGGTGTGTCCCCAGACATCAGTATTACTCCTGGGGGGCTCGGGGGGGGGAGAGAGAGAGAGGCAGGCCTGGGAGGGAGCAGATGGGGGGGTCACCCTCCACGCTCAGAGGAGCCGGGACCGGGGCCTCCCTGCCTGGGGGCAGAAAACCGGGATAGAGGAGAGGCCAGGAGGAAGGAGAGACCTGAAGCCAGCCTCTGCCTCCCCCTGGGCCCGCGGCCATGCCTCCAAGGCCTCCATCCACCCCCTCCTCTAACCGAGTCCTTCCATCCTCCGAGACCGGCGCCGCCGCCCACCTCCCCCCTGCCACCTCCAGAAGCTCTTGGCTGGGGCCACCGCCCTCTCCTCCTCCCCCCCTCCTCCCCGCCATCGCCATGCCTGGGCCACGCCCTTCCCACCCACCCACCACCCCCAGTGTCCGTTGTGTGACCTAGTGCACCATGTATTAGCTTTCATGGACCCCGCCCCCACCACACCCCTCCCCCCGCACCCCTTCTCCCTCGGCGACTTCACCTTTTTTTGCCGCGATAAACGCCATCTCAGCATCTGTGTCTAATGTTGTCTTTTTTGCTTGACATCACACACTCCTTCTTAACCCATCCCCCGTCCCTCTTCCCTCCTCCCCGCAACTCCACCTTCATCCTCCAAATTCTTTCCCCCCTCCTTTCCCTCAGGGATCGGGGCATGGAGGGGAGAGGGGAGGGGGGCCGTGGAGGAGGGTCCCAGATCTGGAGAAGAGGGGAGGGGTGGGCGGTACTCTCCCGGCCAGGTGAGCATCCCGCGGTCCCCCGGAGACCTGGGTGTCCGCTGGGGGACCAGCGCGCGCGCAGAGCGGCCAGCCTCCGGACGACGCCACTGCGCATGCCCACTCGCGGCTCTACCCAGACCCGAGTCCCGGCAGAGTCGGGAAAGGCTGGAGGCAGGTGAGGTCGGGTTTGGGGACCCCGTGCTGCCGTGTCACCCCAAGCCTGTGCTGCTCTGAGCCTCAATCTCTCCACCTGGGAAACGAGATTGTTTTTTTAAAGAAAGTTTTATATCCAAAATGTCTACATCAACGTGATGGATGCTTAGATTCCATACATCATCTACATCATTCCTTGTTTTGTTTTTTTCTGGTGGTACGAAGGTTTGAACTCAGGCCCTCACACACTCTTAGCTTGCTTGCTCAGTTGGTGCTCTACCACTTGAGCCACACCTCCAGCCTAGGTTTTGTTTTGTTTTTGCAAGGTATTAAGGAGATAGAACCTCTCAGACTTTCTGGTCAGGCTGGATTTGAAGCTCAGGCCTCTAGATCTCAGCCTCTGAGTAGCCAGAATTATGGGTGTGAGCCGCTTCACTCGTCGCTCACTTTTGGTTTTTGTTTAAAATGCTGCACACCTACTATGTGTTAAGGCATTGTTCTAGGTGCCAGAGATGAAACAATTAACAAAGCAGACCTCAATGTCTCTCCATGAAGGGGCAGCGACCATCGAGGCTGTGTAGCTCCTGCAATCACCATTCAATCACCCAACAGGAGAGACATGTGCTGTTTTCTTCTGTTGCCTTGTCTGCCTGTCGATCATTTTGTATGGCCCTCCAATGAGGTTATAAATACCCAGGTAATCCTGGGCAGAAAAAAAAGAAATGGATTCCCCACCCCTGTGTGGAATCTCAAGTTCTTCCTAAGCAGCAGATCCTGGCACATGAAAATTGCCCATCATGAATCTGTGGGCAGATTTGGCAAACCCATAACCTATTTATAAACCCTGAGGCACATTTTGTGTGAATGAGTCTCCAGACTTCTGAAAATGAGAACTTAGAGAGCAACTAAAAAAAATAATAATCCAGTGTGGATCTTTGGTTGTGATTGACAGCTAGTCCTGACAGACACAGGAGATCGAATCCCCTGTCCTAAGGCAGGTCAGTTTCAGCCCTTTTCCAACCCAGGCTGCCCTGAGAGTTACAGACCTGCCTCCTCAATGGACTAGTGTTTGTTTGAAGCCTCTGAGTCGATGCTCAAGACAAATCTCCCCTTCCATTGTGGAGGTGTTCACCAAACTGCTGGGCAGGTGAGGAAATTTATCATGGAGAAAAGAGATGGATGGCAGCTTGTGGGCAGTGGGGCGAGATGCTCTCTCACCCTCTCTCAGCCTCCACCTTTAGAAAACACGTTCGTCTAAAGTTGTACTTACCTTCTGAACTATTCCACGAGGATTCCCCAGGTGGATTACCTAATCAACACTGAACAAAGAAAAATGCTTATTAGCATATGATGGTCATCAAAGTTCTTTCAAGCTGAAAAATAATAGCAAATTCTAGAGTAGAGCAGAAAAGAAGAGCAGAATAAGAGGAAAAGAAAGGGCAATGTTTGGATTAGGAGACTGAGATGAAGCCAGGCTCAAGCTTGTACTCAGGAGGCTGAGATCTAAGGATCACTGTTTGAAGCCAGCCTAAACAGGAAAGTCTGTGAGACTCTTATCTCCAATTAAGCATGTGAGCGTGCGCGCGCGCACACACACACACACACACACACACACACACACACACAGAGCCAGAAGTGGAGTTGTGGTTCAAGTCATAGAGTGTTATCCTTGAGTACAAAAGCTCAGGAATAGACCTAGGTCCTAAGTTCAAGATCCAGGTCGCAAGTTCAAGCCCCAGGACCAGCATACAAAAAAAATGAAAGAAAGAAAGACAGACAGACAGACAGACAGGAAGAGGAAGATCAACATGGAAATGACTTAGGAAGTGTTCATCCATTCATTCCACAGACATTTATTAAGGACTTACTATGTTCCAGGCCCTTGAGATCTACTGATGACCAGGGCAAAACATAGTTCTACTCTTCAGTCCACCAGCCTTGAACCCTCAACCTTCAGTCCCTATTAGGTCCTCAAACTGACAATACCTGTGTCATGGCACCCGCAGTCCTGGTCTGTGACTATATTCAGAAATATTACCAAGCTGTGCAGTTTCAGGAAGGGTGGAGAAATTTTCTGCCAGAAGCTGGCAACATGAAAGGGATGGGGCATGGGTTATAGGTACTTTCAACTTTGCTGTGTAGCTTTGGGAAGGTCTACCTGACCTTGCTGGCCAAGGACATGGAAAGGAAAGATGGAATCAGGATGAAGGTGAGTAATGGGGAATCCTATGAATGGAGGCACCCTTAAAACCTCCACACTTCTCCTGGGGGAGGGGGGGCCAAGGGAGGGGAATGGAGACGGACCAGGGCAAGGGTTGGGAGAACTACAGAAGGCAGATAGAAGACACAAGACAGGATATGCCTAAATATGGCACTGAGATGGGGGGAGGAGAGAAGAAGGGGTCCACAAGACATTGTGGGGGGCATCCAGTAGCTCCATCATTAAGAGGGGCAGGAGAGATAAGGGCTTAGATGTGTACAATATTCTCAGCTACTGGGGGAACACAGGATTGTTAGAGCTGGTCCTGGCAAAAGCAAAAGACATGATCTAAAAATAAAATAATAATAAACATGTAACTAAATAAAACCAAACCTAACTAACGCGAAAGAACTGGGCCAAAAGCATTTGCCTGGCAAATGGGAAACCCTGAGATCAAACCCTAGTACTCTCACAAAGAAACCAAATGCCAAATTTTCTAAAATTCCCGTGTTACGTCGGGTAGTGTATTTTATCAGTCAACCCTAGAAGGCAAACAAAGAAAATACCAAAAAAACTAAGGCAGAGAATGGGGCATCAGCCTGGCACATGGAATCTTAACTGTGGAATTGGGGAGACTAGTTTACAGCCCCTAACAGCTGTCAGGGCTAGGTCCCACAGTCCTCTGACTCCCTTGTCTCCAAGGATCCTGTCTCTTGTTCCCCTGCAATCTGCCCCAATACGGCTAAAGTAGTCTTCAGCTGGAAGCGAGACTCAGTGGCAGTGTGTCTGCCTAGCAATTGCAAAGTCCTGAATTCAATGCAGGAAGAATACTCCTTTTGTGTTTGACCTTAATAACTGTCAAGTCAGGGACTTCTCCGTCCCCTTAGCTTTTTTGTTGGTTAGTTGGAGATAAGAGTTTTACGTGCTCTTTCTGTCTGGGCTGGTTTTGAACCACAATTCTCAGGTCTCAGCCTCCTGAGTAGCTAGGATTATAGGTGAGAACTTTGGGGGAGGCGGGAGGAGAGCAAGCGGGGTGGGGGTGGGGAGGTAACTCCCTCACTGTGTACCCATCATGGCTCAGCATCCGTTTGAGACAGTATAAGCAGAAAAATACCTTTTTTTTTTTTAAGGTCTTGGAGCTTGAACTCAGCACCTGGAGGTTGCAATGTCCCTGAGCTTTCTGTACTCAAGGCTAGCACTCTGTCAGTTGAGCCACAGCTCTATTGACAAGGATGCTGTTTGGGGAGAAAACCTTCATCTCTTTATCCATTCAGCCTGGTTTAGAAAGTCAAGCTTAGCGCGGAGCATTCCGATTGGTGAAGCTAAACTCTGACCACCCCATGGCCTTTGGGGAAATGTAGTTTTCTCCTTGTAGCCTCTGGGAAAAGCAACAATGATCCCAAATTTTTCTTCCTTTTATTGCCCGCTCTCTTCTCTCTCCATATCTGTGTCTACTAGTACATGTTTCTCATTCTCAGTGTTTCTGTATTTTTTGCTTTTTAAAGAAAAACTTTTTTCATTTGGTTTTATTTTAGTTTTCCTACCTCTTTGGCCCTCTTTAATGGTTCTTGGCTATTTGGCCAGTGTCTGTCTTAATTAGTCCTCTACCTTGTCCTGGTCTCAGTTCCAGCTTCACAATTGAGGGGAGTCTGTCTCTTGATCTTCACCACATTCTCAGTTGAACCAAAGGTCTAGAGTTGTAAGGGGAAAGAGAGAAGGGGGGGAGAGTGGAGGTCCAGGTTCCACAGAGAGACCAGGAAGACCATCAGGGCCTTTAGTTTCTCAGCTGCTCCCCCTGCAAGTGGGGGTGGAAATGGCACCTGAGGTGGGGTGGGGCTGGGATGGAGCTCTGCAAGGATTGGGAAATGTACGGGAGTCAGGGCAGGGCTCATGATTGGGCAGATATAAATGACCACTCTGCCACAGTGGCTTCCTTAAATTAACTCACTGAGCTTGGACCTGCGGGGAAAAGAGCTACAACTGTCACAGGAAGTATAGACCCATTCAAAAACATTCATGAAGCACCTACTATGTGCCAGGCATTGTTCTAGACATGAAGGGTATATCTGAGATAGAAACAAACAAACAAAAAAGACCACAATTCCCTATGCTGGGGAGCCTTCATTTCACTGAAGGAAATAAACCATGGATAAAATAAATCCACTGGGCACAAGTGGTACATGCCTATAATCCCAGCTCTTTGGGGAGCAGAGATAAGAAGAGGTCCAAGGCCACCTGGGCAAAAGCATGAGAGTCTGTCTGGAAAATAAACCGAAGCACAAAGCCTAGCACAAGTGGTAGAGGATGTAGTTAGCATGCAGGATGTTTGGAGCTCAATACCTAATACCACTCCCCACCCAATTAACATAAAAATAACAACTAGACTTGTGTTTGGATTATGGACATGGTTAAATAATTAAGTACAGGATGCTCAGGATAGCTGGGTGTCCATGGTTCACACCTATCTTCCTAGCTACTCAGGACGGGGAGATCTGAGGATCACAGTTCAAAGCCAGCCCGGGTAGGAAAGTCGGTAAGAATCTTTTTTTTTTTTCCTGTCCTGAGGAC
Organism: Megascapheus bottae; assembly: GCF_031878675.1. Lineage (NCBI taxonomy): Eukaryota > Metazoa > Chordata > Mammalia > Rodentia > Geomyidae > Megascapheus > Megascapheus bottae. The sequence goes on from NC_143539.1 coordinate 4,381,020, forward strand.
TGAACTCAAGGACTGAGCATCGTACTTGGGCTTTCCTCAAGGCTAGAGCTCTACCACTTGAGCCACAGAGACACTTCAGGCATTTCTATGTATGTGGTACTGAGCAATCGAACCCAGATTTTTGTGCATGCTAGGCAAGCACTCTACCACTAGGCCACACTCCCGGCCCCTGTGAGACTCTTATCTACACTTAAGTACCAGAAAACCAGAAGTAGAAAACCAGAAGTAGCACTGTGGCTCAGAATGGTAGCCTTGAACACAAAGAGCTCAGGAACAGCACCCAGGCATGACCAACATAAAAGAAAGGAAAGATGGAAGGACAGAAAGAAAAAGATACATAGGATCAAGCTAAGAAATTAGGTATCCAGGAGGTTGGGGATATAGCTCAGTGGCAAAGCAGGTACCTAACATCTGTCAAAAGCCTTGAGTTCTAGTCCCAGTATCACAATAAATTGAAGACCCCAAACCAGACACTGTTGTGTCACACCTATAAATCTAGCTACTCAGGAGGCTGAGATCTGAGAATTATAGTCTTAAACCAGCCCAAGCTGGGTCAAGAGCAGGGTCTAGAGTCAAGGTTTCAATCTGGGATATAAGTGGAAACGATTAAACTGGGTGCCAGTGGCTCATGCCTGTAATTCTAGGTACTCAGGAGGCTGAGATCTGAGGACCACGGTTCGAAGCCAACCTGGGCAGGAAAGTCTATGAGATTCGTATTGCGAATAAATCAGAAAAAAAACAAAACCTGAAAATGGTGCTGTAGCTCAAGTGGTACAGCTGTAGTCATGAGCAAAATGGAGCTCAGGGACAGCGCCTAATGCCCGAGTTTGAGCTCTAGGACTGGCAAAAAAAAAAAAAAAAAAAAAGTGCCGGGCATGGTGGCTCACGCCTATAATTCTAAATACTCAGGAGGCTGAGATCTGAGGATCAAGGTTCAAAGCCAGCCCAGGCACTAAAGATGGTAAGACTCTTATCTGCAATTAAACACCAGAAAACCGGAAGTAGTGCTGTAGCTCAGGGGGTAGAACACTAGCCTTGAGCTGAAGAGCTCAGGGACAGTGCCCAGGCCCAGAGTTCAAGTCCCACAACCGACAAAAAAAGGAGGGGGGGAAGTCATGATCATTAAACTGCTTAGAGTAGTCTCAACTCAGGGTCACTAGCAATAGAATTATAGAATTAGGCCAAAGAAGGGGCTATTGATTTAGTACTGGGGTTAAACAAACAGTGACAGGTCTATGACAGTGATGGGCCAAGACAGAGAATTACATTCAGAGTCAGTTTACACCAGAGATTAAGGTAAAATGAACCTCAAGTATTGGCTACATCTTCATCGGGCATGAGTTGAATGATCGCTGTGGTTTAGTCTGGATGGATGTAGGTAGGAAATGGATAGCTGTGTAAGGCTGGGGTGTTTTAGTGTTGGAGTCTTGTCAGCCTTTCGAGTGGTGAACGGAGCTGGGGTAATATGAGCTGCTGTAACAAGCAAGCCTTGACATCTCCATGGCAACAGCAGGTGAGTGCCTGTGTGAAGCCACAGCGATATCCGTGGTTTGAACCATAGTCAACGCGTGCTTCCCAAGGAAAGGGAAGGTGGCAGACCCCCCCCTCCGACCTCCCCAATGTCCTGTCAGCCCCGAAGAGACACACCAGTCACAGGGAGTTCCACAGAACGCAGAAAATGGCTTTGGGATGGGAAGAGTGGAACTGGCAACCCTGGAGATGCTGGGCAGAGAGAAGGACTGGCACCCTTTAGCCCTGGGGCTAAGGGAAATAGGCGGTTGAGGAGGGGCCACAGTCAGAAGCCAAAACGATGGTGGAAAGACACGGAGAAAGCAAGGAAAACTCAGACTAGGAGGAGTGGAAAGAGATCAGACAGAGGGTGAAGCTCAGAGAAGGGCCAAACCCAGAGGACAAGGTGAGGAAGAGACCCAGAGGTAGAGAGGGTAATGGAGAGGAGGGAAGATGGAGATAAGAGAAAAGGAAGCCAAAAACCAAGAGGAGCAAGGCTGTAAATGTGGCTTAGGGGTACAATGCCCTGGGTTCAATTCCTTGGTACCACATAGATTTTTTTTTTCCAATAAGAACAAAACCAACTGCCAGGCAGGATGGCTCATATCTGTAAACCTAGCTACTGAGAAGGCTGAGATCTGAGAATTGAGGTTCAAAACCAGCCTGGGCACTAAAGTCTGTGAGACACTCATCTCCAATTAATCACAAGAAAACTGGAAGTGGTGTTGTGGCTCAAGGGGTAGGGTGGTAGCCTTGAGCTGAAGAGCTCAGGGGCAGTGCCCAGGCCCAGAGTTCAACCAAAAGAAGAAAAGAAGAAGAAGAAAGAAAAAGAGGAGAAGGAGGAAAATCAAGAGGAGAGAGAGGTGTAGCTCAAGGGAAGAGCTTGCCTAGCATGAAGAAGGCCCAAAGCTAAGCGCTGGGGACTCACACATGTCACCCTAGCTAGTCAGGAGGCTGAGTGAGATCTGAGAAGTGAGACTCAGGCTGGAGAGAAAAGTGTAAGAGATGGGCCGGGAGTTTGGCCTAGTGGTTAAAGTGCTTGCCTAGCATGCATGAAGACCAGGGTTCGATTCCTCGGTACCACATATAGAAAAAAGCCGGAAGTGGTGCTGAGGCTCAAGTGGTAGAGCTCTAGCCTTGAGAAAGTCCAAGGACAGTGCTCAGGCCCTGAGCTCAAGCCCAGGACTGGCAAAAAAAAAAAAAAAAAGAAAAGTGTAAGAGACTCATCTCCAATTAATCACCAAAAAGCAGGAAGCAGTGCCTTGGCTCAAGTAATAGAGTGTCAAGCCCTGAGTGGAAAAGGTGAGAGCTTAACAATCTGAATTAAAGCCCAGCCGTAATTGGCACCCACTGAAAAAGTTGGAGGCGATAAAGAAAAGGGAGGAAAGGAGAAAGACAGAGCTGGAGGAAGAAAAGGAGTAGAAGGAGGAAGAAGAGGAGAAGGGAAGAGAAAGCAGAGGGGAAAGAGGGAAAGGGGACAGGGAGGAGGAGAAAGTGGAGCCCTGGATTCCATGTCTCCCAATATTACAAACATAAAGAAATAGGGCCGGGAGTTTGGCCTAGTGGTTAAAGTGCTTGCCTAGCATGCACGAATACCCGCGTTCGATTCCTCGGTACCACATACATAGAAAAAAGCTGGAAGTGGTGCAGAGGCTCAAGTGGTAGAGCTCTAGCATTGAGAAAGTCCAAGGACAGTGCTCAGGCCCTGAGCCCAAGCCCAAGATTGGAAAGAAAGAAAGAAAGAAAGAAAGAAAGAAAGAAAGAAAGAAAGAAAGAAAGAAAGAAAGAAAGAAAGAAAGAAAGAAAATGTAAGACTAAGCTTTAACAAAGGGAGAGGGACACATACAGGTAGAGTTCGGTGGAGAGACAGACATCAAGGGGCGTGGCGACATACACGGATAGGAAGAGAGAATAGAGACTCAGAGAATAAAAACCAGCAATAGGGAAACTCAGGGAGCGGACCCTGGAGCACAGGAAACCCTTGTGCTTCCCTGGCCCTCTCTCCTTTCTGTAGGACAGGGGGATGGCGGTGTCTTATAAGTGATACCTATAATGCAGTTTATTTTTATTTTTCTAATCCTGGGGCTTGATCTCAGAGCCTGAGCACTGTCCTTGGACAGGCTAGAGTTCTGTCACTTGAGCCACAGCACCACTTCCGGGTTTTTTTTTTTTCTATGCATGAGGTACCCAGGAATTGAATCCGAGTCTCATGCATGCTAGGCAAGCCCTCTACCACTCGGCCAAACTCCCGGCCTCATTTTACAATTTTCGATAGATAGAATCTCATTTTTCCTTGAACTCTCAAGGTTAGTGCTCTACCACTTTGAGCCACAATGCCACTTACTTCTGGTTTTCTGGTGGTTTACTTCTGGTTTTCTGGTGGTTAATTCGAGATAAAGAATCTTGTGGACTTCCCATCCCGGGCTGGCTTTGAACTGTGATCCTCAGAGCTCAGCTTTTGGGTAGTGAGGATCACAGACATGAGCTACTGGAGTCTGGCTCACTTTTCTTTGTATCTTTAGTTTTATTTTTGTTTTGTATTCTAAAGACACAGAAGGAGGAACTACCCAGTTTCAAGTGTACACACACACACACACACACAACACACGCGCACAGAACTTAACCCTTTTGTGCTAAGGAGTGTCAAGACTGCTCAGGATTGAGGGCGAAGGTAGCAGTCAAGGAGACTACCAATAAACATCCCCACATCACCCCCCAAAAGCATTTTCCCTTGTCTGGAAATGTTGTAATAAGGCAGAGATCATTGCCAGGGTGCCCAGTAATTGAACTGAGGCAGGAAGATGCCCAAGTTCAAAACCAACCTGGGCACAGTTATCCAATCACTATCTCCAAACAAAAAGACTGGAGATGCAGCTTAAGTGATAGGGCACTTTCTTGTCCTACCACGCATGAGCAAGGCCCTGGGTTCGATCTCCAGAAGGAAAACAAAAACAAAACCCTCAGTAATAATCAAGGGGAGTCCAGGTAAGCAGAGATCTCTGGGTCACATAGCCCATGAGACTTTGGGGCAGCTTGTACCTGTCGAATCTCCTCGGCAAAATCTCCAGGACCCACACTCCTGCACAAATGAGCTCAGGCCTTAAGGAAAAGAGAGGGAGCGATGAGCCCCAGATCTGAAATTCAGTCAGGTATGGCCTAGCATCCTCATGCCTGAGATTGGAGGATGTGTGGGGGCGTGGCCTAGCATCCTAATGTCTGCAATTGGAGGCCAGCCCCCGGGGGACATGGCCCAGCATCCTCACACCTGGGATTGGATGAATCGTGGGGGCGTGGTCACTTGAGTGGGCGTGGCGTCAGGGCCCTGGCCTTCTCCAGGGGGTGACTAGGCCATTGTCTAGGTCCGGATCCTGATTGGGGGCGTGGCTGAGGGAACGTCTACCTCTGTGGGTTGTAAAAATGTGGTAATTTTGTAACCGAATGGAAGATGACCAATATAACTGAGCCTCGTTAATGACTCAAGCAGGTGGCAAACCAGACACAGACACAAGATGAACTACATACCTGGCACTTGTCCTTCCGATGCCCTGCGATCTAGGAACTGTGGCTGCCTCCGTATTACAGGCAAGGGACAGAAGCACATATTGGCTCAGGGTGTACCTCCTCAAGTCCACATATCATGGGAGCTTGAAGCCACAGAAACTCTTAATTCCAAGTCTTTGTTTTCATCTAAGCAAAACTCATATGCTGGGAGCAGTAAGAAGGTAGGAAGTAACACGCTTAAGCACAGCAAGACAGGCAACCTGGAAAGACCATACTTCCCCACACATGCTAGACTCCAACCCCTCAAACTTGGGGCCTAGCTGACAATTACTGCCTGCCTCCCCCTTTTCTAGAGGTCAAAGAAATGACCAGAGGTTCTGGCTGCTATAAAGATCTCAGGAGAGGTTTTAGGGGATCCTTGAAAATTAAAGACTGCTGTACCTTGGCTTGATTTCTTATCTAAATTTAGGAACAGACTTCAAAATTGTCACCTTGCTTTTGTTACTGATTCCCTGTGGATCTAGAAAAATCAAATGCCCACTTAGATTCTTGGATTAAATGTGGGTAGAGGTTTTTTTATTTTGTTTTGTTTTTTCTGGGGTTGGGAGTTTGGCCTAGTGGTAGAGTGCTTGCCTAGCATGGATGAAGACTGGGGTTTGATTCCTCAGCACCACATACATAGAAAAAAAGCTGGAAGTGGTGCTGTGGCTCAAGGGTAGAGCTCTCGCCTTGAGAAGAGTCCAAGAACAGTGCTCAGGCCTTGAGTTCAAGCCCCACACTGGCCAAAAAAAAAAAAGTTTTTTAAAATTATTTGTTGGTGCCTTTCCTGGGATTTGAACTGAGGGCCTATGCCTTGTCCCTGAGCTTCTTTTGTTCAAGGCTAGCACTTTGCCACTTGAGCCACAATCATTTCCAGCTGGTTAACGGGAGAGAAGTCTCACAGACTTTCCTGTCTGGTCTGGCTTCCAACCATGATCCTTGGATCTCAGCTTCCTGTGCTTCTAGGATGACAGACCTGAGCCATCAGTGCCTGGCTTAGTTATTAGGTATTTTTTGTTGGTTTGTTTTGGTTTTTTTGAAGCACTCAAAATCAAGCCCGGTACCCACTTGATGCTTTTTAGGTGCTAATTATTGTCCTTTCGCGTGACTCCATTTATCCAAGGGGCACAGACCGAGCCTGACAGTCAAAAATCTGTGCAGGAAGGGAAGGTCCTGCAATGACACAAACTTGTGTGGGTTTATCTACAGCCTTTATCACATGTCCCTTGGATCTCAAAATAGTGAGAAGGACAGGGATAAAGACTGATTAGTGTCTCCCTCCAATGAAGGTAAAAGAATGTTCATCTGCCACTCGTGGCTTAGAACCCCTCTGCAGCACAGAAACTTTGCCCACTAGAACTCCTGTAAAATAAAAGTCCCACATTATGAACCAGCCCATCAGCCATATTCAAGGTCACCCCAAGGGTATTTCTTCCACTTGTATTTAGGGTAAAGTTCCCTAGTAGCTCACGCTTATCATCCTAACTACTTGAGAGGCTGAGATTTGAGGACGGGAGTTTGAAACCATCCCAGTCAGGCAGGGAAACTGGTCAGACTTTGATTTGCGATTAGCTAGCAAAAGCCAGAGGTGGAGCTGTGGCTCAAGTGGTAGCACCTCAGGCTCTTACTCCAGCCCCAGGACTAATACATACACACAAAAAAAGCCCTTCTGCCTTAATGCACTTTACACCTCTCCACAGAGTTAGCTTTCTTTCTCCCCCCTTCTCCCCCCTCTCTCTCCCTCTCCCTCTCCCTCTCCCTTTCTTCCTTTCCCTTCCCATCCCTTCCTTACTCAATAATTTGGAACACAAGACGCAGGACTTTGTTTCCTTCCTTTTCACTGGAGGCATTTCTAGAGTTGTTACAATGTGTCTTCCACAGGGTCCTTGGGAGTCTGGCAATGTTCTTTTCACCAGAAGCTCCTGAGACACCTGTGGAGAGGGCTGAGCTTCTTAAGGTGGATAACTCCTTAAGGAAGCCAAGATCCCGACCATCTCCAATCATGAGAGCAGAGGTACATTGCCTCCCCCTCCTTCCAGGAGTGGAGGTGGGACCCAAGTGGCAGAATTCCAACCCGGAATGAAAAAGCTGAGGGAGACTAGGAGGCCCCGAGTTGAAAAAGGAAAGAAGAAAAATAGAAGCCTTGTCCTCCCCAATAGGACAGGAGAATGCACCATTTCTTAGGCTGAAATATCACTTATGACTCCTGGAACTTTCAACTGGTTGAACTGACATGTATTTACATAATGCCAAATAGTCAAGCAGATATTAAGTCAGTGCCTCTGTCGGCACTGCACGGCTTTTCCTTGTAAATAATTTTTTACCACTTCTCTATAGGTTCGAAGGTTTTCTGGGGCCAGGAGTTTGGCCTAGTGGTAGAGTGTTTGCCCAGCATGCATGGAGACCTCGGTATCACATACACAGAAAAGCAGTTAGTGGTGCCATGGCTCAATTAACAGAGTGCTAGCCTTGAGAATAGTGCTCAGGCCCTGAGGTCAAGCCCAGGACTGGCCAAAAAACAAGTTGGGGCAGGTTGAGAATGAAGAATGCGTGTGTGTGTGGGGGGGATCTACGGTTGGATTTCAAGGAATAAATAGACAAATTTGTACTAAGATTCTCAAATAACCTCAACACCCAAGAAGGCTGGACAGAGGGACACTGGAGAAAGGAAAGGACTGAGGGCATGGCTCAAATGATAGCAGAACTTGCCCAATTTTTTTTTTTTTTTGCCAGTCCTGCGCTTGAGCTCAGGGCCTGAGCACCACCGTCCTTGGACTTTCTCAAGGCTAGAACTCTACCACTTGAGCCACAGTACTGTTTCTGGCTTTTTTCTATGTATGTGGTACCAAAGAATCAATTCCGGGTCTTCGTGGGTGCTAAACAAGCACTCTACCATTAGGCCAAACTCCCAGCCTACTTGCCCAATTTTGGTACCAAATAACAAAACCAAACAGTGGTCCACCCCAGCTCACAGACTTGAAAATTGTTCATAAAAATCTGGGCATCTCAGGGGGCTGAGATCTGAGGATCACAGTTCAAAGCTAACCCAAATAAGGAAAGTCCATGAGACTTATTTCTAATTTACCAGCAAAAAAACTGGAAGTGGAATTATGGCTCAAGTGATAAAGCACCGGCTTTGAGCAGGAGGGGGGCAGAGCTTAAGGAACAACACCTAGTCCCTGAGTTCAAACTCCAATAAATAAATAAAATCTTAATAGCAAACATAAGGCCCCACGGGCAATCTCCAGCACCACAAATGAACCAGTGGGGCTAGAATTGTGGCTTAAGTGGCAAAGCACCTGTCTGGCAAGCATAAGCCCCTGCGTTCTGATTCCAGTAATGTGAAACAAATAGACAAAATCTTGGGATGCTGGACTCAGTGCTATCCGTCTGCAATACCGGTCCTTGTGGGGCTGAGGCAAGAAGACTGAAAGTTTAAGGGAGCCTTAAACAGCAAAAACAAAACAAATAAAAAACAACCTAAGAAAACCTGGGTATCTGTCCTAGCTGGTATGTCTCTGTCCCTCCCACATTCATGTTGGAACTTGGATGGGGCCTGTAAGGGGGTGACTGAACCATGGAGCCACTATCCTTGGTGGGTTTAGGGTTCTCATAAAATCCAAAGAAGGGGTTCAACCTACCTGCTCTTCTGCCTTCTGCTCCATGGAGACACAGCATCTGGGGCCCTGACTGGGAGTCAGACACAAGATTCTCAGTATATGCTGCACTGCCAGCACCTTGACCTTGAACTTCTCAGTCTGTAGAACTGTCGAAATAAACTTTCCTTGTTTATAAATCATCCCAGTCTCTGGTATGTTGTTATAGTAACAGAAATAGACTAAAGCAGTATCTATGAATGCTTTTGGAAAGAAGATTTCAGTTTCCTAACAAAAATATTAAATAGGTGGACCCCCACACGCACCCCAAATGGTAGTTATACATTAAAAAAAACCTCTGGATGTCTTATTTCTTTTTAATTTTTGATCAGTCACGGGGTCTGTGTCCTGAGCAGTTTTGCTTACGGCTGGCCCTCTGTTCCTTTGAGCCCGTGTCACTTCTTGTTTTCTGATGGTTCTGATGGAGATGGGAGTCTCATGGACTTTCCTACCCCAGCTTGCTTTGAACTGTGATCCTCAGATTTTAGCCTCTTGAGTAGCTAAGATTATAGGTGTGAGCTACCAGCGTTTGGCTCAAGGATGTTCTACTGGGGTTTTGTGTGTGTGCTGGTATGGTGCTAGGGTTTGTACTCAGGGCCTCACAATTGGCTCTCCTTGGTTGCTCAGCCTGGCTTTTTATTACGTGGTGACAGGATTTTGAGGAAGTTTTTCTGCTCTGTCTGGCTTCAAACAGTGACCCTCCACACCTTAGCCTCCTGAGTAGTTAGGATGACTTAAATGCTAGGCCTGGGGCTTGAACTCAGGGCCTGGACACTGTACCTGGAGCTTGTTTTGCTCAAGGCTGGAGCTTTAGACGTGAGCCACCGTGCCAGTTCCTGGCTTTTTGGAGTCGTTTATGGAAGAGTTTCCTGCCTGGACTGGCTTTGAACTGCTGTTGATCAGATCTCAGCCCAACTTAAATGCTTTTTTGACTCCAAGATTTTGGATTTACAATGAGTTTACAGGATATGACCCCACACTAAATACCAACACTAATGCAGACACTGCGTGTGAGATCCTGCCTCAAGTCTGATTCATTAAAGTCATCTCAGTACTCAGGAGGCCTGAGGCCAGTCTTGGGTAAAAAGTCAGATCTAACTGGGCTTCGGTAGCTCACACAAGTAATCCTAGCCACTCAGAAGACTGAAATCTGGGCCGGGAGCATAGCCTAGTAGTAGAGTGCTGACCTCGCATGAGGGAAGCCCTGGGTTCAATTTCTTGGTACCACATACATAGAAAAAGCCAGAGGTGGTGCTGTGGCTCAAGCGCTATTCTTGAGCAAAAAGGTCCTGGGTTCAAGTCCCAGGACTGGCCAAAAAAAAAAAAAAAAAAGAAGGCTGAGATCTGAGCTGGAGATTCACGAACAAACTGGGCAAAAAGCTGGAGAAGAAAGACTCTGATCTCCTCTTATAAAAAAAGTAGAAGTGGAACTATGGTTCAAGCGGTAGAGCACAGTCTGGAGTGAAAAAGCAAAGGGGCAATGCCTTGGCCCTGAGTTCAAGGCCCAGTACCCACCCCCCACACAAGATGTCCTCATTAAACCTAAAGGGGGGTCTCTTCCCCTGATCATTATTTTGCCCCCCTCCAAGCGTCTCTAGAAACATCCCTCACACACAAGTGCTGTTTTCTGGGCTGAAACAGAAAAAACAGCCCCAAAGTAAACACCCAGCCCCCCCCAGGCCTGCGGGTGGGCGTGGCCTGGACAGGGGCGGGGGCGGCCTCTTGGAATAAACACCTAGGCTGGTCAGTTTCTTGTCCATTTCACCTCCGGCTCTCCTGTGCTTTCCCTGGCTGGCTTGGGGAGGAAGAGGACTTACCTGGAGAGGTGTGTCTTTCGACCCAGAAGATTAGAGAAGGAGGCAGGCCAGCTTCAGCCCAATAACAAGACTCCTAGAACAAAACAATTAATTAAGGGGTGAGGTGGGGCGCGGGCAAATAATGGAAAAAGAAAGAAGACAGACTGGCCGCAGAATCTGGGATTCTACAAACCACAGGTGCAATTGTTAAGGGGGGAGGGAGGTTGTCATGAAACTTGAAGCCCCTGTCTGTCCTTGAGTCCCAGCCCCAGTGACCAACACTGAGTCACCAGGGCCGGGCTCTGCTCTCCATTGCATGGGTCCCTTCCTCTTCCAACCAAAGGCCATCTTGACTTTCTATTGAGCTCTTGGCCCAGAGAGCAAATCACCTCCTTCATGGTCTTCCATAACAGGAAGCAGCTTCTACCCCACCCTGTAGGCCTCTGTTCCCCCAGTCTCTTACCTTCTTGAGGATGTCCACTGATGGAGGGCTGTGGGGAAACTGAGGCACTGTGCATATGAATAGTCCCCTACCTTCTCCATGGCCTTTACCTGGCCAGTCCCTTCTACATTTGTCCACTTTCCCTAAAGTAGTGTCTCAGGGTCAGGAGGCTATCTGGATCTGAGATGCAATCTGGAAACTTCCCTGAAGCCCCCCAGGCGGTTCGTATGGCTTTGACAAGCCCTCTCCCTGCCTCTCTAACTTCTCTTTTCACTTGTCTGCACAAGGCGATTTTTCAAATGGCTTGTTTTTGTTTGTTCCTGCTGTAACCCAGGACCTTTGCACATGCCAGGTGACTACGCAAAATCATGTGTATGTGGTGTTCATGGTCATGGGTAATGAGATAATGAGAATATCCCCAGGGACCATGCTGGGGGGGGCTTTGTCACCGTAAGTTTAGTCCCTGGGGCTGGGGCAGATACAGAAGTCATTCTCAAGTAACAGATGACTAACCTGAAGCTGGGTGTGATGAAGTCACCAAGTGACAGCTACTTGGCCCAGAAGGTAGTTAGGCCAAGTTTGAACTCCTGTCTGGGTGGATTTGTGCCTCACAAACTGCCAGTGGTCTCTGCCACTTGTAGTGTGAGTTTCCAGTGTCTCTGTTGGGCCAGGTGGGTTCCCCATTCCGACTCTGTCGTTGCTGTATAACCCTGAGTCCACTCCAAAGCTCTCTGAGCCTCCTTCCTTCCTCAGGTGGATGGATGTGATCACTGAGTGACACTGAGGTCCTAACAGATGATGTTTATTTTTTTATTTATTTTGCCAGTCCTGGGCTTGAGCTCAGGGGCTGAGCACTGTCCTTGGACTTTCTCAAGGCTAGAGCTCTACCACTTGAGCCTCAGCACCATTTCCAGCTTTTTTCTATGTATGTGGTACCGAGGAATCGAACCCGGGTCTTCGTGCATGATAGGCAAGCACTCTATCACCACGCCAGACTCCCAGCCCCTGCGAGACTCTTATCTCCAAGGAACCACCAGAAAACAAAGTGGGGCTGTGTTAACTGGTAGAGTGCCAGGCTTGAGTCAGAGAGCTCAGGGACAGTGCCCAGGCCCTGAGTTCAAGCCCCACAACAGTCCAAAAAACAACTAATTTAACACGGGCTCCCTCCCCCCACTTCTCAAACACACGCACACGCGCACACACACACAGAGGGATCTTTCAGGATGACTTGCTTTGAACTCATATCTGCCATTGGCTGGCTGTGTGCCACTGGACCAGTCTCTGTTTCTCATCTGTAAGATGGGAACAGACCGCTGTGTCCTCCAATTGTGTTGTGGTGAGGAATCAGTCAGATCCTTCAGGTCACTGGCCGGGAAATGTACACACAGCAGCCCCTGTGGTCTTGGAGAAAGGGAGGCTAAGGGAAACGATGAGAGGCAGAATTACAGGTTTGAGACTAAATTGAACAGAGGGGAAACAGATGTAGAGAGTGGAAACTGAAAGCCCATCCTCCTCCTCCTCCTCCTCCTCCTCCTCCTCCTCCTCCTCCTCCTCCTCCTCCCTCTCCTCCTCCTCCTATGTGAGCTTAGGAGCACCTGGGGTTGCTGGGCTGGGCGGGCACTTTGGCTCGTAAGCTCCACCTTTTACTTAGAAGGGTCTCTGGAGTATAAAAGTGGGGGTGCAGCTCCCTGTGTTCCACAGAAACACCTGCTGCTCCTGCGCACTGGCCTGCAGCCCCTGTCTCTTCTCCCCTCTCTCCCAGGCCCCTTGTCAGGCTCGCCATGGACCTTCCGCCTTACGACCTGTGGAAGGATTACTTCAACCTCAGCCAGGTTGTCCTGGAACTGGTTCAGCATCATCAGAGCCCCAAGCTGGAAACCCAGGAGCCTGAGGAACCAACACCCCAACTCCAGCTGCAGCCCAAGCAAGATCAGGGGCTGGGAGCGTCAGGAGAGATGCCCACGCTGTGTAACTTTTGCAAACACAACGGAGAATCTCGTCACGTCTATGCGTCTCACCAGCTGAAGACCCCGGAGGGCACGGTGGTGTGCCCCATCCTGAGGCACTACGTGTGTCCCCTGTGCGGGGCCACCGGGGGCCAGGCGCACACACTCAAGTACTGTCCCCTCAACGGCAACGAGCAGTCCCTCTATCGTCGAAGCGGGCGCAACTCAGCTGGCCGCAAGGTCAAACGCTGAGGGTTTGGGCGAGTGCCCACCGCCACCCCTCTTCCCCTCGATCTTCCTGGTTGAGCTCCTGCCAAGTTCCAAACCCTCTCCCCTTCCACTTGTATGCTGAGCTCCAACTCCATCTTGCCTGGGTGCTGGAAAGCTGGAGGCTGCGGGCAGCCAGGCCAGCCTGTCCACTGCTCAGTGGACCATGGAAAACTGGGGTTCCTTCTGGCCTCACACTTCATGGATCATCGCTTTGGGGGGACCTGCTGCTGGTGACACTTTCTATTTCTCAGCCCCTGAGCTAATGTGGCTGGGCAGGAGGAGGGGGGTATGTGCAGCAGTAATTGTTGTATCCTGACTGGATGGAACCCCAAGAATTTGGACGCAGTGACGAAGCCTGTCCCTCTCGTCTGAGAACCTGCTAGATGACAGACTGGCTTGAAATCTACCACCGTCTTCACGATCGCCTGTGGACCTTCAGTTCTTTCTGTCTCTGGCATGTGCCACCTGTCAGGCGCTGGGACAGAGAGGACAAAAGGGACCTCGGAGAAGGTGGCATGGCTTCCTTCGCAGAGAGCCTTTTGGGTGAGCTGATCCCAACTCCTTTCTCTTCTTGTTAGTTGTTCTCCACATTTTCATTCCCATTTCACCCCCTACCAACCCTAAGCTACCCCTGGGCCCCTCTCCCAGGGGCCCAAGGAGAACTGTATCTCTCCATCACGACCAGCTCTTCAGCCATGGCCGATTGTATTTAAATGAACAGAGTTTGTACTCGAGAGGCTACCTAGGTTTTATGTTAGAGGGCAAAGAAGAGCCTCAAGTCTGATTTTTGTTTTGTTTGGTGCTCAGGGCTGAGCCAGCCAAAAATAAAGAGCCTTTTGGGTTGTCCTTCAAGGCCTGTCTGTTGTCTTTCCTCACCCGACCCAGCTCTTGGGAGATGGCTGGGGATTCAGGTAGAGCTATAAGGGCCCCTAAGTCCTCTGAGGTAAGAAACCAGGCAGGATGGAGTTCAGGTCACCTATGGACTGAATCTGGAGTTTGTTGGTCATGTTGTGTCTAGGGTTCTGTTCCTGCCCTGAGAGTCCGCCACTGACTATTTTATTTGTTTTGTTGGTCTTGAGGCTTGAACTGTGTCCCTTAGCTTTTTTTTTTCTTTTTTGCCAGTCTTGGGGCTTGAATACAGGGCCTAGGCACTGTCCTTGGACACTTGCTCAAGGCTAGCATTCTGCCACTTGGGCCACAGCACCACTTCTAGTGTTTTCTGAGTATGTGGTACCGAGGAATCGAACCCAGGGCTTCATGCATGCTAGGCAAGCACTCTACCACTAGACTACGCTCCTGGCCCCTGGCCCTTAGCTTTTGTGCTCATGCTAGCACTTTGCCACTTGAGCCACAGCTCTCTCTACTTCTGGCTTTTTTGTGATTAGTTGGAGAGTAGAGTCTCACAGACGTAACTGCCCAGGCTGGCTTTGAACCATGATTCTCAGATCTCAGTAGCTAGGATTACAGGGGGCACAGGCCATAAGTGCTCGGCTGTTCTTTGGTTTGCAGGGACAGGATCTAGCTCTGTAGTCTTGCTGGCCTTTGTAGCCCAGACTAGCCTGTAGCACTCTAGTCTCCTATCTTAGCCTCCCAAGCGCTGAGACTAGAGGTGTGAACTTTCACACCAGCATAAGACCTCTTTTCTAGGAATGTAGATGTCACCCATGCTTGTCCAGCAAGCATGAGGCCCTGGGTTCAATCTCCAACACTAACATAGGTGAAATGGCTCCTTTAGCCAAATGCTGACCACACAGCTGCAATCCCGACTACTCCAGAGGCTGAGATCTGAGGACTGTGGTTTGAAGCCAGCCAAACCAGGAAAGTCTATGTGACTCTTATCTCTAATGAACCTCCAAAAAGCTGGAAATGGAGGTGTAGCTCAAGTGGTGGGGCTCCACCCTTGATCCTGGGGGAGGCGTGGGAAGCTCAAGGATAGCACCCAGGCTGAGTTCAAGCCCCATGACCCACAAGAAAAAAAGTCTCAGGGCCAGGAGTTTGGCCTAGTGGTAGAGTGCTTACCTAGCACGCATGATGACCCGGGTTCGATTCCTCGGTACTACACACATAGGAAAAAGTGGTAGAGCTCTAGCTTTGAGAAAACCTAAGAACAGTGCTCAGGCCCTGAGCTCAAGCCCAGGACTGGCAAAAAAGAAAAATGTCTCTCAAGAACTTTTTTTTTGGTGGATCATCAGGCCTCCACTCCTGGGCTTGGGTGTTGGCCCAGAGCTCTTTAGCTCAAGGCTACTGCCTACCCCTTGAACCACAGACCTACTTCCAATTTTTTAGTGATTACTTGGAAATAAGAGTCTCTTGTTCTTTAGTTCCCGAGCTGGCTTTGAACCACGATCATCAGATCTCAGCCTCCAGAGTTGCTAGGATTACAAGTGTGAGCCACTGTGTGCCCGGCTCTAACAGACGTTTGTGCATGAGCCACTGCCACCCTGCTCAAGCTTTTTTTGGGGGGAAGGAGGTGGGGGGTAGTGGGTCATAGGGCTTGAACTCTAGGCCCAGGCATTGTCTCTGAGCTCTTCAGCTCAAGGCTACTGCCATACCCCTTGAGCCACAGCCCCTCTTTTCCTCTTCTAGTGATTAATTGAGCTGGAAGTTTGGCCTAGTGGTAGAGTGCTTGCCTAACATGTACTAATATCCGGGTTCCATTCCCGGTACCACACACATAGAAAAAGCCGGAAGTGGTGCTGTAGTTCAAGTGGTAGAGCTCTACCCTTCAGAAAAAAAACCCAAGGACAGTGCTCAGGCCCTGAGCTTTAAGTCCAGGACTGGCAAAAAAAAAAGTCTTATGGTCTTTAGTGTCCCGGCTAGCTTTGAACCTCCCATCTCAGATCTCAGCCTCCTGAGTAGCTAGGATTACATGCGTGAGCCACCAGCGCCAGGCTCCCTCTCAAACTTTTTATCTCAAGCCTGTCGCTGGCTACCCTGTGGCTCATGTGTAAAATCCTAGTTAGGAGGCTGAGATTTGAGGATCAGTTCAAAGTCAGCTTGGGCAGCAAAGTCCATGAGACTGTTATGGCCAATTAAACAGCAAAAGGCTAGAAATGGAGGCGTAGCTGAAGTGGTTGAGCACCAGCCTTGAGCAAAGAAGCTACGTAGAGCTCAAGGTTTTGAGCTTCTGGTGTGTTAACACACACACACACACACACACACACACACACACACACACACAGTGATCTCCCGGAATCCAGACTCAAATATTTGTGCTTGCCTAATTAATGGGAAGTCAGACTTGGACTCCTGACCCTCTGTAGCCCATTTTCTCATAGCGCTGTCCTTCACATTAGCCACGGCAATGACGCGGAAGTCATCCTCCAGTCTTCCTTCCTTCCTCTCACACCTCAGTCCTGGGGTAGCACACCGCTTTCTAGCCACCAGTTTCTAGCCTACCTTATGATAGACAATTCTTCAGTAAGCATCCAGCTACCACCCACACTGTCCTCCTAGGTCAGTTCCATCAAGTTCACCCCCCACCCCCTCCCACACCAATTCCATTAAAGCCAGAATCAGATGTCATCCTTCTCCACTCAAGGACCTCCCGAGCTCTTGCTGCACAGTCTAGTGCTACAGTCTTGGGCTCCTTCGCCAGCCCCCCCGAATTCAATGCGGACTGCGCATGCACCCACCTCCTTTACTGCAAACACCACCTTCTCAAGGAGGCCTCTACTGGTTGCCTTATTTTATTTAGCCAGTCCTGGCGACTGAACTGAGGGCCTGAGCACTGTCCTTGGGCTTTCTCAAGGCTAGAGCTCTACCACTTGAGACATACATGACCATTTCTGGCTTTTTCTATGTATGTGGTACTAGGGAATCGAACCCAGGTCTTCATGCATGCTAGACAAGCACTCTACCACTAGGCCAAACTCCCGGCCCTAGTCACCTTATTTTAAAGAGATTGGTAGCTCAGTGAGGAAGTACTTGCCTAGTATCTGGGAAGCCCTGAGTTTGATTCTCGGCACCCATGAGGGAGGAATAAATAAAACAGAACCTTCTAACATGTCCTACACGCACACACAGACACGTCCTTTTTCAGATTTAAGTTTAATGATGGGACTAAGGCTTGAACTGGGGGGCCTGGGTGCTGTCCCTTCACTTTTTCTACCCCACTGCTTTCGAACTGCGATCCTCGGATCTCAGCCACAGCGCCCGGCCAGATGGGGGAGATTTTACCTTCCCCAGTCACTGCCCCTGGCCCCCTGCTGAAGGCTGGTCTGTGTGGATAGCGCCCTTCAGAAGGCTACATGGCAACAGCTTCGGGAGCAGACTTAACTCCACCCCGCTGCCAGCCAGCTCACCCAGCTCGTGTTCGAGATACCCTTCTCCATCCCGGAGCCATGACACCAAGGGGGCCTCCACGAGGGCTGGGGAGGAGGATCCCCGGTGCTGCCCCGCCCCCACTGGAGGAGATAGCTCCCAGTCGCCCCAGTGCAGGGCGAGGATGGGTGGCGGCCGCCAAGTTTTCCTTCGGGTCCTCTCCCCCCTCCCCCCGTGCCGATGAGCCCACGCAGTTGTCATGGAGACACTGCTTTCCCTCCCCACCACCACGGCTGTTTGTCTGCCTTTCCCTTCAACCGGAAAGGTTTTGCGTGGAGGGCGGCGTGGGCACGCCGCTCGGTCCCAGCGCGCTCGCCAGCATCTCCCAGGCGGTGCCAGCGCTGGGATGCAACCCTGGGTACCGCTCTCCGCGGGAGACCAGGGGTGCGCATGCGCAGAGCGCGGCCGCGCGCGCTCCGATGCGGCGGCGCCGGGTTGCTGGGTGGAGGGGGGGGTGGGCAGTGGGGATGAGGGAAAGGAGAGAAACCGGCGCCGCGCTAAGTTTGCGGCTGCGCGGCCCCGGCCTGCAGGGGGAAACCCACGGAGGGCAGTTCTGCGCCTGCGCACTGGTTACACACAGGGAAGGAACCCCAGGCTGGAAGGGCGTCGCGAGCACGGCGGCGCCGCCTGCGCGTGCGCCTTGGCGCTTGGGCGGCGGGGGGGCGGGGCCCCGGGAGGGGCGGGGAGGGCAGGGGACACCGCGGGAGGGGCGGGGGGGGAGGGAAGAGGCCGCAGGAGCCGAGCCCTGACCCACCGGCAGGCGGGGGCTGCGGCGGCGCCGGTGAGTGACCCGTCTCGGTTCCCACCCTCTGCGACCTCCCTCCTCCCGGAGTCTCCGATAGCCTCGGTCGGCCTCTCCGGGTCCCGCGCCCTCTCCCCGCCCCCCGTCACCTCCGGAGCGCCCCCACGCTGCCTGCAGACCCTCTCCCGAGTGTGTCACGGCCCCTGCCCGGTCCCTGCTCCCGGAGCCCCTGCGTCTCCCCGTCTCGGCTCCCCCTGTCGATCGCACCGGCGCCCCGCTGCCCCCGACCCCCAGACGCCCCTCGGCTCGGGGTGTCTCCCTCCGTGCGGCATGCGATCCCCCCGGACACCCCCGCTCTCCCCTCTCTGACCCCCCCGTGTCCCCGTTCTCCTCTAACTCTGCAGACACCCCCCCCCCGCATCCCTGCACTTTTCATTATTTCCCTCCACATTCTCTCCCCAATTTCCCTCCGTTTGGCGAGGCCCGCGCGGCTATTAGGCGCCACTGAATACCTTCCCCGGGGACACGGAGGGGACCCCACGCACCCCGCCTCCACCTGCGCCCGGTTCGGGGATCCCCGCACCCCGGCCCGCCAGTGCCCCAGGGGTCCCCCACACCCTGCCTCTGACAGTGGGGTCCCCGAGCCCCGCCCCCGCCAGCGCCGTTCGCCCTCCCTCCCTCTGCCCGCAGCGCCGGCGCCCCCCATGCGCCAGGCGGCCGGTCGTTGGCGTCGGGGGCCGCCATGGCCTCGGGGGCGGCGGTGACGGCGGCGGCGGACGCGGAGGAGACCACCCGGCTGCGCAAGCCCCGCTTCTCCTTCGAGGAGAACCAGATCCTGATCCGCGAGGTGCGCGCCCACTACCCGCAGCTGTACGGCGCGCACAGCCGTCGGGTGAGCGTGGCCGAGCGGCGGCGCGTGTGGGACGGCATCGCCGCCAAGATCAACGGCATCACCAGCTGGAAGCGCACGGGCCAGGAGGTGCAGAAGCGCTGGAACGACTTCAAGCGCCGCACCAAGGAGAAGCTGGCCCGCGTGCCGCACTCCACGCAGGGCGCGGGGGGCCCCGCCGCCGCCGAGGACGCCTTCTCCGCCGAGGAGGAGACCATCTTCGCCATCCTGGGGCCCGTGGTGGCCGGGGTCGACGACCTTGCTGCCCCCGCCGCTCCCACCCCACGCTGTGTGTTGGAGGACCGCAGGGCAGGTGAGTTCCCTCCATCGCTCACTCCAGCTCTGAGGCCCTCCCTGCGCACACCCCGGAGATGGGTGTGGCCATCCCTCGCGGTGTGCTTCGTGGTCACTAAGGTACTCAGGAAGGGGAGATCTGAGGGTCGCCAGTTCGAACCCAGCCCAACATCGAAGTCCTGAGATGCTTCAATGAATCACCGGAAAAGCCAGATGTAGGGGGTGGGGATTTAACTCAGTGAAATCCCACCTGAAAGTACAAAGCCCTGAGTTCTTTCCTTAGCTCTGTTTAAAAACAAAACAATTACCAAAAAAAAAAAAAAGTAATCCTAGCTACTCAGGAGGCTGAGATCTGAGGATCAAGGTTCAAAGCCAACTGGGGCACAAAAGGACCTGAGACTCTTTATCTGCAATTAACCTCTAGAGAAGTGGGGCTTGGTTCAACGGTAGGGTGGTAGCAGCCTTGAGCTGAAGAGCTCAAGGACAGCGCCCAAGGCCGAGTTAAAGCCCCATGACCCACAAAAAAAATAAATAAAGCAGGGATAGTGCCCCGACCGAGTTCAAGCCCCACAACTGACAAAGAAAAAAAAAAAACGGAAGTAGAACTGTGGCACAGATATGGTAGAGTGCTAGCCTTGAGCAAAAAGGAGCCCAGGGACAGCTCCCAAGCCCAGAATTAAAGCCTTAGGATGGGCAAGATCAGCATGTAATGATTTCATTCAGGTCCTAAGATTTGCAACTGTAGGCTGAGTGTAGGTGGCTCATGCCTGTAATCTCAGCTACTCAGGAGGTTGAGATCTGAGGATCGAGGAACACAGCCAGCCCAAGCAGAAAAATATATGAGACTCTTATCTCCAATTTGTCATCAGAAAACTGCTGGAAGTAAGAGCTATAGCTTAAAGTGGTAAAGTGCTAGCCTTAAGTTTAAAAGCTCAGGGACAGTGCCTACGTCCTGAGTTCAAGCCTCACCACCACCAACTGTCAAGGGCTCAGGCATTGAATTAAAGTACAGTGTGCACACAACACAGAGTCAGGGAAATGCAAAACTTGACTCAGGTCCCATAATTAGCCATTGTCAAATGTATGGAGGCCTGCCTGGAGGCCATACCTTGGAACCATTAGCACAAGCAGGAGATTTCATTAAAGACAGTGTAGGCTCAGGCTGTGGCAGTTTACACCTGTAATCCTAGCTACTCACCATGTTGATCTTTAATCATCATAGTTCAAAGCCAGCCTGGGCAGGAAAGTATGAAAGACTCTCATCATTTAAATACCCCAAAGCCAAAACAGGGATCTGTGACTCCAGTGGACAGCTTCAGCTTTCAGCAGAAAAAAAAAAAAAAAAAAGCCAGGGGCCAGGAGTTTGGCCTAGTGGTATGGAGTTTGCCTAGCATTCACCAAGACCCCACTGTGATTCACTGGGGTCCACAGAAAAAGCTGGAAGGGGTACAGTGGCTCAGGTGGTAGAGCTCTAGCTCTTGAGAAAGCCCAAGGACAGTGCTCAGGCCCTGAGTTCAAGCACCTAGACTGGCAAAAAAAGAAAGAAAGAGAAAGAAAGATAGAAAGGAAGAAAGAGTCCAGGAGAAAGGGCTTTTCCCCTGAGTTCAAGCTCAGTACAGAAACACACCACACTCACTCTCTCTCTCTCTCTCTCTCTCTCTCTCTCTCTCTCTCTCTCTCTCTCTCGTCAGGAAAAGGCAGTAACTTGACTCAGGTGCCACAATTAGTAACTGTCAGGCCTTGGAGAGGCCTCTGGGACTGTGAGCTCAGGCAGGATTGCATGAAATGTTCTTTAGCATAGTGATGGGAAGCAGCTGCCTGGACCCTGGTCACAGCTTTGTCCCTCAGCTATGTCATTTCACAGTAAGTTACTTCATGTCACTCAGTCGGTGCATCTAGCATCCCTCAGTAAAAGGGAGATAAAAATAGCCCTCACCTCCCGGGGTTGCTGTGAGTTCATGTGGGCAAATGGCTTGATACTGCACCTCCTGGCACTGTGGTGGTTGGTAGCTAGACTCACCAGTGCTGGGAGGTACATTCCATTTCAGCGTTTTAGAGATCAGACTCAGACAGTACTGAAAAGTTTGTCAAGGTCATTTTTTAAGCAGAGGAAATGTAGCGAGCTGACTACACTAGAGAATTCCTTCCAGATTAGCCTTGATTCTGGATTACTCTGTGTGTGTGTGTGTGTGTGTGTGTGTGTGTGTGTGTGTGTGTGTGTGTGAGACTGTCCGTCTGTCCATCTGCCTGTCTGTCAGTCCTAGGGTTTGAACTCAGGGCCTGGGTGCTCCTTCTGTGTTTTTGTGCTCTCCCACTTAAGCCACAGCTCTACTTCCAGCTTTTAGGTGATTAATTGGCCATAAAAGTCTGGCCGGACGAGGGGTGGGGGTGGGGGTGAGGGGCATGGGAGTGTGGCCTAGTAGTAGAATGCTTGTCTAGCATGCACAAAGACCTGGTTCGATTGCTTAGTACCACATGCATAGAAAAAGCTAGAAGTGGAGCTGTGGCTTAAGTGATAGGGCTCTTGCCTTTAGAAAACCCAAAGACAGTGCTCAGGTCCTGAGTTCAAGTCCCAGGACTGGAAAATAAAAGGCTCAGATTTTTCGGCACAGGTATGAGCCACTACACTCCTCAAGGATAGTTATATTTATTTTTTGTTCAAGAACAGGACTGACACCCTGGTTTTGTTCATTGACTGGCACTCTACCACCTGAACCACATTTCCAACATAAGCATAGTTTTAAAAGGAACTGTAGCCAGGCTGGGGGGCTCATACGTAGCTACTCAGGAGGCTGAAATCTAAGGATTGTGGTTCAAAGCCAGCCCTAGCACTAAAGGACCTGAGACTCTTATCTCCAATTAACCACTGGAAAACTGGAAGTTGAGCTGTGGCTCCAGAGGTAGGGTGGTAGCCTTGAGCTGAAGAGCTCAGGGACAGTGCACAGGCCCAGAATCCAAGCTCCATGACTGACCAAAAAAAAACAAAACTGAGAGGCCGAGAGTTTGGCCTACTGGTAGAGCGCTTGCCTAGCATGCACAAAGATATGGGTTCAATTCCTCAGTACTATATACATAGAAAAAAGCCAGAAGTGGCACTGTGGCTCAAGTGGTAGAGTTCTAGCCTTGAGAAAGCCCAAAAACAGTATTCAGGCCGTGAGCCCAAGGCCCAGGATGGGCAAAAGAAAAAAAAGAGAGGAAAAATAGAAAAGTAAAAGGTATTGTAGGGCTTCTGCAGCCCCAGAGACCTCCCTGGACTTTCTGTGGGCTCAGCAGGAGACTTCCAGTGCCATCCAGGAGCTGACTGGCACACTCTGGCAGGGACTGGCCAAGTATAATGGTACATAACTGGAATCCCAGCCACCCAGAAGGCAAAGAGAAGAGGATCTAGAATTTGAGGCTGACCTGGACTGCCTCCAAACAAGCTGGGCACTGGTGGCGCATGCCTATAATCCTAGCTACTCAGGAGGCTGAGATATGAGGATTGGTCAAAGGCCAGACTGAGTAGAAAAGGGACGACTGATTCAAAGCCAGACTGGGCAAAAGAGTTCCCATGAGACTCTTACCTCCAATTAAACACTCAAAACTCTGGAGCTGTGGCTCAAAAGAGCTGAGGGACCATACTCAAGCCCCACAACTACAAAATAATTTTTTAAAAAAATTAATTAAAAAAATAAAATTAAAAACAATCGTGTGGAACCAGATGTGGTGGCCCACGCCTGAAATCCTAGCTACTCAGGAGGCTGAGATCTGAGGATCTTGGTTAAAAGCCAACTGGGGCACTAAAGACCATGAGACTATTATCAACCAATTAATCACTCAAAAACTGGAAGTGATGCTGTGGCTAAAGGGGTTGGGGGGTAGCCTTGAGCTGAAGAGCTCAGGGACAACACCCAAGCCCAAACCTCAGGACTCACTCACACTCACACACACACACAATTGTGTGAGAAGGGGTTCGAGAAGTATTGCACCCACTACCTGACAAATGTAACTGTAACCCCTCTATACTGTAATCCCTCTATACCATACCCTGCCAATAAAATACAATAAAAAAATCATTGTGGGGGTCAGGAGTGTGGTCTAGTGGTAGAGTGATTGCATGAAGTCCTGGGTTTGCTACCGTCATAACTCATACACAGGAAAGGCTGGAAGTGGTACTGTGGCTCACAGGTAAAGTACTAGCCATGAGAAAGCTCCAGACAGAACCCAGACCCTGCGTTCAAGCCCCAAGACTGGCAAATTATACATATATATCATTGTGGGGCGCTGGTGGCTCACACCTGCAGTCTTAGCCACTTGAGAGGCTGAGATCTGAGACTCAAGCTTCCAAGCCAGCCCAGACAGGAAAGCCCAGGAGACTCTTACCTCCAGGGACCTACCAGACAACAGGAGATGACGCGGGGGCTCCTAAGAGGGAGAGCACTAGCCTTGAGCACAGGAGCTTAGGGACAGCTTGCAGGCTGTGAGTTCAAGCCCCACATCTGACATTGTGTATTCATTCACACGGATATGCTCCATCTCCCTCTCTCTGCAGATGCACCAGCTCACAGCAAGCGGGACTCCAACAGCCCAGAGCCCTGGGCACGATCCTCCTGCCATGCCCAGGAAGGGGGCTGTGCCAGGCCCAAGGAGCGTGAGTCCCCACCCCCTCCAGCCCTCCAGGCCGTCCAGCTGCCCCGCCTGGCCTTGTCTCCACCCCTTCCCTCGGCCCCTCCGCCCCCACCCCCATCTCTGGCCCAAGTGGCGCGCGCCTCCCCCACCCCCCCTCCCCCTCCTGCAGCCCCAGAGCCCTCCCTGGACTTCCTGCGGGCTCAGCAGGAGACTGCCAGTGCCATCCGGGAGCTGGCGGGCACCCTCCGGCAGGGACTGGCCAAACTGAGCGAGGCCCTCAGCGCCCTGCTGCCCCTCCTTCCGGGATCCCCGGCGGACCCGCTGCCCACCCCGCCAGCTCCACCGCCCAGGCCTGCCCCGCCCCCACCGGCCCCCAAAGTAGAGGTCACCCCAGAGCCCGTGTCCCTGGGGGCGGCCACCGTGGTGGATGGGCCTGCGGTGGCGTCCCGAGGGGTGATCGTGGCCCCCAGGAGTGAGGGAGGGCCGGCACGGCCAGCCCCCGCTCCCCTCCCGCCCCACGACTCACCCCCGCACAAGCGGAGGAAAGGGTTCCCCACGCGCAAGAGGCGGGGCCGGTGGAAATCTCCGTGAAAACGCGCCTGCCTTCCTGCCTGCACCCCTCTCCCCGCTTGGCGCAGTCGAGGGGGGCGATGCTCCGCGCCCATCCCAGCTGCACCCCGGCCCCCTGCTCCGAGGGAGTGAGCACCCCACTCCCCGTGCTAGTTAGTGCCTGATTCTCTGGGGAGGCCCCTCGACGGGGTCCCCCGGCCCCTCTCTCTCTGGTACAGTGCTGGCTGCTCCCCTTATCCCTGACTTCAAAGCCATCAATTTTATGTCATTTATTATAGCCCCCGTTGTGGGGTGAGGAGGGGACCCCTCGGGTCTGCACACCTCCCTTTCCCTAATAATTCCTGTTCTTGACTTGAAGAGAATTGACCCGAGGGGGCCGCCCCACCTCCCCAGTCCAGACTTTGGAGGGGAGTGGGAACTGCCAGATGAAAGATAGAGGAGATACTAAATAGCCTTGTGAGAGGGGGCAGGGTTCTGATCCGGGAGGTACGGGTTCCATTCCCTGCCTTCAGCTGCTGCCTCTGACCTCCGAAGCTCAGCCCTCTCCTCTCCTCAGTGGTGACAAGATATCAATAAACTTATTTTTCATACGATTACTTGAGACTCAGACAGGCCTGGGAATCCAGCCCTGACAGCTGCCACGCCCCTTCCCGGGACAGGCCACGCCCTTTGGTTGTGGAGGCCGCTGATTGGTTGGTTTTCAACCCTCATTCTCTATCCATTTATTTAGCCTGGCTTGGTGGCACTTGCTTATGATCCCAGGACTTGGAACATTGAGGCAGAAGAGTGGAGAGTTCGAGAAGGCTTGCAGCAAGTTCTTGACTAGTCTGGGCTTAAATAGAGACCCAGTATTTAAAAAAAAAAAAAAAAAAGCCATGGATTCCTGTGTTGAAGGATTCCTGTGTTCTCCTGACGCTCTAGATTCCACCAAAGTGTTACTCCCTCCAGGAGAATGTTCTGGATCCCTTGGACAATTCTATCCTGTCCCAGGATTCTTTTTCATGGCATCTCACCAGGCAGGAACTAACTGGCTTCTACAACTCTTAGCAAGACCCCCACAGTAAAGCAGATAGTGACAGGCTTGATGCCCTGAGGTGGGCTGCTGGCTGGCATCCATTCTCATCTGCACAATGGAAATAAGCCTGGCACTGATGGCTCCTGGATGTAATTGCACTCACAAGGCTGAGATCTGGAGGACTGAAGCTCAGAGTCAACCCAGGCAGGAAAGTCCATTTAAACAGCAAAAAAAAAAACCCTCAAGGTAGAGCTATGGTTCAAGTAGTAGAATAGTATCCTAGAGAAAAAGGAACTGGGGGATAACTTTCAAGCCCTAAGCTTAATTCCTAGAAGGGACACACACACACACACACACACACACACACACACAATTAGCTAGCAGTCCTTGCTTTTTATAATTAGATAACTTTGCCCTTCAAACATTTGTTTCTAAGCAAGTGTCACCCATAGGAAAGGTTTTACATGCTTTTTTGCGGGGGAGGCAGTCCTGGGCTTGAGCTCAGTGCCTGAGTGCTGACCTTGGACTTTGTCAAGGTTAGAGCTCTACCACTTAAGCCTCAGAACCATTTCCAGATTTTTTCTATGTATGTGGTACCGAGGAATCGAACCCGGGTCTTGCCTATCATGCATGCTAGGCAAGCACTCTACCACTAGGCCAAACTCCCGGCCCCTTACAAGTTTTATTTAATGTCTGTCTCCATCAACAGAACTTTGGTACAGCAAAGTCACTGCTGGGTTGCTAGCACTGCCTATCAAGAAAGGTTGAATATTTTAAGTAATGTGTAGTTTAAAAATCCATGACGCTGGGTACCAGTGGCTTACATTTGTGATCCTAGATATTCAGGAGGCTGAGATCTGAGGATTGTGAGTTGAGGCCAGCCCAGGCAGAAAAGTCTGTTAGACCCTATTCTCCAATAAACTACTCAAGAACAAAAGCAGACCACAACAAAACAGAAGTAGCGCTATGGGTTAAGAAGTTCAGGGACAGTGCCCAGGCCCAGAGTTCATGCTCCAGGATTGGCCAAGAAAAACCAAACCAAAACAACAACAACAACAACAAAATGTGGCACCTGGCACTGGTGGCTCACACCTGTAATCCTAGCTACTAAGGAGGCTGACATCTGGAGATTGCAGTTCAAAGCCAGCCCAGGCACTAAAAGGTCTGAGAGACTCTTATATCCAATTAACCACCAGAAAACCACAAATGACACTGTGGCTGAAGGGGTAGGGGGGTAGCCTGGAGCCAAAGAGCTCAGGGACAGTCTCCAGGCCCAGAGTTTAAGTCCCACGACAGACAGAAGGGGAAAAAAAGACAGATCTTGGAAGGAGATGAGATTGTTGAGTCAGGCTTACTGAGTAGGCGCCAGACCACTCACCTATACCACAGCCTATGGTAGCAACAAGCCACATGCATACTTGCATTTCCACCTAAACTACTACCGCCTACCTATCGAGCTTAAGTCCCAGTAACACCACCACAAAAATTGTGTATGCATGCTACTACTTGGGATTGAACTCAGTGCTTCACACCCAGTACTCTACCACTTGAGTCACACCTCCAGTTCCAGACTTAAAAAGAGTTTAGGAACTTGGCTTGCTCCTGTGATCCCACCTACTCTGAAGGATTGAGGTTCAAAGCTAGACTGAGCAAAACAGTAAGAGTTGAGATTGTCATCTTAGCTTTTTCCGGAGATATTAGGGGAGGATTGGGAAGATTCAAGCTAGCTGGGCAAAGATCGACTTCTGAATAATAAAAACAAGAAGGCCTGGGAGTGTGGTTCAGTTGTTGGAGGGCACCTGCCTAACAAGAGTAAACTGAATTCAAACCCTAGACAACCCCCACCCCCAAAAATTGGAGAACTGGGTGAGACCATAGCTGGTTATAGGTCTGACATTTCTACTTAAAATCTGAATTGTGCTAGATTTTTTTTCCAAGTCCTGGGGCTTGAATCTTTGTGCTCAAGCCTAGCACTCTACTACTTGAGCCACAGCACCACTTCCAGGTTTTTTAGAGTAGTTTAGTGGAGATAGGAGTCCCAAATCTCAGCCTCCCGTGTAGCTAGAATTATAGGCATGAGCCACTAACACCTGGTTCCGAATTTTTATGTTTTTAATTTTATTTTAATTTTTTGTGGGTTGTGGGGCTTGAACTCAGGGACCGAGCACTGTCTCTAAGCCTGTTCGTGCTTAAGGCTAGTGCTCTACCACTTGATACACAAGGCCATTTCTGCTTTTGAGTAATTTATTGGAGATGAGTCTCATCAGGACTTTTCTACCCAGGCTGACTTCAAACCTCAATCCTCAGATCTCAGCCTCCTGAGTAGCTAAGATTACAGGTATGAGCAACTGGTGCCTAGCTTCACAATTTTAAAATTCTCATATTTAACAGTACAAACAGTAACTTTTCAAAGATTCAGGAATTTTTTTTCTTTTTTTTCCTCCTGTGCTGAGGCTTCAATTCTGGCTTGAACTCATAGCCTGGGCACTGCCCTTTAGCTCATTCACCCTAGGTTAGTACTGTATCCATTGAGCCACACACAGCTCTATTTCTGTTTTTTGTTTTGTTTTTGGTGGTTAATGGGAAATAGGTGCATGGATGTTCCTATCCAGGATCCTCAGCGCTCAGCCTCCTGAGTAGCTAGAATGACAAGTATGCCTGACTTTTACTGTGTATGGTGTTATTTTTATTTTTTTGCCAGTCCTAGGCTTGAGCTCAGGGCCTGAGCACTGTCCTTGGACTTTCTCAAGGCTAGAGCTCTACCACTTGAGCCTCAGCACCACTTCTGGCTTTTTTTTTCCCCTATGTATGTGGTACCGAGGAATCGAACCCAGGTCTTCGTGCATGCTAGGCAAGCACTCCACCACGGCCTGTTTTTATTTTTTAAAGTTCCTGGGCCTGGTGGTACACACGTGTAATCGCATTCGGGAGGGTACAGGAGGATCTAGAATTTGAGCACAGCTTGAACTACATAATAAGATCCTGTCTCAAAACATTAAAAAAAAAACAAAACCGACAGAGTGTATGGCTCAGTGGTAGAGAAATGCTGTACATGAGGGTCTGGATTCCATCCCCGTCATCCCCCGACAGGGTTCACGACAGCTGTGATGAGAAACAACATTCCCTAGGATGGAGCAAGAATAGGCGCACACACCAATAAATGGATCGAGGCGGTTGGTGGGACACGGGCTCAGGCACACCTAAGAATAAAACCAGAATTGAACGCCGAACACGCCCGGGACGTTTGAGAGCCTCGCCCAGGCCCCGTCCCGGGCGGACCGGGAGGACCCGGAGGACCCGGGAGGACCCGGGAGGACCCGGGAGGCCAGCGGGCCCGGGCCCGACCCCCCCCCCGCGAGGGCTGGGGGCCGCAGAGCCGAGCCGGGCCTGCCGGGTGGGGAGCCCGCAGGGTCAGGCAATGGCGATGTGGCGCTCGTACTCCCCGCATCCCTGTGCCCTAAAAGTCAAGACTGGAGCGCAACAGGTGGAAAGGGTCCTGAAAAGACGGGGTTCGATCACCCGGACAGAAGCCCCGAGAGTGGGGGTGGGGCGCGGGAAGCGGGAAGGCCTTCCCTAACCTTCCACACGGCGGACGTGCGTCATCTCGCCCGCCCCGCAGAGCATTCTGGGAGTTGTAGTGAAATGCGGGGGGGGGCGGAGAGCACTCGGTGTAACCCTTTGAGCACCAGAGGCAGCACAGTTGAAAGAGTTGGGAGGGAGCCCAGTCACACCCCTACTTTGGCACCTGAGGAAACTGAGGCAGGGTTTGGATCGATAAGCCTCAGTTTTCTTTCTCCGGCGATGGCCGAGCCCAGAAACTGACATGTAGAATTCTAGGCAGAGACAAAATGCCAAGTTATATCTGCCCCGTTACAGGGAAGGGGGCGGGAGAAGAGGGGGAAGCGGGTTACCAGGCCACCCGCAGTCGCTTCCCGGTCCCCAGGTCTGAAGCCATCCAATCAGGACCTCCTCGCTCCGCCCCGTGAGATGCCTCCTTCCTAATTGGTTCCCCATTGATGGGCGGGGAAACTGAGGCTCGAGAGAGGGCCTGGCGGTGGCCTAAAAGCTGCACCACCAATCGGAGCAGAAACCGTACCACCGACGGCCTGTCCGGCTCCTCTACGGGTGTGAGTCGGCGGTAGCTCTCATCCTTTGAATCTGGTCCCCGCGTCCAGTCCTCGCCTTCCTTCTGGCACCGTCCCCTTTAAGAGCAGGCCCCGGCGGGACTACATTTCCCAGAAGGCTTTGCCCACGCGTTATGTAACTTTCCCTGCGAAGCGGCCTCTGGGGCAGAAAGAGGTGGAGGCGACGGCGGCGGCGGCGGCGGCTGAAGCGGCGGCGGCGGCGGGAGCGGCGGGAGCCCGGGGCGGCGGCGCCTGCGTCTCTTCCTCAGGCCGGAGCTGTGCGCCTCGGGGACCGGGCGGTGCTACCGACGTGTTGCCGGTGCATTTGCTTCCCCCCCCCGAGGTGGGAGTGAGTAAAAAGGAAAGAAAAAAAAAAAGGCAGCAGCAGCCGCGGCAGCTTAGGGGGCGGGGAAGGGGGCCGGGCCTGGGCCCGCCGGCGAGGCCGATCCGGACGCCGGCCTGCGGCTCGCGCCGACCCGGGGCCGCGAGCGCACGGCGGCAGCGGCGCCGAGCGGGCGGCGGGTGCCCGGCGGGGCGCGCGCGGGGGCCATGGCGTCGGTGCAGGCGTCCCGCCGCCAGTGGTGCTACCTGTGCGACCTGCCCAAGATGCCGTGGGCCATGGTGTGGGACTTCAGCGAGGCCGTGTGCCGCGGGTGCGTGAATTTCGAGGGCGCCGATCGCATCGAGCTGCTCATCGATGCGGCTCGCCAGCTCAAGCGCAGCCACGTGCTCCCCGAGGGCCGATCGCCCGGGCCCCCGGCCCTCAAGCACCCGACGGGCAAGGACCTGGCGGCGAGCGGCGCGCCGGGGCCGCAGCTGCCTCCGCCGCAGGCCCAGCCCCAGCCCTCGGGCACCAGCGGGGCCGTCTCGGGCCCGGACCGCTATGACAGAGCCACCTCTTCCGGCCGCCTGCCGCTGCCCTCCCCGGCCCTGGAGTACACCCTGGGGTCCCGCCTGGCCAACGGGCTGGGCCGCGAGGAGGCCGTCGCCGAAGGGGCGCGCAGGGCCCTGCTTGGCTCCATGCCCAGCCTGATGCCCCCTGGCTTGCTGGCAGCTGCGGTGTCCGGCCTGGGAGGTCGAGCCCTGACGCTGGCACCCGGCTTGAGTCCTGCCCGGCCGCTCTTCGGCTCCGATTTCGAGAAGGAGAAGCAGCAGAGGAATGCGGACTGCCTGGCGGAACTGAATGAGGCCATGCGGGGCCGGGCAGAGGAATGGCACGGGCGCCCCAAGGCCGTGCGCGAGCAGCTCCTGGCGCTGTCCGCCTGCGCCCCCTTCAACGTCCGCTTCAAGAAGGATCACGGGCTGGTGGGACGCGTGTTCGCCTTCGATGCCGCCGCCCGCCCTCCCGGCTACGAGTTCGAGCTGAAGCTCTTCACCGAGTACCCCTGTGGTTCTGGCAACGTGTACGCGGGGGTCCTGGCCGTGGCCCGCCAGATGTTCCACGATGCTTTGCGGGAGCCAGGCAAGGCGCTCGCCTCCTCCGGCTTCAAGTACCTCGAATACGAACGCCGCCATGGCTCTGGCGAATGGCGCCAGTTGGGAGAGTTGCTCACCGACGGGGTCCGCAGCTTCCGCGAGCCTGCACCTGCAGAAGCCCTGCCCCAGCAGTACCCGGAGCCGACCCAGGCCGCCCTGTGCGGACCCCCACCCCGAGCCCCATCCCGGAACCTGGCGCCCACCCCGCGCCGTCGCAAGGCATCCCCTGAACCCGAGGGCGAGGGCGCCGGCAAGATGACTTCGGAGGAGCAACAGCAGCGGCACTGGGTGGCCCCCGGTGGCCCCTACACGGCCGAGACCCCGGGTGTGCCCTCACCCATTGCTGCCCTGAAGAATGTGGCCGAGGCCCTGGGCCACTCGCCCAAGGACCCCAGCGGGGGTGGAGGGCCTGTGCGCGCTGGCGGTGCCAGCCCGGCCACCTCCTCCTCCACCACCACCCAGCCCACACCGCATCGCCTGGTGGCTCGCATTGGGGAGGCCGAAGTCAGCCCCACCGCCGGGGCTGAGGCCGTCAGCGGGGGTGGCAGCGGCACGGGGGCTACCCCCGGCGCCCCCCTGTGCTGCACCCTGTGCCGCGAGCGCCTGGAAGACACCCACTTCGTCCAGTGCCCCTCGGTGCCCGGACACAAGTTCTGCTTTCCCTGCTCCCGGGAGTTCATCAAGGCGCAGGGCCCGGCCGGAGAGGTCTACTGCCCCAGCGGCGACAAGTGCCCGCTGGTGGGCTCCTCTGTGCCCTGGGCCTTCATGCAAGGCGAGATCGCCACCATCCTTGCTGGAGACATCAAGGTCAAGAAAGAACGGGATCCCTAGGCCCTCACCTCGCCCTGCCCTGTGGTCCCCCTCCCCGCCGCAGCCGCGGATAAGTTATTCCCTACCCCGAGTGGCCCCCCTCCTGACCCCTGTGTACATACCTCCATACCCCCTTCCTCCACCTAGACTGGTCCCCTGGGGTAGATGCTTTGTGGGGTGGGGGGAAGAAAGCTTGGGGTTCCCTGGGCCCCTCCAGTTTCCCCTCTCCCCTTCCTTGGCTTGGCTTTCTTTGCTGCTGCTTGTAGTTGGGGGAAGGTACCCCGCCCCCCCCTCCCAGAAGGGGCCCCCCTGAAAACTCGCCGTTTATAAACGAAGCGAACGCATTTTATCACCCTCCCTCCTACCTTTTCTTCCTTCAATAAATGGAGAGATGTTTCCTTCCCACTCCTGGTTCCGTGGTCGTTTGTGGTGCGGTGCCCTCTGCCGGGCGGAGCTGGTCCTGCAGGCCGCCGCCGGGAACGCAGCCGCCGTGGCCTGCAGGTGGCGCCCTTGGCCCAGGCCAGGCTCTGGCTGCTTTTCACAATCGCCAGCTGGGCAAAAGCTGTCGTGGGCGGGTTTTCCAGGTGACAGGACTGAGGCTGGGAGAGGGGACCCTCTCCTGGGGAGGAGGAACCCCTGAATCTTCCTATACTATGCAGGACTTGGCACTCACCAAGGGAAGGAGAGAAGACAACACAAGATTGCCCAAGGAAAATGGGCAGTTAGAGAATTGGGCTAGACTACTATAGAACTGCCGAGGACCATTTACCTCCCGGGGTGAACTAACTGGGTATCTGCTTTAAAGGAGATCAGCACCCAGCACTTCCAGCAGACACTGGGGAACCTTGACTGGGCTCCTGACCCTGGAACCTGGTGGCTGAGGGGCTCCACACACACCCCCCCCCCCCCCTGGCGGCTACCTCTGAAGTGCTAGGCCTGGTCCCACACCTGTCCCCCTGACTGATCATTAACCAGGACTTCCTGCTTGCTGACATCACAGGGGCGGGCCAGGGCAGGCTTTGGCATAGCAAGAGTTAAAGGGAGGCAGGAGCCCCAGAAACCCAGCCCCCACCCCTGTGACCTCCCTGCAACCCTGACATTGCCACAAGTGGGGGAATGCTGAGCCAAAGGTCCTGTCTCAGCCCTGCATTCACAGAGCTCTGGGACCCCAGGCTGGCCCCAGACCGGGTGTTGAGTCACTTCAATCTAGACAGCCTTGCTGGGCCCTGTGGCCCAGTCCTTGAGATCAAGAGGATCGAGGGTCCTGATCAGAAAAGTCCGTGAGGTCCTTGATCTCCAGTGGGCCAGCAAAAGCTGGAGTTGTGTCTCAAGTAGTAGAATGCCAACCTTGGGTGAAAAGGCTCAGGGACAGTGTCCAGGCCCTGAGTTCAAGCCCTGGGACTGACATGCATACATATACACATATCTGGAGAGCCCTAAAGTCCTGGGCCTTGTTCTTGGATGCAGTACACACCTGCAGATCCACAATATTAGGGGGCCAGGGCTTCATCCCACACAGCTGGAGAGAGGACTTCAGTTCCCAGATGGTGGGGGGGGGGGGTCCCACCGTCGCCACCATCCATCACCTCTCAGGCGCTTTGCTGCCCCTGGCACTGCCAGCCTATGCTGTGGGCAAGGCTGGGAAAAAAACACCCCTGATTAAATATTGCAGGTGATAAGCACGGGCAAGGGAGATGCTGGCTGCAGCTCTAGCCAGGTTACTCTGTGCCTCTCCTGACCCAGCTCTGCAAGACCTAAGTACTAGTTGTCTTCCCCTCCCCCCAGATCCTCACAGCTGCCAGCCTACACACACACACACCCGTTGTCTCTAGGCCACAGTGAGGGGTTCAAGAGCTATAGAGAACACCTGGTCCTTTAAGAGCAGCTGGTGAGGTGGGGGGGCAGGGGAGTCACCCCCAGCCTGGCCAGTGTGTATTCTAGATAGGACCAGGATTAATCATTAACACAGCAGAAGCCTGACCTGTGTGGGTGTGGGGGGCTGGGATAGTCCCCCTTCCCCCAGGGCAGGGTAGGGCTAGGTGGAGGGGTTCACATTGATTTGGGGGTCCATATGTATAACCAGGTCCCAAAGAGACACCTAAAGAAGGAGCTGCTGGATGGAAAGAGTCCTTAGGATGTTCCAGCTGTGACAGATGTTTCGAAAATCCAGGGAGAAATGTCTGCATAGGTCGTGTGGGGGGGGGGGTATGGAGGATGGCTCAGGGGTGGAGCACTTGTCTGGCTTTTGAATCTCTGGGTTCTATGCCCAGTGCCTTAAATGAACTCAAATCAAATAAAACAGATAGGAGACACTGAAATCCAGTCAAGGCATAGACTGGAACTACAAAACTTAAGGCATCCTTCCATGGAAAGCTGTCTGAGAGAACAGGAAGCCAAGGCTAGGACCTGTTCTGGTCACTTCTTTCCAGTGACCAGAGCAGAGGCTAGCTCGTCCTTTTTTTTTTTTTTTTAAATCTTGGAAGTCTCAGCTCAGCTGCCACCTCCAGGAAGCCCTCCCTGACACCCCACCTTTCTAGACCTCCATTCACCTGGTTTTCCCCTCCTTTTTAACATGCTGGCTGAGTCCCCTGAGGGCAGAGTCTCGTCACTACTGGGTCTCAGGCCTCCCCCCTGGCTCAAGGCTGCTGGTTTAAGGATGCATAAATTAATGAGCTCATTTTCTCCCTCAGCAAATATTTATTTGGCATCTGTGGTGTGCCAAGTCCTTGGACAGGTGCTGTGGGGAGAGCAGAGAATCAGATTCAGATTTGGCTGCTGTTCCTACATCCTCAAAGGTGGATGAGTGGACACCACAGACCCTGAAGAGGCTCCCATGTCTTGTTGTTAATGCTCATCCAGGAGCTTGAACTCAGGGCCTAGACACTGTCCCTAGGCTTATTTCAATGTAGCCTGGCACTCTGGTGCCACAACTCTACTTGGGTTCTTTGCTGGTTCATTGGAGATAAGAATCATATGGACTTCCCTGCCAGGGCTGGCTTCCAACCATGATTCTCAGATCTCAGCTTCCTGAGTGACTGGCCGCAGGTGGCTAGTTCAAGAAAGTGGCATAAAAGACTCCCTGGAGGGGCCGGGAGTTTAGCCTAGTGGTAGAGTGCTTGCCTAGCATGCATGAAGACCTGGGTTCAATTCCTCGTACCACATACGTAGAAAAAAGCCAGAAGTGGGGCCAGGAGTTTGGCCTAGTGGTTAAAGTGCTTGCCTAGCATGCATGAAGACCCGGGTTCAATTCCTTGGTACCACATACATAGAAAAAAGCCGGAAGTGGTGCTGAGGCTCAAGTGGTAGAGCTCTAGCCTTGAGAAAGTCCAAGGACAGTGCTCAGGCCCTGAACTCAAGCCCAGGACTGGCAAAAAAAAAAAAAAAAAAAAAAAAAAAGACTCCCTGGAGGAGACACATTCAATGAGCCTGTTTGTGGACGCATGACCAAGAGATGCAGGAGATGATTTCGGAAGCAGGAAGCCTGGTGGAGGAACGTCAGGGTGCTGTGGGTGTGATAGGAAAATTGAACTGAACTCTGGCTTGGAATCTCACAAGGCTGAAATCTAAGGATCTTAGTTCAAAGCCAGCCCTGATAGGAAAGTCCTTGAGACATTAGTCTCCAGTGAACCACCGAAAAGCCAGAAGTAGAGCTGTGGCTCAGTGGCTGGTGCACCAGTCTCAAGAGTAAAAATGAGGCTGAGAGTTTGGCCTAGTGGTAGAGTGTCTGCCTAGCAAGCACCAAGACTGGGGTTCAATTTCTCAGCACCAGAAATGGTGCTGAGGCTCAAGTGGTAGAGCTCTAGCCTTGAGAAAGTCCAAGGACAGTGCCTAGGCCCTAAGTTCAAGCCCCAGGACTGGCAAAAAAAAAAAAAAAAAGTGGATTAGTGTAGAGTGCTTGCTTTGCATGTCTGAAGCCCTGGGTTTGATTCCTCAGTACCACATAAACAGTAAACAAAAAGAAGCCCGAGGGCTAGGAATATAGCCTAATGGTGGAGTGCTTGTCTAGCATGCATGAAGCCCTGGGTTCCATTCCTTGGTACCACATACTCAGAAAAAGCTGAAAGTGGTGCTGTGGCTCAAGTGGCAGAGCGCTATCCTTGAGCAAAAAGTGTCCAACAACAGTGCCCAGGCCCTGAGTTCAAGCCCCAGGACTGGCAAATAAATAAATACCTAAGAAAAAGAAGACTGGGAGTTTGACTAGTGGTAGAATGCTTACCTAGCATGCACAAAGCCCTGGGTTCAATTCCTCAATACCATACACAGAAAAAGCCAAAAGTGGTGCCGTGGCTCAAGTGGTAGAATGCTACACTTGAGAAATCCCAAGGACAGTGTCCAGGCCCTGAATTCAAGCCCAGAACTGGCTAAATAAATAAATAGAAGAAGAAGAAGTGGAGGAGGAGGAGGAGGAGGAGGAGAAGTCAGAAAAGGTGCTATGGCTCAAGTGACAGAATGCTAAGTCTTGAGCAAAAGCAGCTCAGGGACAGTGCCCATGCCCTGAGTTCAAGCTCACTATTAGGACACCCACACAATCCTCTGTGTGTGTGTGTGTGTGTGTGTGTGTGTGTGTGTGTGTGTGTGTATGTGTGTGTGTGTGTGGTGTGTGTATCTTCCCATGTATGCCCAGTCCTGGGACTTGAACTCAGGGCCTGGGTGCTGTCCCTGACTTCTTTCTCTCAAAGCTAGTTCTCTATCATGTTGACATTTCCAGTTTTCTGGTGGTTCACTGGAGATAAGAGTCTCACAGACTTTCCTGCCCAGGCTAGCTTTGAACCTCAGACCTGAGTGAGCCTCCTGAGTAGTTAAGATGACAGGCGTGAGCCACTGGCTCCTTGGCAATGGATCCTTGTTCAATGGGAACAGGTGGGAGTTTTCCGACAGTGGCTGAAGGGAAGGAACAGTGTAGCAAAGGAGACAGAAATGGCGAAGAACCAGTGGGAAACTACCTTCTCCCTCCTGCCCCCCTCTCCACGGCATTCCCACTCACACCTCAGGCAGAGGAAGCTGGCAGGCCTCACAGGAACCTTTGTGTGCGGGGCAGGGGGTGGGGTGGGGGGGGGAGAGGCGGCTGGGACGAAAGGAGAGGAGTGGTGAGCAGGCGGGCAGCAGGCAGAAGCTACACAAAGGCCCCAGTGTCTGCCCCTCTGCCCCTGGACAGATATAAATAATATGTGCATATACCTTTATATATACACGCGTGGATTGGGGCAGAAGGCAGGGGGCCGTATACTCGTATGAGAGCCTGGCATGGCAGAATCTGCCTTCGGGAGGGGTGGGGGGGTCAGGAGTCTTCCACATTCCCAGAGATGGAGAGAAAAAGAAATTTACAGTGAAGAGGGAAAAAAATGTTGTGGCCAGGCACTGGTGGCTCATGCCTACTAGTCCAGCTATCTCTGGGAGGCTGAAATCTAAGGATCACGATTCGGAAGCAGCCTTGGCAGGAAAGTCTGTGAGACTCTTTTTTGCCAGTCCTGGGCTTGAGCTCAGGGCCTGAGCACTGTCCTTGGACTTTCTCAAGGTTAGAGCTCTACCACTTGAGCCTCAGCACCACTTCCAGCTTTTTTTGTATGTATGTGGTACCGAGGAATCGAACCCGGGTCTTCGTGCATGCTAGGCAAGCACTTTAACCACTAGGCCAAACTCTCGGCCCATGTGAGACTCTTATCTCCAGTGACCACCTGAAAACCTGATGTGGTGCTGTGGCTCAAAGTGGTAGAGCACTAGCCTTGAGCACCAAGAGGCTCAGGGACAGCGCCCAGGCCCTGAGTTCAAGCCCCAGGACTACCCACAAAGAAAACAAACAAACAAAAAAGAATCAAGCCTGGCTGGGGTGGACAGAGTTGTGAATAAACTGGGGTGAGGGGAAGGGGTAGAAGGCACGGAGGGGTCAGGAGCCACCAGACTGAGATGGAGACAAACAGACAGTAGCTACCAGGCTGAGGCCTTGGCTGGGCACTTGGGTACAGGGTGGTCAGTGCACATGGTCCCTTAGGGACACTGGCCTCGGGCTGTGGTCCAGCCCAGCCCAGGGCAGGCGGAGGGGCAGAGAACAGAGGGGAGGGAGGTGCCCTTGGGTTCCGGATCTCAGTGTTTACCTGGGGCAGGCATGGCAAACAGGCGCCAGGCCTGGCCTATGACAGCCAGGGTGGGAAGGCTGGGTCGTGGTGCTGGCACCAGTGGGCCCGGCCCGCCCACCTGTGGCTGGGATGGGTGAGTAACCCACAGCGTGACACCTGGGTGGACGGTAACACATATACACACACACAGACACGGTGACACACACTGATAGAGGCAGACCCAGTGTCCTGGGTGAGGGACAGCCACTCACAGAGCCACTCCCACATGAACCCCACAAGAGGCCCAAATGGATAAAAGTACCCTCATTCTCTCGTGCTGAGTGTGGCACGCAGACACGAATGACCCAGACACAGCCGGTATGGCAGAAAGCTCGCAGCCTGGAGAACATGAGGGTAAGGGACTCTCCCTGAGCCAGGTGTCTGCTTTCCACATCTATACAGCACCCACTCTCCCTCTGTTTGACCTGGGCAAGTCATGCCACCTCTCCTCTGTGCCTCAGTTGTCAGTTGTTGGGTTTGAACTCAGGGCTCAAGGCTAGCCCTTTACCACTTTGAGCCACAGTAGCACTTCCGGTTTCCTGGTGGTTTGTGGGAGATAAAGGAGTCTCCAGGACTTTCCTGCCTGGGTTGGCTTTGAACCTGGATCCTCAGATCTCAGCTTCCTGAGTAGCTGGGATGCCAGGTATGAGCCACTGGCTCCCACATGCCTCAGTTACGATAAACTTTGTAAACTGAATAGAAATACTCATATCCACTTCAGCCACACCCCTAGCCTTTCCTTTCAAGATTCCTTATGTCTGAGCTTGGATATTAAAGGTAGGGTCTGGCAGAGCAGCTCAGGCTGGCCTTCAGCTCCTGAGGGCCAGGACTACAGGTGTGCCCTACCACACCAGTAGCTTAATAGTTTATGCTGCCATTGTCACTATTTTCCACACAGGCAGTCCTGTGGCTATAGCTGGGATCCACTGCCTCCTCGGTGTCCCCACCCACCGCCCCCTTCCCTGGACGATGTCACCTCAGGCCTGTCACAGTCTGAGTGAGCCACCCTGTGTCCCCACAGCCACCTCTCCAACCCGGATCCCTGGCGTCCTCATGTCTGTCCATGCGTCCCACGTCTGACCGTGGTACTTTTCCACACTGGCCACTGGCCGGCTGTCCCTGGGGTGGGGTCACACCTGCCCACGCCAGGCCAGTTGGTAGCCACCAGACACTCTCATGGATGACCACACCTTCCCCAAAGGACCCTCCAACAACACCCCGCCCCTCCGGCCACCTGAGGTTCCCACTGGGGCGGCCTGAGGCCCCCAGAGCCTGGGGACAGGAAGCCCCAGGCCTGGCCGCCCTGAAAGCCTCTTTCAGCCAGGGCCTCCTCCTGCCACCACCGGCTCCTCCTGCGGAATAATATTTGGGCTGTTGGCCGGGGGGTGGGGGCCAGATCCGGAGGCCGCCAGGGAGAAGCCAGAAACCGCAGGGCTTCCTGCCTCCGGCCTGCGACTCAGAGAGAGACCCCCAGGCCGAGGGAGGGGGCGGGCGCCGGGGAGACTGAGCGCCTTTCTCTCCAACCAGTTGTTTTTTCCAGGAACCAAGAGGAATTCCCCGGCCTGCACCGGACAGCCAGGCTGGTGGGACGGCCAGCATGGCGGGTGTGTGTGTGTGTGTGCATGTGTATGACACACAGCACCAGCCTGGCTTTGGCAGGCACAGGGACAGAAATAGAAGGCCTAGCCAGCCAGGCGGCAGGTAGAGGGGAAATGTCAGGGAAGCGAGAGTTTGGCCTAGTGGTAGAGTGCTTGCCTAGCATGCACAAAGACCCAGGTTCGAGTCCTTGGTACCACATATATAGAAAAAGCTGGAAGGGGTGCTGTGGCTCAAGTGGTAGAGCTCTAGCTTTAAGAAAGCCTAAGGACAGTGCTCAGGACCTGAGTTCAAACCCCAAGATTGGGGGGAAAAAAAAAAAGGCAGCACAAAGAGAGGGCCATGGACAGAGTGACACAGAAAGAAGTGACATCATGCAGAGACATGGAGAGGGTTGGGCATGGTAGTACATGTCTGAAGAGGCCTTGAAACTGACCAAAAGCCTAGTTGACTGAATAAGTGACCGAATGAGTGGTTTGTTTTTTTTCCTCCTACTCTGGCTGGTACTCTACCACCTGACACATGTCTCCTCATCTGTGGGTTCCCCCCTGCCGGGTTCATTGGCAAAAAGTCTTACATTTTTCTGCCCTGGCTGGCTTTGAACCGTGATCCTCAGATCTCAGCCTCCTGAGTAGCTAGGATGACAAGAGTGAGCCACAGCTCAGACTTGCATGTTTCCTTTTAAAAGAGCCACAGAGGTACACATGACACACAATGACAGGCTGGCCTGCACCCCAAATGACACCACACACACACACACACACACACCGTACTCTCTAGTCCTTCACCTATCTACCCTCTGCCTCCTCAGCTGAGCCCTAAGCACCATGAGCCTCATAGCCAGGTGCATGCCAGGAAGGCGGGGTGGCTGGGGTGGGAGCTGGGAGGTGGCCTTGGGCACCCCCCCTCCGTGCCCTGGCCCCACCACTGCGGGGGCTGCTATCTAGCTATGAACAAACTGTCCTGAGGTCAGGGACAGCCAAGAGCCAAAGGTCAGGTCATGCCTCCCCCAGCCCTTCCCCCGACAGGCAGCCAGCCCTTGGGGACAGGAAGGAGAGCAGGGACAGGAGAAGCAAAATCCTCCGAGTTCAAGGAAAAGAGACATAGGGCAATGGGTGACAACGGTACCTTTAATTGTGCAACACAGCCAGTTCTCCATGGGAACACCCCCAAAAACACTGACCAGCCTTCCTGGCTTACCCTGCACCAGGGACAGAGTGACACAGAAAGAGACATCATGAAGGGACAAGGAGATGGGCTGGGCATGGTGGTACATGTCTGTGATCCTGGCACTAGGAAGGCAGAAGTCTGTGCCCTTGAAACTGACCAAAAGCCTAGCTGACTGACCTGGGGAGTATACCAGGATGGGGGCGGAGAGTACAGAAAAATAAGGGTTTCTATTCCCCACCAAAGAGACAGAGATGATACGGCCAACCCACAGCTGTGGTAAAGGGCAGAATAATGTCCCCACACCATACCATGCCCCTCAGAGCACACAGAGGGCCAAAGGGATGGGGATAAATGGACACTGACTGGGCGAAGAAGCCCCCCCCCAAAAAAAAGAATCAACTGCAGTGCCCGATGGGTCTTGATGTCACAGAAATGGTGTCATCCTTATAATGAAAGGGTCAATCTGCCAGGTGCCAGTGGCTCATTCCTGTCTCAGCAACTCAGGGGGCTAAGACCTAAGGATGGAGGTTCAAAGCCAGCCTGGGCAGAAAAGTCTCATCTCCAATGAGCTAGCAAAAAGTGGAGCTGTGGCTCAAGTGGTAGAGCGCTATTGTGGAGAAAAAAAAAAAAAAAAGTTCAAGGAAGTGCCCAGGTCCTGAGTTCAAGCCCCAGGACCAGAACAAAACAGAACCTAACAACAACCAAACCAAAACTAAACAACGAAGCGTCCATCACAGGCCCCACAGAGACAATGAAGGTGGCAGCCCAGGCTGCAGCCACGACGTCACCGACGGATCAATCACAAACGTCAATAACACGGTGGCCTCCTCAGAACCCCAGGTGCCCACTGAGAAGTCCGTGGGGGGTTCCCCACTGCCTGACAGATATCACACAGATGTCACCCGAAGGATGAGGCGCCAGGCCCCACCACCCCCTTTCCCATCCCTGCCAAGCTAGGAGGCGTTGAGCAGAGATCGAGGGTACAGACCCTGATAGTACACTCCAGACTCCCCATTCTCAGCCCCGTAACCCCCAAACCCCATGTCCAGTTTGGGAGGCGCAGGGGTCTGTTCGGACATCAGGTTGTTGATGGAGAAGGGGTGATTGAAGTTGTAGGCTGTGTCTAGCTTCAGCTCCCCCGGAATCTCCAAGCCAGTGAAATAGGGGGTGGTGGAGGAAGGGGGTGAGCCACAGTCCAGGGGAGCCCCCACATCCTCCCCACCCTGGGTGTCAGGCTCGGGGGGTGGGGGCTGGGGTGGCGAGGTGACAGCCGAGGCGGTAGTGGTCACGGCGGTGGTGGGGGGTCCAGTCCCGTTCCTGGCCAGGGAGGATCCCGCGCCCCCCTTCTTTGCCTTCTCCTCCAGCTTGAAGCGTTTCTGCCTCCGCAGGTAGCAGCCATTCTCAAACATGTTTCCAGAGCTGGGGTGCAGGGCCCAGTAGGAGCCCTTGCCTGGCTTGTCGGGGGATCGAGCCACCTTGATGAAGCAGTCGTTGAAGGACAGGGAATGGCGGATGGAGTTCTGCCAGCGCTGCTGGTTCTCGCGGTAGTAAGGGAAGAGGTCCATGATCCACTGGTAGATTTGGCTCAGGGTCAGCATCTTGCCCGGCGCCTGCTGGATGGCCATGGTGATGAGCGAGATGTAAGAATAGGGCGGCTTGGCGTGTGCCAGGGGCCGCCTGTAGCTCTTGGCCATCTCCTTCCCCGGCCCCAGCCCGGGTGCCGGGGCCCCGTACCCAGAGTTCCCGGTACCACTGCCACTGGCACTCAGGCCTGGGAAGGTGGGCCCCAGGGGCGCGGCAGGGGCTGGGGGCCCCAGGGCTCCTGAGGACAGTGGGGATGGGGGGAGCCCTCCGGAAGGGTAAGGAGAGCTGAGAGGGCTCAAGGTCATGTAGGAGTTGAGGGGGGCCATGGTGGCCACGGGGGTTACTGGAGAATACACCTGCAAGACAGAAAGAGATGGGCAAGGGTTAGGGCATCTCTAGTAGGATTGTCCAACTATCTCTGTCTATTTCCTGCCCAATGCTCCTCAACCCCACTACCTCTAGAGCTTTGTGCGCATGCGCGCGCAGCCACACACAAACTTATGCATATGCCAGTCCTGGGGCTTGAACTCAGGACCTGGCTGAAATACCTGATCTTTTTCAC
The DNA here is from genome assembly GCF_031878675.1 of Megascapheus bottae. Taxonomy (NCBI): domain Eukaryota; kingdom Metazoa; phylum Chordata; class Mammalia; order Rodentia; family Geomyidae; genus Megascapheus; species Megascapheus bottae. The sequence goes on from NC_143539.1 coordinate 4,424,055, forward strand.
TCAAGGCTGATGCTCTACGACTTGAGCCACGGCTCCACTTCTGTTTTTTTTGTTTTTGCTTCGGCTGATCAGTCAGACTTTCCTGCCTCGGCTGTCTTAGAACTACAATCCAGATTGCCTCCTGAGTAGCTAGGATTACAGGTGTGAACCCCAGCGCTCAGCATTTTCTTTTTCTTTTCTTTTGGTTGGTCATGAGACTTGAACTCTGGGCCAGGGCGTTGTCCCTGAGCTCTTTAGCTCATGGCTATTGCCCTGCCCCTTGAGTCACAGCACCACTTCCAGTTTTCTGGTGGTTAACTGGAGATAAGAGTCTCATGGACTTTTCAGTGCCCTGACTGGCTTTGAACTGAGATCCTCAGATCTCAGCCTCCTGAGCATAGCTAGGATTACAGGCGCGAGCCACCATGGCTTTTTCTTTTTGCATTGGTTATTTTTCTGGTAGGGTCTCCAGTTGTACCCTGAGCTGGAATTAGACGGTGATCCTTCAACTTGCATCTCTGGTGTATCTGAGATTTCCGGGATCTGTCACTATGCCTAGTTCTTCCAAACTAAAAGTATGAAATCGGGGGCCAGGAACTTGGCCTAGTGGTTAAAGTGCTTGCCTAGCATGCACGAAGACCCGGGTTCGATTCCTTGGTACCACATATATAGAAAAAGCTGGAAGTGGTGCTGAGGCTCAAGTGGTAGAGTTCTAGCCTTGAGAAAGTCCAAGGACAGTGCTCAGGCCCTGAGCTCAAGCCCAGGACTGGCAAAACAAAAACAAAAACAAAAACAAAAACAAAAAGTATGAAATCGTTATTGTAATAAAAATATGCTGCTTAGACTAACAAATGATCAGCATGTTAAATTGAATGAATAAGGCCTTGATTTAAACACCATATCTATATGCAAGGTTTTTTTTTTTTTTCCAGTCCTGGGGCTAAACTCATGGTCTGGGCACTGTCCTTGGACACTTTTTGCTCAAGGCTAGAGCCCTGCCGCTTGAGCTATAGCACCATTTTTGGCATTTTTTGTGGATGTGGTACCGAAGAATCAAACCCAGGGCTTCTTGCATGCTAGGCATGCATTACCACTAGGCCAAACTCCTGGCCAACAGATGCAGATTTTAAGTTCACTTATGAATGTGATCACTAAGAATACATCACCTGTACTCATAGAAAATGGGATTTTTCACTGGGCACAGTGGCTCACGCCACAGGAGGCTGAGATCCAAGGATCATAGTTCAAAGCCAGCCCAGACACTAAAGAATGTGAGACTCTGATCTCCAACTAATCCCTAGAAAATGGGAATTGGGGCTATGGCTCAAGGGGTAGGGAGGTAGCCTTGAGCTGAAAAGATCAAGGACAGTGCCCAGACCCAGAGTTCAAGCCCTACAACCCTCATTTTCCCCCCCCCCCGAAAAAAAGAAAAAAAAATGGAATTTTCTAATAGTATAAAGAAATCCTAAGATAGAAAAAAAAGGGAGAACGACAAAAAAAATTTGAAACAGGGTCCTGCTACATTGCTCACATTGACCTCGAACTCATAATCCTAGTTCAGTGCTGGCACCACGGTTAGGGAGAACCACACACCATCTTCTAGGGCTCAAGAAATCAATCTTTTCACTTAAACCGCTGAGAAAGCAACCAAAACTGGCCAGGTCTACTGAGAATCAGCTTTCGTGAGTAATTAATAAATCTCTATTAGCCTAATGAATATGGATTTTTCTCCTAGGCTATCATAGTATGTTTTTTTGTTTGTTGGTTGGTTTGATACAGAGTCTCACTATGTTTTCCAGGCTGGCCTTGAATACTGTTCCATTGATTCTCTGCTTTACTTTCCAGGGTAGCAGGGACTAAGTTAGCACATGCTATTGTGCCCAGCTTAAAATGACTATTTTATACTTGAGGTATGACTCAAGTGATACAGTACCTGCCTAGCCAGCATAAGAACCTGAGTTCAGGGGCCAGGAGTTTGGCCTAGTGGTAGAGTCCTTGCCTAGCAATGCACGAAGATCTGGGTTCGATTCCTTGGTACCACATACATAGAAAAAGATGGACGTGCTGCTGTGGCTCAAATGGGAAAGCTCTAACCTTGAGAAAGCCCAAGGACAGTGCTCAGACCCTGAGTAAAAAAAAAAATCTGAATTCAAACCTCAGTACCAATAAGAAAAAAAAAAAAAATTAGCTGGGCACCTGTGACTGACATCTGTACTTCCAACTACTCAGGAGGCTGAGAGTTGAGGTTCAAAGCCAGCTGGGCACAAAGTTCTTGAGACTCTTATCTCCAATAAACCACCAGAGAAAAATCGGTGGGGCCTGGAGCATAGCCTAGTGGTAGAGTGCTTGCCTAACATGCATGAAGCCCTGGGTTCCATTCCTTGGCTCAAAGTGGTAGAGCACTAGCCTTGAGCCGAAGAGCCCAGGCTCTGAGTTCAAGCCCCATGACCAACCCCCCCCCCAAAGAAAGTTATCAGATATCACATTTCAGACTAATATATGTCATCAAATTTATAAATGAGAAAAATGACTCAGTGAAAACCACTAGATCACAGTAAATACTAGACCATTTTTACAAATGTGTGCATGGAGGAGGTAAGAATGGTGCTTCATACCAGTAACCCCAGCTGCTTAGGAGGTGGAGATCAGGAGAATATCCTGCTTTAGGCAAAAATAAAGCCAGGCGTTGTGGCTCACACCTGTAATCGTAACTACTCAGGAGCTGAGATCTGAGGATCGCAGTTCAAAGCCAGCCTGGGCATTAAAGAATGGAAGAGTCTTATCTCCAATTAAACTCTAGAAAATGAGAAATGGAGCTGTGGCTTAGGGGTAGGGAGTAGCTTTGAGCTGAAGAGCTCAGGGACAGAGCCCTGGCCCAGAGTTCAAGCCCCATGACCCACAAACAAACAAACAAACAAACAAACACACAAGACCCTATCTGAGAAATAAAAAGCAAAAAGGAAGGTGTGTGTGGGGAGAATGTGGCTTAGTGGTAGAGTGCCCACCTAGCATGCATGAAGCCCTGGGTTCGCTTCCTCACTACCACATATATAGAAAAGGCCAGAAGTAGCGATGTGGCTCAAAGTGGTAAAGCACTAGCCTTAAACCAAAAGATGCTCAGGGACAGTGCCCAGGCCCTGAGTTCAAGTCCCAGGACTGGCCAGAAAAAAAAAAGGAAGCTGGAGGATGTGGCTCAGATGGTAGAGCATCAGAATTGACGTTGCAAACAGAAAGCCCCGAGTTCAAATTCCAGGGTGATCTACGATGGGAGATAAGAGTCTCATGGACTTTACTGCCAGGCTGGCTTTGAATTGTGATCCTCAGATCTCAGCCTCCTGAGTAGCTAGGATGGCAGGCGTGAGCCACCAGCAGCCAGCCCTCTGTGCAGCCACTGATGTGGATTTGGTCTCTCAGCCCAGTCCCAGGTGTGACCCCAAATACTTCACAGGTGTAAACTTCACAGTATGAGGCTGGAGCTCTCATTATCATTAATCATGATTAATATGCAGCGCTGAGGATAGAACTCAAGGCAGCAGGCACCCAAGGCAAACAAACGCTTTACCAGTGAGCCTACACCCTCAGCCTGAGCAGTGCTATTCTGAAATTGTTTTCCACAAAGCCATTTCACATCTTTTGGTTGTGTGTGTGTGTGGTCTGTAGGTACTAGGGCTTGAACTCAAGGTCTCATAATCTCCTTTAGCTTTTTCAACTCATGGCTGGTGCTTTCCCACTTGAGCCATGCCTCCAGTCCAGTTTTTCACTGGTTAATTAATGCAGAGTTTTACAAGCTTTTCTGCCCCAGTAGGCTTCAGAGATCTTCAGGTCTCAGCCTCTTAGGATGTTGGGATTGGTGTGACCATGGGTGTGCTGTCACTTGAAAGTTGCCAGGAGTTTGACTAGTGGTAGAGTTCTTGCCTAGCATGCACAAAGCCCTGGGTTTGATTCCTCGGTACCACATACACAGAAAAAGCCAGCCAGAAGCGGTGCTGTGGTTCAAATGGTAGAGTGTCAGCCTTGAGAAAGCCCAGGGGCAGTGCCCAAGCTCGGAGTTCCAGCCCAGTACTGGCAAAAAGAAAAAAGAAAAAGGAAGTTCAGACTCAGGAAGGCTGTGTGTGTGTGTATATGTGAGAGAGAGGGGGGGGGGAAGACAGAGAGAACAGAGAGAGACAGAGACAGAGACAGAGAGAGGTCACATAGCAAGAAAGGGGGTGAACTAGGATACTAAATCCAGGCAGTGTGGCTCCAGATTTGGCTAGAGAAGCAGTGACCGAAGCCTACAGAAACTCTAGCCTAAGACATTCCAAAAAGCAAGGAAAATGCCGGGTGCTGGGGGCTCACATCTGTCATCCCAGATACTCAGGAGGCTGAGATGAGAGGCTCAAGATGCAAAGCCAGCCAAGGCAGGAATGAGAATCCTCTCCAATGGAAGTGAAACTGTGGCTCAGGGAGGAGAGCCTCAGCCTTGAGCAAAAAGAAAAAAGGGCAGAGTGAGTTCATGCCCCAGAATGGGCACCAAGGGGGAAAAAAAAAGAATCAAGGACAGGTGGCAACAAACTCCAGGTGTGAATTGCAGGACCCAGGGAGAGCCCGCCTAGCTCCACCCTGGGCGTCTGTCTTTCCTCTTTGAACTTCCGTCAGCCATCTGTCCATCTCCCTCTCTCCCAATACCTGGGCGCTCTCCTCCCCACCCCTGATCTCTTTCTCTGCCTTTATCATTCTCTCCCAACCCATCCCCTTTCCCTCCCTCCCCCCCCCTCCCCCCAACATCTCCGCATCTACTGTGTTTCCCTTCTTCCAGATTCTCCTCTCCACAGTGCCTCACACTGAACTTGGGACCAAGGCCCTCCCTTTACCTACTCTCCTCTGCTTGGCTGCTTCAGCCCCTGCCAGAGAGAGAATAAGGGAAGAGAAGACAGGGAGGATGTGATGAATTTCTGGAGTAGAGGGAGTGTGTGTGTGTGCGGTGGTGGTGGGGGGGATCCATTTCCTAAATGCCCCTGCACCCCACCCCTTGTCCAACTCAGGTAGGTTCTTAGTGTATCCCAGGGCCTTCCTTTTCTGGCTCCCCACCCACAAGGAAGTCCTCCTTGAGGTCTGACCTCAAGCACTCCAGCTGCTCTAATCCACCTTAGGCTTTCCCATGCCTGGTGGCTAGGATGAAGCCCTGGTGTCCGGGTTCTGAACCGGATCTCCCACCAACGGGTGGAGCTGAGCTTGTGTGTGTGGCACCGGGGAAGCCCTCCGGGGACCTGCACCCTTCCTCGGGAGCCTGGCTTTTTCTCCCCTTTCATTTCCTTATTGTCTCTGCAGAAGGGTGTGCCGATGCATGGAGAGAGGCTTTGGGAAATCAGAGCCAATTTTCCCATCTCAGACCCAGGGAGGGGCAGGGAGGGAACCCTAACACTGCATATTTCCCTTTGCAAAAATAGGGGAACAAGAGGACTGGCTGACCTGTAAGAACCTGGGACCAGTAGGGAAACTACCCATGGTTCCCTAAGCCAGCCCCACGGGGTGTCAGCCTCACCCCAGCTTGGATGTGTGGCTGGGAGAAGTGATTTGGGGACCCTTTGAATTCTCAACTACCAATGAGATGCAGGTATTTCTTTCTTCATGATTAAGAGCCATGGGGAAGATGGAAGTTCCCCTAAAAGACCTTCAGTTACTCCCAAACCACCCCCAGCCTCCCCCCACCCCCACCTATGGCCACTCTTCCAAAATATGCCTTTTAAATTCTGATCGGATGTGACCTGCAATTTCTGACACAAGTTGTACACATACTGTCTCCTAAACCAGGCACTGGTGGCTCATGTCTGTAATCTAACTAAGCTCCTCAGGAGGCTGAGATCTGGGATTCAAAGCCAGCCTGGGGAGAAAAAAGTGTGAGGCTCTTATCTCTAGTTAATTAGCAAAAAGCCAGATGTAGTGAAGCTCCAGACTTGAGCATAAAAAATCTAAAGGACAGCACCCAGGTCCTGAGTTCAAGTCCCCAGTACTACACACATACACACACACCATTGTCTTATAAACTCAGATCCATTCAGACTGCATCTCAAATACTGATTCCTCCTATCTAGGTACCCACAATTTACTTCAGAAACACTGGTTTGTACCTGGGTATTGGTGGCTCTGGGTTCTGGTGGCTCATGCCTATAATCCCAGCTACTGAGGAGGCTGATATGTGAGGATTACAGTTCTAAATCAGAGCAGGCAGGAAAATCCACAAGACTCTGATCTCCAATTGACCACCCCAAAAAAAACCCTCAGAAGTAGAGCTGTGGCTCAAGTGGTAGAGCGCTAGCCTTGGGCAAAATAAGCACAGGGACGGGGCTGGGACTTTGGCCTAGTGGTACAGTGCTTGCCTAGCATGCACAAAGACCCTGGTTTGATTCCTCAATACCACATACATAGGAAAAAAATTTTAAAAAAGCCAGAAGTGGTGCTGAGGCTCAAGTGGTAGAGCTCTAGCTTTGAGAAAGTCCAAGGACAGTGCTCAGGCCCTGAGCTCAAGCCCAGGACTGGCAAAAAAAAAAAAGCACAGGGACAGTTCAAGGCCCTAAATTCAAGCCTCAGATTAACACTGATTTGTAGTTGGTCCCCTTAAATCCTGAGCCCAGATTCTGAATTCCCCAATGGTCCAGTTAAGATCTCTGATTCCCTGGGAGTCTTCATCTCCCACCAGGGTCTCTGACAACCCATTCCTTCTCCAGCCAGCCACCTCCATTGCTCCCCACTCCTAATTCCTTCTCCAGCAGTCCAGCTCCACCCCTGTGCACCTCACACCTCCAGACTCTGGAATGGCCCCTCCCAGGCACTTTGCCAATATCCCAAGACCTAGTGCAAGCCTGTAATCCCAGCACTCAAGCAGTAGTGGTAGAAGGATCATGAGTTTGAGGCCAGGCTAGGGAATATGGTGAGACCTTCTCATTTTTTTTTTTTTATGCAGAGAGAGAGAGAGAGAGAGAGAGAGAGAGAGAGAGAGAGAGAGAGAGAGAGAGAGAGAGAGAGACAACAAAAACCAAACCCAAAAAACTGGGACCGAAACTCTATCTACCCTCAAACATCAAATCTAGTCAGTCTGCAGAGGAGACTAGATTCCAGGCCATTCTCACTGGGAGCCCACAGTCTCCTTCCAGTTTGGGAACACAAGTGTCCAAATCTACACCTCCCATTTCTTCTGCACCATAGTCCTGATTATACAGCAATTGACCAAGCAAGTGAGATCTGAGGAAGGAATTTCTTTTAGGGTGAGGGAATGAGGAGTTGTGTCCCCAACACTCCTTGCTCTGGAAAGCTGGGCATTTCAACAATGGCTGGCTCTTGAAGGATTGGGGGCGGGGAGGGGGGAGAGAAGGTGTAGCCTCCTGAAATTAATCCTTCAGCCTTAGACTTGGGGAGTCCCTGCTGAGTTACAGCAGGGGTGTGTGAGGTGTGTTTGTGTGTGTGGGGGGGGGGGTGGTAAAGACTGATTTCAATCTCCCAGATGCTGACCAAACCTCAATGCCATTTGGGGTTGCTAGTCTAGGCAAACCTGTTCATTTTGGCTTCCCCTAAGCGAACGTCATGTTAAGAACCTCCAACTCGTATCCTGGCCTACTGCAAACCTCTATTTCTGACCCTGTCTTAGATCTCCAGCTGATTCCCTAACCTAAACCCTTTCTCTGACTCCTACAACAAGGCGAGGGGGGCGATCCTACCTTTACAAATGGTAATGCGGCCCTGGACCCCCACCAAGCCTTCCCTGCTGGCAGATGGCCCCCTCCCCCTTCTCCCAGTCCTCCTCCACCTCTTCGAATCCCACTTCCTGAAGTCTCCCAAGCTCCGTCCCTTACCCCACCCCACCCCCTCCGAAACTCTGATTGCAGTTGTTCACTTAAAAACCAATTTCTGTTTTTGTGTTTGGATCCCTCGGATTCCGGGGACCCCACTCCACCGGGCCCGCACCTCTCTGGTGGGACCTGACCCTTGCCCACATTTCCCTCCCCCGGTACCCATCGCCGGGACCCGCCTTGCCCACAGCGCACCCCCAGGCCCCCCGGCGTCCGGGTCCCCCACTCCCCGGCCTCCCCACCCCCGAGGACACCCACCTCGCCCGCCTCCGGGTAGTAGCTCCACTCAGCCAGGTCGTGAGCTTCCATCTTCACCGAGCCCAGCATCCCCCGGGCCCGAGACCCCACCCGCTCCGGCTCCGACCCCCGGCTCTCGAGGCCGGGGTGCGCGGTGCCTTCCGACCGTGCGGGCCGTCGGAGCCCGTCGGAGGGGAGTCCGTCCGGGCGTGCGTCCCGGTCGGCCGGCGCGAGGCGCGTGCGTCCCTCGGGCTACGCGGGAGGCGGGCGAGCTTTATAGTCGGGGCACCCCGCCCTCGCCGCCCCGGGGCTCCCGCCCACCTCCCGGGGGGGGGCGGCGCGCGCGGCGTGGGGCGCCCCCTGCGGGACCGCGGGGACACGCGCCGCCGGGCCCGGGGCGCCCGCGGAGGGGGACGCCGGGCGCGGGGATGGAGGGCGGGGGGCGCGGACATTGGGGACCCCGAGGACTAGAACTGAAGGGCCGCAGGCGATGTGCAGCCTCTGCACCTCAGAGCCCATCCTGTCCCCCGCGGAGAAGAGGGGGTTCGGAGCGGACTCCGGGGCGCCCGCGTGGGGTACGGAGGAGACGCTGCGTCCTCCTTCTCCTCCTCGGACTAGCAGACGTCTGAGACTTCAGACGGCTGAGAATAGTCTCAGATTGAGTCAGAATTAAAAGATGAAGAGGCTCTGGGGCCTCCACGAAGACGCCCCCTAGGAGAACAAATCACCTTCACAACCCGACAGCCCCGTCCAAAGCACTAGAGCCAAGGAAAGCCCGCACAGCCAGCCGTCTACGGACGCCAGAAGGCGGTCCTCCCCGCCGCCCCACCGCGGAACTACATTTCCCAGAAACCCGTGTTCCCACTTCCGCTCGTTGCTACCGCCTGGAGACCACATTTCCCAGAAGGCACAGCGCGCAAGTTCCGGAAATGGAGGCTCCGTCAGCCGAGGCCTCCCCCTCCACACGCAGTAGGGGCGGGCCGCCGTCGGGACTCCATTTCCCGACGGTCTTGAGACTGTGGCGCGTGCGCAGCGTCACGGCGGCGGGCGGAAGATGGCGGCGGCGGCGGCGGCGGCGCCTGCGAAGCGGCGCTTCTGAGGGGGCGCGAGGGGGACGGAGGCCGGAGCCGCGGTGAGCGAGAGGCGGCGTGAGGACGCGGGGCGCGGGCCCCGGGGGAGGCCGCTGTGAGGGGTGGAGGCGGGGTGGGTTTTGGGGGAACCCCCCCCGTACGTTCCCCTGTTCGGGACCCATCCTTGAGCTCCCCAGTGCCCCCAGCGCAAAGTTCCATCGTGGCCCCGCTGCTGCGTCCGCGCCGCAGGCCTCGCCTGATCCCGTCCTGCTCTGCTTCCATGTAGCACAGCAGCTCGGGCCAAGCGGGCCCCCAAACTTGCCACGCGCCTTTCCGCCCCGAAGTGGTGCATTGGTTGGTATCTCATCCCGCCACGTCCTGGTTACCCCATTCTGCCCAGTTAGCTCCCCATTCAGGGCTCAGCACCGACGTCACTTCCTCTGCCCAGCCCTCCTTTCCCGCCCTCGGTCGCCAGACCCCCTAGGCTCCGCATTCTCATAGGTCCCTGCACCTTTCCTTCTTAACATACGTGGAGACCTTTATTTTGTATGCTATTAGGATTATATCTGTTTTCATGAACACCAGGCGGGCAGGGGCCAGGTGTGTGTGTTCAACACCCGATCACACACACACTGGAGAACCCTCCCCTCTTTCAGTTGTATCAGTTGAATGAATGAAAAATCCTCCTACATCCATTCTTTTGGAGGTTGACAGTGATCGTTTGTTCCTGACATCGTTCCTAACAGTGAGAGACTTGACATATTCCAAGTGTTTTTCATTAAGAAGAATGGCTGGAAAAAATGTCAGTACATTCACCTAATCAAATGTTATGCAACTGTTAAAAATATCTGTTGGGCCAGCGCTGTGGCTCATGCCTATAATTCTAGCTACTAAAAAAGCTGAGATCTGGGGATCAGAGTTCAAAGCCAGTCCGGGCACTAAAGACTGTGAGATTCTTATCTCTAATTAATCACTAGACAAGGAGAGGTGGAGCTGTGGTTCAAGGAGTAGGGCCGTAGCCTTGAGCTAAAGGGTTCAGGGACAACACTCAGGCCCACAGTTGAAGTCTCACAACTAACCAAAAAGGAAAAAAAAGCACCCAAGCTTAGAGTTTAATTCCCAGGAAAGCCAAAGTTTGCTGTGTGTTCTCCCTCATCTCGAGAGACAGGAGGCATGGAGCCTGCCAGGGGCATTTTTTACCCATTTGGTCATGGCTGAGTGGGGTTTGTGATCAGCCTCCTGTGTGTAAGTACCCGTGATATGGCAGAGTTCTGTCTCTGACATGGGACTTCACAGTCCCCACCACACTCCCTGGAGACCCAAACGTAAGACAGACAGGGGTCTGTGGCATGGGCACAGAACAAGAAGGAGGGCTGAGCCTTTCGTGGGTGACAGTCCACAAGAGGAGATTGAGGGGGTTCCTTTCCCAGGGAGTGCCTGACAGCAGCCATGGCGAGCAGCAGCGGGGACAGTGTCACTCGCCGGAGCGTGGCATCCCAGTTTTTCACCCAGGAGGAAGGGCCAGGCATTGATGGGATGACCACCTCAGAGAGGGTAAGTGTGGCAAGGCAGCTGGGATTAAAGAGATGGACGATACTCCCCTCTGTCAGTGCTCTAGAATAACTTCAGAAGTCCACCATGGCCACCGAGGCTGGCTCCATCACCTGGCCCCCCCTCCTTCCCTTCCAGGTGGTGGATCTTCTAAACCAGGCAGCGCTGATCACCAATGACTCAAAGATCACAGTGCTCAAACAGGTACAGTCAAGGGCATCTGGCTGGGCAGGGTGCTGCTAATAATACTGGTGCCACCCTTGGCATCTGTGACTGAGCCAGAACTTTGTGGCTTTGTGGGCCTGCTCGTTCAGTCCTTCCCAGAGGTCTGTGGAGAAGATGGCTAAGGAAATTTTTACCCCACATATCCTGGCGGGTTTTGGGGTATGGGAAATGGTGTCGTTGTTAAAGGTGCTTTCTTGTTTTGAGCATAAACTGAGCCTGGGCATTGTTTCTGAGCTTTTCTGCTCAAGGCTAGTGCTCTGCCTCAGCTTCACTTTGCTTTTTTGTTAATTATAGATGAGTGGTGAATTTTCCTACTCAGCTTGCTTTGAACTCTAATCCTCAGATATCAGCCTCCTGAGTCGCTGGGATTAGAGGCAGGAGCCCCCAGGGCCCACCTGTAATCTGCCTTGTGAATGATGCAGTGTAAAGTTGGGAGAACTGATAGGCAGGGCTGCCACGCCCAGGAAGAAATGCCCCTGCTCAGCCCCTGTGTCCCACCAGGACCCTACCTTTGTATTCCCTCAGAGGCCCCCAGAGGCTTGTGTTTAAGGTTAGAGTGGTCAGCTGAACCTCAGAGGGAAAGTCGGTTGCCCAGCACAAGCTGTACTTCTGGGCAGAGCTGAGTGTCTACGTAGTTCTGTGCTGTTTCCCCTGCTTGTTTTCTGATGAGCTGATTGTGTGCGCGCCCTCTTGTTCCCACCCCCACCTTCTTCCAGGTTCAGGAGCTGATCATTAACAAAGACCCTACTCTGCTGGACAACTTTCTGGATGTGAGTGATGGTGGGATCAGAGAGGGGACTGGGCGTCGGGTAAAGGTAGGTCCTGGTGTGTGACCTTTCCCTCCCCCTCGGCTACCACAGGAGATCATCGCATTCCAAGCAGACAAGTCCATTGAAGTGCGAAAATTTGTCATTGGCTTCATTGAGGAGGCATGGTAAGGAGCAGTGCCTGGAGCATGCCCTCCTGGGATGTAGAATCTTCTGAGACTTTCCTGTACGCTGACTCCCCCATGATGACCTAAATCCATGGAGACCCTGGACAGCTGAGGCTCCCCAAGTCCTCTCCACTTCCAGCTCCTTTCTCAGGAGGAGCTACCTGCCCTTCTAGGATGCACACAATGGCCCTTTCCACCCACATCCTCTGCCTCTGTGCTGGTGTGGGCCACCTTTTCATCCTGCTGTCAGGGCTCTGCTGGCCTTATCTGCCTCCTGTTACCTGACTCAGCTCTCTTTTTTCTTTTTTGGTGCCAGTCCTAAGGATTGAACTGAGAGCTTCACGCTCATGCCACTACTGGCACTTTTCATCTTCTGAGGCATGAGCCCTGATTCCTCGTCCTCTTTCTGCCTGGACCCCAGGGTCCTAGTGGTGACCTCACCACATTACCTTGCTTCTGCCCTTTCCTCACCCTAGCAAGCGAGATATCGAGTTGCTGCTGAAACTGATTGCCAACCTCAACATGCTCCTGCGAGACGAGAACGTGAACGTGGTGAAGAAAGCCATCCTCACCATGACGCAGCTCTACAAGGTGGCCCTGAAGGTGAGGGCCTCCCTGCCGGCTGGCCCACCTCCCTGCTATTGTACCTGGCATCTGAGCCAGGCTCACAGTGTGTTCTTGGTGGGCAGGAGGGGCACAGACAGGGTATATGGTATTCCTCTAGTCAGCAAAAACTCCTACGTATCTTCCCTGTGCCCAGCCGTGTTAGGTGGTGCTAGGTCACAAGTCAAGTGAGTGTGGGCCATGGCCTGAGATGGAGGGTGCATTGTCAGTTGGAATTCCGCACTAGTTAACCACATAGCTGTCCTGAGGCCCCCAGATGGCAGCAGAGGCCCACTGAGTGATACGTTGTCTTCCTCCCGCCCTCTGGCAGTGGATGGTGAAGTCCCGGGTGATCAGCGATCTCCAGGAGGCCTGCTGGGACATGGTATCAGCCATGGCTGGGGACATCATTCTGCTCTTAGACTCTGACAACGACGGCATCCGCACCCACGCCATCAAGTTTGTGGAGGGCCTTATCGTCACCCTGTCGCCTCGAGTGGCTGACTCAGAGGTACCCCGACGCCAGGAGCAAGACATCAGCCTGGAGCGCATCCCTCGAGACCACCCCTACATTCAGTACAGTGAGTGCTGGCTATGGCCCTGCATCCTGCTCCCCACCTTTCCTGGCTAGTAAGTTCTAATGATAGCAGCAAAGCTCTGATGCTAGGGTCAAATCCCAACTTCAGCAACTTGATGACCTTCACAGTTTTTTACTGAACTTGGCTTTCCTTTGATAGAAAGGCTGACAAGCATAGTATCCTTGTCCTGGGCTGGCAGGAGGGGTCGAAGGGTCAGAGGAGTGAGATGACCGGTGTCAGCTAGCATAGTTTTCTTGATTGCAATTTATAAAATTATTATGTACATGTTCTGTGTTGAGAGGTCTAGAATGGCACAAGGGTCTTTCTCTCCCACCCCACTAGTCTACTCCCCAGAGGAGACTCTGTGCTTCTAGACTGTCAGCAAATGTTTTCTGGGTTCTTCCAGCCACTCATAAATGCCTGATTACCAACACCCCGTCTTCCTTTTGGTCCCTAAAGCTGCTCCACCAAAGGCCTGAGGGATAGGACCCCCACTCATGGCTCTCTCTCCCCCCTCATTAGATGTGCTGTGGGAAGAGGGCAAGGCAGCCTTGGAGCAGCTGCTCAAGTTCATGGTGCACCCGGCCATTTCCTCCATCAACCTGACCACTGCTCTGGGCTCCCTCGCCAACATCGCCCGCCAGAGACCCATGTTCATGTCTGAAGTGATCCAGGCCTATGAAACTCTACATGGTAGGCTGTTCCCACCCCTGCTCCCTTGCCCCTGTCATGAGGAAACATGTGCCCAGTGGTGCATTCTGGGTGCTGACCCGTTAGTTGAGCCACCGTGGGCACAGAAAAAGATCCTGTATTACATGTGAAGCTTTGGTATGGCCCAAACCTGCTTTGAAGTTGGCTTGATGACTTAAGGGTATATAGTGGATAGTCTAGCCTCTCCCCTGCTTTCACCCTAGAGCTGGGTGCTAATACTTTGTCCTCATGACAAGTAGGAAGTGTTCTCCAGCTCTCATGGTAGACTCTTGGCTACCATGTTGGATTCATTCTGTGGCTCTTTTCTTGGTCATCAAACATGGCTCCCACAAAGCCACAACTCTCTGTTCCATCCACTTAGCAACATCAGGAGAGTGTCCCTTTCCCTATGATTCTAGGCAAAGGCTAGGAGCTGATACCCATTGTTTCTGATTGGCTGAGCAGTGAGTATGAGCCTGGCTCTGAGCCAATCAACAGTGACCAGTGGAACACCACGTTCTCACTGGACCCTGGTCTCACACATCCTTGGATAGAGGATGGGGACAGGGTGGTTTCCTCAAAGGGGAATGGGAGTAGTGTTGACAGCAGAACGGGCAGTGAACCCTGGGCAGGCAAAATTGCAGGGATCTTTGGCTCTCGAGCAAGGGCAACTGACTCACCAAGGTGACTGCTAGGCCCAGGGAAGTCGTAGAGATCAGCATGAGCTGTGGTGATGGCTGAGTAGGAACTTCGTAGAGAAGGTGGTGGGTATAGACTGCTCTTTCCAGGGGAAAGATTTAGAATCCATACTGGAGAGGGAGGAGTGTGAGACTTTAGTAAAATAGGGGTTGAGATTGTCTCCATTTCAGGGACTAAGGTTGTAGAGGCGGCCCAAGGATTTGAAGCCTCAGTATATACAAAGCCACACCCTCCTGAGGGCCCAGCAGCTTCCCTAGGATGTAACTGTGAGACCTCTATCCAAAATGGGCACAAGGGAAATAAACCAGCAGGATCCTCAGATCTGTCCACAGCACAGAGCTCCTGCCTCTCTCCTCGCAGCCAACTTGCCCCCAACACTGGCCAAATCTCAGGTGAGCAGTGTGCGCAAGAATCTGAAGCTGCACCTGCTGAGTGTGCTCAAGCACCCGGCCTCCTTGGAGTTCCAGGCCCAGATCACCACTCTGCTGGTGGACCTGGGCACACCCCAGGCGGAGATCGCCCGCAACATGCCCAGTGGCAAGGATGCCCGCAAGCGGCCCCGGGACGACGCCGATTCCACACTCAAGAAGATGAAGCTGGGTGAGCTGAGGCTGGTGTGTGTGTGTTACAGGGGTAACTGCCTCACTCTGTTGTAACTACACTGGATAAAAAAGTCTTTCCTTTTAATTTATTACTTGTTATTCTGCTATAAGAAATTTTTTTTTTTTTTTTTTTTTTTTGCCAGTCCTGGGCTTGGGCTCAGGGCCTGAGCACTGTCCTTGGACTTTCTCAAGGCTAGAGCTCTACCACTTGAGCCTCAGCACCACTTCTGGCTTTTTTTCTATGTATGTGGTACCGAGGAATCAAACCCGGGTCTTCGTGCATGCTGGGAAGCACTCTACCACTAGGCCAAACTCCCGGCCCGGAATTTTTTTTTTTTTTTTTTTTAAATTTCTGGCCATGGGGCTTAAACTCCGGGCCTGGGCACTGTCCCTGACTTCCCTCAAGGCTAGTGCTGTATCACTTTGAGCCACAGCGCCACTTCCAGTTTTCTGGTGGAGATGAGTCTCACATACTTTTGTGCCCAGGCTGACTTTGAACCACTATCCTCAGATCTTAGTCTCCTGAGTAGCTAGGATTTACAGGTGTGAGCCTCTGGCACCTGGCGTAGAAGAACTTTCTACTAGCTTCTGAAGTTTATTATCACTAAGAATCCCTGCATATTCCCAACAATGAGTTTTAAGCCACTTTACTCTGTAAAATCCTGTCTCAGTCTGGAAATGTGGCTTGGTGGTAGAGTGCTTGCCTAGCATGCATGAAGCCCTGGGTTTGATTCCTCAGTACCACATACACAGAAAAAGCCGAAAATGGAGCAGTGGCTCAAGTAGTACGGCACTAACCCTGAACAAAAGAAGCTCAGGGATAGTGCCAACGACTGGCCAAAAAACAAAACAAAAAAACCAAACAAGGACAAAAAAGAACTCATTGTATAGTGCAACCTGTTTTCAAACTTGAGATCCTCCTGCCTCTGCCTCTTCCATCTCTTCCATGCTGCAGTTATAGAGGGTGCACCACAAGGAACCATCGATGGCTGGCTCAGCCACACTCCTGAGGGGAGGATGGGAGTGGAACGTGTGGCTCAAGTGATAATGCTCTCTATGAGAGGAAAAGTTGAGTGAGAGCTAGAGGCCCTGAGTTCAAACCCCACTACCAGCACAAGAAAAGGATGGGACTAAGATAGACAAAAACTGAAATCCCAGTACACAGATAGCCATGATTATGGTATTTACTATTACCAGTACTTTTGGGGCCTCCTGGGATCAAGTTCCATTTCCCAGATGAGAGTGAGGCTTTCACAGAGGCCGTTGGCTCCCAGGATCCCCCAGAGCAGAGGGAGGGTTGCAGCTGAGAACTGGGATCATTGTGCCATCCCTGCTGGCTGAGGCAGGCTGGAGGTAGGACCTGCCTAGGCAGTCTTGACTGGGAACGGGGCCTGCTGCCCTCTAACCAGCATCTTCTTCACCCATCCCAGAGCCCAACCTAGGGGAAGATGATGAGGATAAGGACTTAGAGCCCGGCCCATCAGGGACCTCCAAGGCCTCCGCCCAGATCTCAGGCCAGTCAGACACAGACATTACGGCGGAATTCCTGCAGCCTCTGCTGACGCCTGACAATGTGGCCAATCTGGTGAGGATGGTGGGCTTCCCTCCTGGGAGGAGGGAGGAAAGGTCTCATCCTTTGCCTTCCTTCCTCTCTTCTCTGGCTACCCCTTCCCAGTCACCTCATATTGGGGTACCCTCCTACCCATGGCTGGAGCTCTTCTGGTTCTTAACCCCTGGAGGTCCCTTGTCTCCTTGTGATCTAGTTTTCCTCGGAACCCGCTCATCCACTCCCACTCTTTGGCTTTAAAGGGACTTGGCAGACAGGTTTGGGATTGAGGTTCTGATTCCCAGGAGGCTAAGTCCTGTCACTGCTCCTCTCCCGTGGCTGGCCTGGGCTTGGACCAGTACCTGGAGAGCTAAGGGGAAGGTGCCACTGCCCTCCCTCCATGTCAGGTCCTCATCAGCATGGTATACCTGCCTGAGACCATGCCTGCCTCCTTCCAAGCCATCTACACCCCTGTGGAGTCTGCCGGCACAGAGGCCCAGATCAAGCACTTGGCTCGCCTCATGGCCACACAGATGACAGCCGCAGGGCTGGGTCCAGGTGGGTGTCACATAGGGCTCCTTATTGGAAGGCTGGCTGCCCAAGGTCATGGGCATGAAGTCATGTGTGCTTTCTGACCTATCAGTCACTATAGGCCGTGCAGAGTGAGTGCTTAGTGTTTTTAGGCCCCAGACTTTGAAATCTCCACAGACCTAGGTTCAAGGTCCAAGCGGGAACCAGAAACATCACCCACCTGAAAGAGCTGCTCTTGGGTTGCTAACCTTCCTGCCCTCAGCATTCTCCCTAGTTTCAGCAGTGCTTTTGATGCTATGAGCAGCAAAGTACAGAACTCTAATGCATACTCAGTGAGCACATACAAAGTGAATACACATGGCTTAATGGTAGAGTGCTGGCCTAGCATGCGTGAAGCCCTGGGTTCAATTCCTCAGTACAACATAAACAAAAAAAGCAGGAAGTGGCACTGTGGCTCAAGTGGTAGAGTGCTAGCTTTGAACAAAAGAAGCTCAGGGACAGTGCCCAGGACCTTAGTTCAAGCCCCAGGACTGACCGCCCCCCCAACAAAACAAAACAAAACACGTGGTGGTATGGAACCAGACAAAAACTTCTAGAAAATTCCTTCCTAATTTGCTCTAGTGACCAGTCAAGGAACCATATATCCAGACACAGTTCCCACCCGCATTTCTGCCAGCATAGATTAGTGTTGCTTCTTTTATTCAAGCAAGATCTCACCACAGAGCATAAACCAGCCCTGAACTCTCCATCCTACCTCAGCCTTCTGAGTGCTTGAGTGGCTGCCCCGCACCTCACATGCCTCTCCTTGAACTTGCTGTACACAAATCTTGGCATTTAGCTGCCTTTACACACCAGGGGTCTTTTGTTGTTGTTTTGTTTTTTGTTTTTGTCGGTTCTGGGGCTTGAACTCTGGGTCTGGGCGCTGTCCCTGAGCTCTTCAGCTCAAGGCTACCACCCTACCCCTTGAGCCACAGCACCACTTCGCCACTTCTGGTTTTCTACTGATTAATTGGAAATCAGACTCTCTCGGCTTTGTAGTGCCTGGGGTGGCTTTGAACCTTGATTCTCAGATCTTAGCCTCCTGAGTAGCTAGATTATAGGATTATAGGTGTGAGCCACCGTACCAGGACACACCAGGGTTTTCTGTGATTGGTCTGCTGCACTGTGGCATCCATTAGCAGCTTTTCATTGTCACTAGTGTCCCTTTCCACGAGCACACCACCCTCTGCCATCATGAGCAGAGGCATTCATGCTATTAGGACCAGAGTGAAGGCTGGCCTTGGTGTGGGAGCTGTGTGTCCTGCTTCTACCGTGGCTGCCAGCTGCTGACCACTAGTGGTAAAAAGCACTTGCTGCAGGCCAAGAGCAGGGGCAGGGCTGACTTGCTGGGTGCCCGTGGCTGCCTCTCTCAGGTGTGGAGCAGACCAAGCAGTGCAAGGAGGAACCCAAGGAGGAGAAGGTGGTGAAGCCAGAGAGCGTCCTGATCAAGAGGCGCCTCTCAGCGCAGGGCCAGGCCATCTCAGTGGTGGGCTCCCTAAGTTCCATGTCCACACTGGAGGAGGAGGCACCCCAGGCCAAGAGGCGGCCCGAGCCCATCATCCCTGTCACGCAGCCCCGGTGAGTTTCCCTCCAGGTGGGCTCCAGCCTATGACCAGGCTGGCGTCATTGCTGGAGCCACTGTCTTGGTGACAGAAACTCAATGGCTTCTTCTACTGTCCCCGCCCCTCCCCCCATGCCTGGTTCACTCACAGGGATTTTGGAGGCCTGGGAGCCGCACAGTGGCTCTATAGCCCATCAGCCAGCTGGGCTGCAGAGGGAACAGTCACTGTCCCATCTCCCGAACAGGCTGGCAGGTGCTGGTGGGCGCAAGAAGATTTTCCGTCTCAGCGATGTGCTGAAGCCACTGACAGATGCCCAGGTGGAGGCCATGAAGCTGGGTGCCGTGAAGCGGATTCTGCGAGCTGAGAAGGCGGTGGCCTGTAGTGGAGCAGCCCAGGTGTTCTAGCCCAGCCTGCCCTGCCAGGCCCTCTCTCCGCAGGAGAGCCACCGGCTCACATCCTGCAGTCCCAATCTATCACTTGCTGCCACCCCTCCAATGGAGGCAGAGGTAGCATCTGTCCCTGAGGAAAGGCTCAGCCTCATACAGAGTCATCACCTCCAGGCCTGGGCCAGGAAGCTGGGGTGGGGGGTGGGGTTCCTTCTGTCGTAGCTCTTTGGCTTTTTTTCTTTTTTGTTTTTGTGCCCATCCACGGTACTTGAGCTTAGAGCCTGGGTACTATACCTGAGGTTTATTTTAGCCCAAGGTTATTGTTCTACCACTTGAGCCACAACTCTCCTTTGGCTTTTTGAGGTGAAGGGGCAGAGATAGGGGAGTTATTTAATTTCAGGTAAGAATCTCAAGGAATTTCCTGCCCAGGCTGGCTTTGAATTGCAATTCTTAGATCTCCTAAATAGCTAGGATTCTAGGTATAAGCCCCTGGCACCTGATATTTTAACATTCTTAGTGCTGAACTTCACACAAATTTGTTTCTTTTATTTTGGCCATACTGGGGTTTTGAACTCAGGGCTTTGTGCGCATTGAGCTAGAGCTCTACCTCTTGAACCACAATCCCAGCCCATAAAACTTTTTCAGTCCCGATTATACCACTTGTTGCTGTCATCTCAGTCAGCCAATTTTCCCTCCATTCACTGAGGTTAGTTTCTAGTTAGTCGTATATAAATAAGCTGTTAAAAAGTACCTCCAGGCCAGGAGTTTGGCCTAGTGGTAGAGTGCTTGCCTAGCACGCATGAGGACCCAGGTTCGATTCCTCGGTACCACATACATAGAAAAAAGCCAGAAGTGGTGCTGAGGCTCAAGTGGTAGAGCTCTAGCCTTGAGAAAGTCCAAGGACAGTGCTCAGGCCCTGAGCTCAAGCCCAGGACTGGAAAAAAAAAAATAAATAAATAAAAAGTACCTCCAGGGCTGGGCATGTGGCTTAGTGATAGAATGCTTGTCTCGCATGCGTGAATCCCTGAGTTCAGTTCCTCCGTAAAACATAAACAGAAAAGGCTGGAAGTGGTGCTGTGGCTCAAATGATAGAACATAGAGGTTCAAAGCCAGCCTGGGCCAATTAATCCAAGATATTCTCTTTAGTTAGCTAGCCAAAAGGCAGAAATGGAGGTGTGGCTCAGTTAGTAGAGCATGAGCCTTTGAACCACGAAGCTCAGCAGGAATTCAAGTCCCAGTACCTGCACCAAAAACAAAACAAAAATCAGCCCTCCAGGCAGCAGTGTGGTTTCTCAGAAGAACCGTTGTTTTCTTGGTGACTGTTTGCTTCGTGTCTTCATCATCCACCACACAAACTTCTGGATGGGGGCTTTGCCCACCTCTCTCGCTCTGTATCATGTCTACGCTGGGGGCACCTGTTGCTTGCAGGGTGACTGACCCATTTGTTCTCCACCAGGTACGCGTCAAGATCCTGGCTAGCCTGGTGACGCAGTTTGACTCAGGCCTCAAGGCCGAGGTTCTGTCCTTCATCCTGGAGGACGTGCGTGCCCGCCTGGATCTGGCCTTTGCCTGGCTCTACCAGGAGTACAACGCCTACTTGGCCGCCGGTGCCTCAGGCACGCTGGACAAATACGAGGCCTGCCTCCTCCGCCTGCTCTCCGGCCTACAGGAGAGACCAGACCAGAAGGACGGGTGAGGGGTGGCCTGGGCCCACCTGGCCCCCATGTCTTACTCCCCCTGCCCCACTCCCCCGTTCTTCTGTGTACCAGCCTCTACCCTGTGATGCTGCTGTCGGTCCTCTGCTCTCAGCCCCCATGGTGACACCTGAGTCATGTAAATGGTGTGAGCTCTCCCTGTCCAGGACCCTTCCATGCTTCTCCACTGCCCTTGCAGTGAAGCCTGCAAGGCCAGTGAGGCCTCTCGTGACCAGCCTTTGTGCTCAAATCTGCCTCTCTCCTCCAAAACTTCACCACATTGGCCTTGAACCTGTCCCTGGAGTGTGCCAAGCTCAAGGCCTTGGCGTCTGTTGGTCTACCTGGAGCTCCTCTGTGCTTTGCGCCGCTGCCACCTCTCTGCCAGTGCCACAGTGCTTACTCAAACCTCCCTCAGCAATCTTTCATGGCTCCTTATCTGAAGTCCCGCCTCCTCCCTCTTCCTGATCCTCCCCACAACCTCATACACTGCAATAGCAAATGGGGGCGGTGAGGACCCCCCACCCATGGGACAAGAGTCAGAAAGAAAAATGCCTGGATCAGTCAGGCCAGGCCCGCGCCTGCAGCCACGCCCTGTGCTGCTCTGGCAGGATCTTCACCAAGGTGGTGCTGGAGGCCCCGCTCATCACCGAGAGTGCCCTGGAGGTCATTCGCAAGTACTGTGAGGATGAGGTGAGACACGGGCCCTGCCTCTCCCAGTTAGGCTTAGCCCAGGCCTGGGGGCCGCCCATGGGTTCTGGTATTTTGGACAGAGTGCAGCACGCTGAGCTCTGGCTCCTTCCTCCTCCAGAGCCGAACCTACCTGGGCATGTCCACACTGCGGGACCTGATCTGCAAGCGCCCGTCCCGCCAGTTCCAGTACCTGCATGTCCTCCTGGACCTCAGCTCCCACGAGAAGGACAAGGTCGGGCCCCGCACATCTGGCTCTGCTTACCCTCGGTCAGCTGCCCTCTTCCCCATCCACCGAGCATTTCCAAGGGTGCAAAGCTGCTCAGAAGCCTGGGTACCACACCTGGCTCTTGCCACCATGTGTGCAAGAACCATGTATGCGTGTGCATTCAGGGAAGCATGCACATGCCTAGAAGCCCTTTTCACTTTTTTCTTTTCTTTTTTTTTTTTTTGCCAGTCCTGGGCTTTTAGCTCAGGGCCTAAGTGCTGTCCTTGGGCTTTCTCAAGGCTAAAGCTCTACCACTTAAGCCACAGCACTACTTCTGGCTTTTCTATATATGTGGCACCAAGGAATCGAACCTGGGTCTTCATGCATGCTAGGCAAGCACTCTACCACCAGGCCAAACTTCTGGCCTCCACTTTTCATTCTTTTACTGTGTTGGCGAACTTTGGCTCCATTCAAGTCCTAAAGGCTTGAGCAGGGCAGTGGGCAGCTGTGGGAGCCCTGGGGTGACCAGACCCTCACATCGGGGTTTGGGGCAGTGGATCTGCAGAGTCCTATAGGAGGAGGGAACACGTGAGCTGAGCCCTCATGGCATGTGATAGGACCCACTGCCACCTCGCCTCTCCAGACTCACGCCCACCTGGAGGTGCACGCTCACTCTTCTGCACACCTTGCATGAGCCCATGGTTCTGGTGACTCCTGGCAGGTGGTGTCTGAGTGAAACCAATGTAGCTAACGACAGGCAGTCCAGGCAGCGGGGCTCCTCAGGTGCCAACCTCCAAAGCCAGGACGACCTGGCAGGGCATCACTGGAGGAGCAAACCAGGCTCTGAGGGCGGCAGCTGAGGTCCCCAGCCCCCGAGGGCAGGAGTGCTGCTCTGAGGCCTGCAGCCCACAGCAGCCTCAACTCTCCCTCTCCCTCTCCCTGCATCTCCCTGCTGTCCCTCAGGTGCGCTCCCAGGCCCTGCTGTTCATCAAGCGCATGTACGAGAAGGAACAGCTGCGTGAGTATGTGGAGAAGTTCGCCCTCAACTACCTGCAGCTCCTGGTCCATCCCAACCCGCCATCCGTGCTGTTCGGAGCTGACAAGGACACAGGTCGGTCCTGCTAGGAAGGCACTGGGCCGCAGTGTCAGCACGTGGGCAGAGCTGGGGGGACAGAGGACATGGACGGCAGTGGAATGGTCCCACTGAATTTACACAGGGGAGACACCTGGGCCCCTAAACAGATGGCCAGAAGTACAGAGGGTGTGGCAGCCCCTGGCCACTGTGAAATTTAGTGGTCAGGAGGCTGGATGTGGGCTTGGCTGGCCACTCCCTGAGTGGGGCCAGGCCTGCAGAGGGGGTATGGGAAGCAGGAAGCCAGTCTGATGAGCAGCGCTGTTCCTGTCAGAGGTGGCTGCGCCCTGGACGGAGGAAACAGTGAAGCAGTGTCTGTACCTCTACCTGGCCCTCCTACCTCAGAACCACAAGCTCATCCACGAGCTGGCAGCCGTGTACACAGAGGCCATCGCCGACATCAAGCGCACGGTGCTGAGGGTCATCGAGCAGCCGGTGAGGGACCATGCCGCTCCACGGACCTCCCTGTCCAGGCTGCCCCTCCGGCTGAGCAAAGGGCGGGCACTGGAGTCTTTGCCCAAGCCTGTGGTGGCTCAGCAGCGAGGAGCTCGAGATGAGCATGCCTGGTTCACATTCAGCCTCCATGCCCACTGTGATCCTGTCCTGTGGGTCAAAGTGGGGGTGGCGTGAAGCAGTTTGCACAAGCACTAGTTGGGAGGTGACCTGTGTACATCGCCATCTGGGCATCCATCACTGATGAGTTTGTTCCCATGTGGCTAATGCATTCTGGCTGTGGAGGGATAAGGCAAGGCCTCCTTCCCCTCTCCCCCACTGCACACAGAAGCAGCCAGGGCCTCACTATCCCCTGCAGTTCAAAATGGCAGACTTCCATTCACAGCTGGACTTGAACCAGTTGAAGAAATCCCATCTCTGCCCCTGCTAATAATTATTGGTATTGTAGCCTATACATAGCCGGGCACAGCAGCTCACGCCTGTAATCCTAGCTACTCAGTACACTGAGAGCTGAGGATTGTGGTTCAAAGCCAGCCGGGCACTCGAGATTGTGTGACATTTCCAGTTAGGCACTAGAAAACTGGAAGTGGGAATAACGCCCAGGCCCAGAGGTAGGGTGGTAGCCTTGAGCTGAAGAGCTCAGGAATAGCACCCAGGCCCAGAGTTCAAGCCCCATGACTGACTAAAAATGTCTTTGCAGGGTGTGGTGGTACATGCTGCTTCTAGTCCCAGCACTGTAGGTGCAATCAAGAAGTCCTGGGTTATATGTATTAAAACCCTTCCTCGAAAGAATGAAAAAGCAAGGGGAGGAGAGTGGCTCTGTGGATGTCAGCTCCCTGTCTCCCTGCCTCCATGCCCAGAATGGGGCCAGTGAGCCTGCTTATCACAGTCCTCTGGACTAGGGGTGCCTTGTAGGGGACCAGTCCCAGGGCACTGGGCCTCTGCTCCCTGCATTCACTTCCTAAAGCTATGGCTTGGCCAGGCTAGGTGAGTGTGAGTGCTCAGATTGGAGGGAACAGGGCTAGCTGAGGAAGACAGGAAGGGGACCACAGCTGCGCTGTCCCCTCACCATGTCCCCGTGCTCACTCCGGCCCCGGCCTCCCTGTGTGTCTAGATCCGAGGGATGGGCATGAACTCGCCTGAGCTGCTGTTGCTGGTGGAGAACTGCCCCAAGGGGGCGGAGACGCTGGTCACCCGCTGTCTGCACAGCCTCACTGATAAAGGTGTCCCCTTCCCCCACCCCACACCAGCCATCCCTCCCATCCCTCCCACTGCAGCTGCTGTGGCCCCATTTTGGGCTTCAGTTTCTCTAAGGCAACGTGGTGCCTCCCCCCTCTCCCCAGGTCTGTCCCCCAACCCCAGCCTCTCACTTGTCCCCCACAGTGCCCCCCTCCCCAGAGCTGGTGAAGCGGGTTCGAGACCTCTACCACAAGCGACTGCCTGATGTCCGCTTCCTCATCCCTGTGCTCAATGGGCTGGAGAAGGTGGGGAGCTGGCCCCATCCCTCTGGGGGCGGGACTTGTCTGGATGAGGAACCTCAGAAGCAGGGGGCCTCAAGTGGTCCAGCACTTTTCTGACTTCAAACCCATTACTGTTTCCCTGACTGCAGACAAAGTCTTGGAAGCCACAGTGTAGGGGCACACACTGCACCCCAGTACAGCCTTTGAAGGCCTCCCACTTCAGGCCACCCAACTTCCTACCTCTGACCAGGGCGGTCAGCGGCGTCCTGCCTGTGCCCCTGCACTACCCTCTGCTCCATCATGGGCCAGCAGCAGTGCACAGCGAGGGGCTTGGGGTGCCAGGCAGGGGTGCATTCAACCTGCCCTGCTTCTTCCTGTAGAAAGAGGTGATCCAGGCCCTGCCCAAGCTCATCAAGCTCAACCCCATTGTGGTGAAGGAGGTCTTCAACCGTCTGCTGGGCACCCAGCACGGTAGGTGTGTGTGCCCCAGCCATTGGGCTGCAGTGGGGAGGCCACAGCACCTGTTGTCCCATTCAGTGACCCCAGCCTTCCCCCTCCCTGCCCCAGCACTGGGGAGCCCCTCTGCCACCCTGTCCTGCATGTGCTCACGGAGCTGGGCCTTCAGAGTGTCCAGCCCCAAGGAGCAGAGAACCAGTTCTAACCACACAGGAATGAGTGTTCGTTCTGTCCTGAGAGATGGAGGGGCTCAGAGCCATGTTTTCCCTTAAGCCTCTGTTCTGTCACCCTCCATCCCTACTGCAGGTGAAGGGAACTCAGCCTTGTCCCCGCTGAACCCCGGAGAGCTCCTGATTGCACTGCACAACATTGACTCGGTGAAGTGCGACATGAAATCCATCATCAAAGGTGAGCCCCGCACTGCACCACGGCCCCTCTGACAGGGAGGGGCAGCGCCTTTTCACCTGCATGGTCCCCCACGGGGCCCTGCTGCATTCTGCCACCCTGCCTGCTCCCTCCCTCGAGGCCTTTCCCCTCACATCCCTGCCTTGGTCCACCTCCTGGTAAGGCCCAATGCACCTCTTATTCTGGCCCAGGGTAGTCCTGGGGTCTAAGGGTGCCCTTCTGCCCTTACCCATGGAACACAGTGAACAGAGCCCACAGGTGAGACACACAGGGCTTCTGCTGGCATGAGGGGGGGAGCTGTGAGTCGTGCCCAGAGGCACCATGGCCTGGTGTGGCACAGGTGAGTATGTGGCAGACAGGAAATAGTCCAGAGGGGCTGAGTTGCCCAGGGCCACACAGCAGTGTGAACTTGTGTGTACCTGAGCAAGGTGGGCCCGGCGATGCCCTCTGCCTAGAGACACTGTCCTGGGTGGCCGGGACCCACATTCCCCTGCCACCCTCCCACTTGGAGGGGAAAGGGAGGATTAGAGAAGGGGCATGGGCTCCCAAGGCCTGGAGGGGAAGAGCAGGGCCAGGAAGGTTTTTGAAAGTTATGGTCCAGGAGTATGGTCTAGGTCCCTTTCCCACTTACCTTTGTTTTTTGATTCTTGCCAGACCTGGGGCTTGAACTCAGGACCTGCACACGGTCCTTGAATCTCTCTACCACTTGAGCCACAGTGCCACTTCCAGCTTTTTTCTGTTTATATGGTAGTGAGGAATTGGGCTTCATTTTTGCAAGGCAAGCACTCTACCACTAAGCCACATTCCCCCCCACCCCCTGTAGTGGGGTTTAAGCCTTGAACCTCCTACCTCCTAGGGCAAACACTGCTACCTAAGCCACAGCGCATGCGCCTTTGGTGGAGGGTCTCACTAGCTTCGCTCGGGCTTTTCTAATTGTCCACATGTGACGGGAATTGGGACTAGCATCCCCAAGGCCATTCCTGAGCCTGGTGTCGAAACCCTGGCGGCCCAGTCCTGTGGCATAATGTAGAAAAAGCAAGTGTATGGTGGGGGACCCTGAGCAAACCTGACCCCTGCTTTTATTGTGTGGGGCCCCACACAGCCTTCATCCCTGCTGGGCCCTGCACCTGCTCCTCTCCATCTCCAGTGGCCCCTCCAACTCTGCCCACCACACACACATCCCTCTGCTTGGTCCTGAGTGCCTTGGTCCACACAAGCTTTGTGCTTTACCAGATGACAAGTCCTGTCCTGCCCTGGGCACCGCGGGGCCCCAGTGACCCCTGCACACCATTCTCCCCCCAGCTATCCTACAGCAGTTAAGAAAGCTCTCGAGCTAGGTAATCCCATACCAGCCTGCCCTCTTTATTACCCCCTGTGCCCAAAACTACAACAGGAAAAGTCCATTCAGCCCTGTCTTGGGTGGTGCTGGAATTCAGTGGGGACAGGGACAGCCCTCGTCCCCTGGGACCACAGACAGGTCCTTCAGGGGCAGCTAGGATTGCAGGGCAGGGCTGTGAGGGCCAAGAGGCTGTCTGATCCAGCTTAGCTTCAGCTTTTGAAACAGCCTTGAGTGCTGCATGGAGAGAAGCTGAGGCTGCAGGTGGGGGACCTGGCAGATAAAGGACAGCAGCGGGCGGGGGGGGGGGGGGGGGGAGTCGAGCAGATTGTAGAGGGCAGGGCAGCCAGGCTCAGGCTCAGGCTTCGGTGGGAGGGCTGGATGCTGCTTTGGAGCCTGGCGAGTCCTCATTCCCCTGCAACTGCCTTCCTGTCTGCTCCCTGTAGCGCCTCCCCCTCCGGGTCCCCTTTGGCCCTTCTGTTCTCTACTAGCTTTCTGTGGATTTGGGGTGGGGGGGTTCTCTCCTGGCTCAATAAAGACTTCCTGGTTGATGGACTCACATGGCCAGTGGTATTTGGGGGTGATGGGCTTCAGGGGCAGCCCCTGTGGTCTCTGTGTTAGCACAGTGCGTGAGGACACCACCACCCTTTCCTGGGGACACAAGACCTGCCTTCGTGGGTGGTTGTGTGGAGCTAGCCCTTTGCTTCCCTGGTGCTGGGTACTGAGCGGGGCAGGTGGTCATCAGATGCCTGGGCCCTGCCCCCACTGTCCCCTCCATCTCCATTACCATTGTGTCCTCTAAGTCTGCGCCCCAGGGCACCCTGCCCCTGGTCCTGCCGCACCCACAGAAGCCTCCGCCTTCCCTTCCCCGAGCACACCAGAGGTGCCTGTCTCCCCACCAATCCATAGCGGTAGCATGAGGCACCCAGGAGTTGGCCGGGCCTCCTCCAATAGGGCTCCTGGGCTGGGGCAGTGCCACCCAAAGGCCTTCTGCTTGGGGTAGGGGTCCCCTCCCCAGCAGCAAAGCTCCCACGTCTTGGGTGCCACGGGTGGAAAGGACAGGCCCCTTCTCCGCCTCGCAGCCACCAACCTGTGTTTTGCGGAGCGGAACGTGTACACGTCGGAGGTGCTGGCTGTGGTCATGCAGCAGCTGATGGAGCAGAGCCCCCTGCCCATGCTGCTCATGAGGACAGTCATCCAGTCCCTCACCATGTACCCCCGCCTGGGGGGCTTCGTCATGAACATCCTGTCCCGCCTCATCATGAAGCAGGTAATGCCGCCTGGCTGCCCTGGGGACACCCGGGGCTCTGGCCGACCTGCCTCCCGTGGGGTGGGGCGGGCCAGTCGGGGGGGGGGGAGGCTGCTGGGGTGCAGGCACGCTCTGCGGGACCCCGCCCGCCACTGAAAGACCATCCGCTGTCTCAAGAGCCTAGAGATGGGGGGCTTTGGGAGTGTCTGACGCGACAGGAAGTAGGTTCCCCCACATCCGCAGGCCCCAGGCTGGGTTCCAAGGTCCTCCCGTGGGCCTGCAGGGGTTCCCCCTCCCCGTGGGGCCTGAGGGGCACCAGCGGGACCAGCTTCGCCCTCTAGGGGCAGCCGCGAGGACGGCGGGGGCGGGGCCTGGCTCTCCTTCCCCTGGAGGCGGGGCCTGGCTCTCCTCCCTCGGGGGCGGGGCCTGGCTCTCCTCCCTCGGGGGCGGGGCCTGGCGCTCCTCCCTCGGGGGCGGGGCCTGGCTCTCCTCCCTCGGGGGCGGGGCCTGGCTCTCCTTCCCCTGGGGGCGGGGCCTGGCTCTCCTCCCTCGGGGGCGGGGCCTGGCTCCGTGGCTGCCCAGCAGCGCCCTCTGCCGCCCAGGTGTGGAAGTACCCGAAGGTGTGGGAGGGCTTCATCAAGTGCTGCCAGCGCACCAAGCCACAGAGCTTCCAGGTCATCCTGCAGCTGCCGCCGCAGCAGCTCGGCGCTGTCTTCGACAAGTGCCCCGAGCTCCGCGAGCCGCTGCTGGCGCACGTGCGCTCCTTTACCCCGCACCAGGTACGGGGCCCCGGGGATGGGAACTGGGGAGTGGGGACGGGGCAGCGCCGGGGACGGGGAAGGGCTCAGAGGATTAAGGAGCTGCTAGGTTCAAGACTGGCTCACGGCCCCTTTGCCGCCCACCAGCAAGCACACATTCCCAACTCCATCATGACCATCCTGGAGGCCAGCGGCAAGCAGGAGCCCGAGGCCAAGGAGGCGCAGGCCGGGCCCCTGGAGGAGGTGAGCTCGAGTGGGCTGGGATCCTGTAAGGGGGTTCCAGGTGGGTAGGGTGACGTCCCAGAGGAGGTGAGGGTCCTGGGGTCCTGCCTGCTGTGTCCCCCCTGCTCTGATCTGCCCTCCCCTCCCAGGATGACCTGGAACCGCTGGCTCTGGCCCCGGCCCCCGCCCCCAGGCCCCCCCAGGACCTCATGGGCCTGCGGCTGGCACAGGAGAAGGCCCTGAAGCGGCAGCTGGAGGAGGAGCAGAAGCTGAAGCCCGCCGCGCCCACCGCAGCCTCAGCCAGGCCGGGGCCTCCGCCCGCCTCTGAGGAGGCCGTGGACTTCCGGGAGGAGGGGCCGGAGGGCGAGACCCCGGCCATCTTCATCAGCATGGACGACGACTCGGGGCTGACGGAGGCCGCGCTCCTGGACTCGAGCCTGGACGGGTCCCTGCCCAAGGTGGGAGGGCGGAGCTCCCAGGGGTCAGAGCAGAGCCTGGGGGGGGGGGGGGACGATGGGGGCGTGGCTGGGAAGGGGCAGCTGGGGAGGGGCCTCGAGTAGGGCAGTGTGTGACCCGCCCCCCCACCAGGAGGCAGCTCCCGGAGCACCGGCCTCCAAGGTGGAGAGGAGCCCGCCGACCCTGGGCCCCGCGGGGGACGAGGCCGTGAAGACCCCCAGCCCGGCCGCGGAGGAGGCCGACGAGCCCGAGACCAAGGGGAACAGCTGACGGGGTTTGGGGGGCAGGGGCAGGGGGGCCGGGCCAGGGTGCTTTGCCTTAAAACTAATAAAGGAGATGGCGCTCAGGGCACGTCCCGAGTCCTCTGTGCGGCCTTCCATGCCGCCCGGCCCGTGGCCCGGGGACCCGCGCCTCCGCCCCACGCGCCCGCCCTGCGCCCCGTGCCCCGGTAACTGCCGGTTCTTAGCTCCTTGAACCGGTGCTGCTAGCAGTCGCTCCACTCGGCGAGCTTCCCCCCCCCCCAAGTGCGCACCCCGTTTGGAAGCATGGGGGACTCCCCGCCGCCCCGGAGGGACTCCCAGGTCCCGCAGAGCTGGGAGCAGCCCGAGGACTTCGGCGAGGACTACGGCGAGGATGAGCAGGACCTGCTGGGCAGCCCGTCTTTCCAGAGCGGCATGCCCATGTACCAGGGCTTTCCAACCGAGGACGCGCAGATGGGCGGCCTGGAGTACCCCGCCGTGGACATGGGCTACTCCCAGGAGTACCAGCCGAGTGCAGCCTACCCGGCCGCCGAGTACAGCACCCTGGGCCAGCACCTCTACCAGCAGATGGAGTCCACTTTCCAGGACCCGAGCGCCTCCCTCTTTGCCCAGTACAACTTGTACACAGATGGCGACCAGGATTTCCAAGAAAACCCACAGCACGGGCCCTACCTGAGGGACGACCCGGCGCTGGGGCCCTCAGAGCCGGCCTTCATGTCCTTCAGTAGGGATGTGCCGGAGCCCGAGCCTCGCGAACTGGCCGTGCAGAATGCCAAGGCCTATCTGCTGCAGACCAGCTCCAGCTGTGACCTCAGCCTGTGAGAGGGGGCACGCGGGGAGGGGGGCACCCTCCCGGTTCGTCAACTCAGCTAGAGTCAGGGAAGACAGTCTCCAGCCTGTCCCCTCGCAGCCTGACAGGCAGACCAGCCCCAGTCAGAGAGGGTGGGTCTCCTAGCCAAGATCTCACAGCAATATGGCAGCAACAAATGATTTGGCTCCTGAAGACTGCGCAGTGTGTGTTTACCACATCTCATCATCTCACTATGTAGCCCAAGGCTGACCTCAAACTCACTAATCCTCCAGACTCCGCCTCCCCAGTGCTGAGATTACAGGCATGCACCACCACACCAAACTTCCCTGCTTGAGGAAAGTACTTGCCAGAGTCACTTAGCCACCACTAGGTACTCAGCTCCAGGTTCTGGGGAAGAGAATGGAGAATCAGGGGTCAAAGCCAGCTGGGGAAAGAAAGTCTGGGAGTTCCAATGAAGCAGCAAAAAGGTGGAAGTGGAGCTGTGGCTCAGATGGTAGAGTGCTATCCCTGAGCAGGGAAAGCTCAAGGAGGGGCAGGGAGTATGGCCTAGTGTTGTTACAGTTGCCTAGCGTGCACAACAGCCTGAGTCTGGTTCCTCAGTAACACATACATAGGGAAGAAAAGAAAAAAAAAAAAAGCCAGAAGTGGTGCTGTGGCTCAAGTAGAGGGCTAGGCTTGAGAAAACACAAGGACAGTGCTCAGACTCTGAGCCCAACCTCAGGACTGGCAAAAAAAAAAAAAAAAAAGGACAGTGCTCAGGCCCTGAGTTCAAGTCCCAGGACTGACAAGAAAGAGGGCCAGGAGCACAGCTTAGTAGTAGAGTGCTTACCTAGCATGCTCAAAGCCCTGGGTTTGACTCCTCGGTACCACATAGAAAAAGCTGGAAGTGGTGCTGTGGCTCAAGTGGCAGGGCACTATCCTTGAGCAAAATGTGCCCAAGGACAGGGCCCAGGCCCTGAGTTCAAGCCCCAGGCCTGACAAAAAAAAAAAAAAGCAAAACTAAACTCACAGCATACAAACACACACACACACAGCAACAATAATAGTAACAAGGAAAAATAAGGCAGGGTGAGGTGATGTCACATGAGCAGAAGAACCCTTTCCCATAACCAGGTGGGTGACTCCTCCAGCCTTGAACACCCCACCTACTCCCCAAAATTGATTTTCTAGTCCCTTACCTGTTTGTGTTCCGGTAACAAGTCTCAGCTACTGGGGCTTCAGAGTATCTTCCTGAGATATCAGGGCCAGTGTCCCAACTTTGTCCCTTTCCAACCTCAGTGAGGGTCCCCAGTGCTCAAGACTCAGCACAGCCGTGCACCAGCGGCTCACACCTGAAATCCCAGCTGCTCTGGAGACCGAGGCGTTGAGGATCACATTTCAAAGCCAGTCGGGGACAAATAAGTATCAGACACGCTATCTCTAAAATTACAAGCAAAAAACTTTGCTGAGGGGCCAGGAGTTTGGCCTAGTGGTAGAGTGCTTGCCTAGCATGCACAAAGATCCAGGGTTGATTCCTTGGTACCACATTCATAGAAAAAGCAGGAGTGGAACTGTGGCTCAAGGGTTTGGGCAGTAGCCTTAAGCTGAAGAGCTCAGGGACAATGCCCAAGCCCAGAGTTCAAACCCCACAACAGATAAAAAAAGACAAAGCTGGAAGTTGGTGCTGTGACTAAAGTGATAGAGCCCTACTTGAGAAAGCCCAAGGACAGTGCTCAGGCCCTGAGTTCAATCCCCAAGACTGGCAAAACAACAACCAAAAAAAAAACCCCGAGCTGAAGGTAAGGCTAAGGTGGTAAGAGTACCAGAAAGCTAAATAAGAGCACAGTCCTGAGTTCCAGCCCCCGTACTGGCATACACACACCAAAGGATCACTTGCAAAGCAGTTTGCACAGGACAGGTTTGTCATGCATGTATCCTGTGAAATTGGCCCAGCATGGTCTCTAGGGCTCACTGTCCCATCTTTGTGTGCATGCTGGACTCAACCCTTTGAAACTTCAGGTCTCCTCTGGAGAGAATGGATGGACATGATTACCCATGGCCCCAAGTGTCTGGCCTAAGTAGATGGAAGCCACACTGACCCCTGCACATTACTTCAACAAGCCAAGTGCATGTGCATGTGCATGCGCACAAACAGACAGACAGACACACACACACACATGCTCAGTCCTCTGCACATTCCCCAGCCTCCCCTGTAAGCCAAGAAAGTTTTGCTCCTGCCTTTCTAATTTATTTTTCTTTTTCATGTTTTTTTTTGCCATAGCCTCCAGAATAAATAGAGAAGGGTTGTGTTTTGGATTTTTATTTATATTTTTTTTTGGCTAGTGCTGGGGTTTAGACATGGGGCATGGGTACTGTCTCTTAGGTGTTTTTATTCAAGGATGGCACTCTACCACTCTAGCCATAGCTCTACCTCTAGTATTTTTGGTAGTTCAATGGAAATAAGAGTCTCACAGATTTTTCTGCCTGGGTTGGCCTTGATCTATGATCATCAGATATCAGTTTGTGGAGTAGCTAGAATTACAGGCATGAGCCAGCGGCAGCTGGCCCAAACAATACACACACACAAATAAAATAAAGGTGACATACAGAAGCATTACAGTTACATATAAGTCAGGTAAGAAGTACAAGTTCCACACAGTGTCTAGTGAGTGCCACTGCTGCATTTGATAACTCTTTGTCCCTCCATTGCTATGCCCCCCCTTCCCCACCAAAGACAGACAAATGAACAAAACAGAAAGAAAATGAAAACAGGGCTAGGAAGGTAGCTTCCTGGTAGAGTGCTTGCCTAGCATGTACGAAGCCCTGGGTTCCATTCCTCAGTACCACAAACACAGAAAAAGGCAGTAGTGTTGTGGCTCAAGTGGTAGAGTGCTAGCCTTGAACAAATCAAGCCCAGGGACAGTGTCCAGGTCCTGAGTCCATCAACTCCAGGGCTGGCAAAAATAAAAATAAAAACAAGTACTGTGTTCCTCTCCTAAGAATATTTTCTTTTGGTCTCACTGTGTATCCAAGTAGAAAGTGGTTTTTTTTGTTGTTTGTTTTCCAGTCCTGGGGCTTGAACTTGGGGCCTTGAGCTTTCTCAAGGCTAGAGCTCTACTAATTGAGCCACAGCACCCTCCCAGTATTTCCTGTGTATACGGTATTGAGGAATTGAGCCAGGGCTTTATGTATGCTAGATGAGCACTCTGCCACGCGGCCACGCTCACAGCCACCAAGTAGGTTTCAGAAGGGACATTCTGCTAGATGGCCATGGCTCCTGCCTGTCATCCTGGCTACTCAGGAAGCTGAGACTGGAGGATCGCAGTCGGAGGCCATGAGACTCATCTCCAACACACCAGCAAAAGGCTGGAGCTGTGAGTAGCACCAGCAGGGAGCAAAAAAGGGCTAAGGGACAGTGCCCAGGCCCTCTGTTGAAGCCTCAATACGGGCACAAAAAGCAAATGAGAACGACCTCCTTTGGAGCCAGCCTGGACTACACAGTGACAGCTGCGAGCCTCCCCCTGCCTGACAAGTCCACACAGCTGCCCACAGCTGCCCCGGGGCCGGGCGGTCGTCTGTCCCTCCCTCCTGTGTCCCGGCGCCAGCCTCACCCTCCCCTCCTCTGCGGAGGCAGGTATGAACACCTGGTGAACCTGCTGACCAAGGTCCTCAACGAGCGGCCCGAGGACCCGCTGTCCATCCTGGAGTCTCTGAACCGCACCACGCAGTGGGAATGGTTCCACCCCAAGATGGACACGCTGCGGGACGACCCCGAACTGCAGCCCACCTACGAGATGGCGGAGAAGCAGAAGGCGCTGTTCCTGAGGAGCAGCGCGGGCGGGGAAGGCGAGCAGGAGATGGAGGAGGAGGTGGTGAGTGCGTGCGTGCGACGCCCGGGGTGGGCGGGGCCGGCGAGTGGGCGTGGTCTGGGTGGGCGGGCGGGGTCTTGAGGGGTGGGCGGGGCCGGGCGGTGGGTGGAGCCCCAGCCCGCATCCTGGCCCTACAGATCCCACCTCGGTCAGGCAAAAGAGGGCGCGCGCGCGCGTGTGCAATAATTAAGAAGCCTCCTGGGACTCGCCAGGCCCGGCTGGCTGCGAGCCGCGAGCCTCAGATGTTGCGTGGCCGGCCCCGTCGAGGGTCCCCAGCCCAGGGCTTCACGGAGCTGGCGTCTCCCCCCTCCCCCCGCCCCCCCGCCGTCTGCAGGGTGAGACCCCGGTGCCCAACATCATGGAGATGGCCTTCTACTTCGAGCAAGCCGGCGTGGGGCTGAGCTCCGACGAGAGCTTCCGCATCTACCTGGCGCTGAAGCAGCTGGTGGAGCAGCAGCCGATCCACATATGCCGCTTCTGGGGCAAGATCCTGGGGCTGAGCCGCAGCTACCTGGTGGCCGAGGTGGAGTTCCGCGAGGGCGAGGAGGAGGGCGAGGAGGAGGAGCTGGAGGAGATGCTGGAGGGGGAGGCGCTGGAGGCGCACGAGGAGGAGGGAGAGGAGGACGAGGAGAAGGAGGTGGACACGGTCCCCAAGCCCCAGTGGAAGCCGCCGCCCACCGTCCCCAAGGAGGAGAGCCGCACGGGCACCAACAAGTACCTGTACTTCGTGTGCAGCGAGCCGGGCCGCGCCTGGACGCGGCTCCCGCACGTCACGCCCGCGCAGATCGTGCAGGCCCGCCGCATCAAGAAGTTCTTCACCGGCCACCTGGACGCGCCCGTCACCAGCTTCCCGCCCTTCCCCGGCAACGAGGCCAACTACCTGCGCGCCCAGATCGCCCGCATCTCCGCCGCCACCCACATCAGCCCGCTCGGCTTCTACCAGTTCGGGGAGGAGGAGGGCGACGAGGAGGAGGAGGGCGGCGCCGGGCGCGACTCCTTCGAGGAGAACCCCGACTTCGAGGGCATCCCCGTGCTCGAGCTTGTGGACTCCATGGCCAACTGGGTCCACCACACCCAGCACATCCTCCCGCAGGTGCTCAGGGCAGGCCCCGGTCTTCGGCGAGGGGAGAGGAGGGGGAGCCCCCCCCCACGACCAGGGTCCCCTAACATTGCGGGCACCCTAGTGTGTCATCTACACCATCCTCTCCTCCATGCATGCATGCATCCATCCGTCCATCTTCTCAGTCCATCTACTCATCTACCCATTCACCCATCCACCTATCCACCCATCCACTCATCCACCCATCCACCCATCTCCCATCCTCTCATCTACCCATTCACCCATTTACCTATCCATCATCCACCTACCCATCCATCCACTCATCCACCCATCCACCTATCTACTCATCCTTCCATCTTCCATTCATCCATCTTTCTGTCAGCCCATCTACCCATCTATCCATTTACCAATCCATCTATTGTCCATCATCCATCCATTCTGTCAGTCTGTATACTCATCCATCCATTTACACATCCATCTGCTGTCCACCATTCATCATCCATACATCTATCTCCCCATTTCCTCATCCATCCGTTCTCCATCTTCCATTCATCCTTGCTTCTACTCATCCTGTCCAACATCCATTCTTCCTTTTTCCATCTTTCTGTCATTCTCATCTCTGTAAACATCATCCATCCATCATCTTTTTTTTTCCAGTCCTGGGGCTTGAACTCAGGGCCTGAGCACTGTCATTGGGCTTTCTCAAGGCACCCTATCACTTGAGCCACAGCACCACTCCTGACTTTTTCTGTGTATGTGGTACCGAGGAATTAAACCCAGGGCTTCGTGCATGCTAGGCAAGCACTCGACTACTAGACCAAACTCCTGGCCCCTCATCCATCTTTCTGTTGATCCACTTATCCATTCATCCATCTACCTATCTATCCTTTCCATCTGTATATCCATCCTTTCATCCATGCACCCATCCATTCTTCTGCTCATCTGTCTGTCCATCCATCTACTCATCCATTCATCTTTCCATCTATCCTTCCATTTTTTTATCCTTCCATCCATCCTTGCTAGCTG
Organism: Megascapheus bottae; assembly: GCF_031878675.1. Lineage (NCBI taxonomy): Eukaryota > Metazoa > Chordata > Mammalia > Rodentia > Geomyidae > Megascapheus > Megascapheus bottae. The sequence goes on from NC_143539.1 coordinate 4,460,634, forward strand.
ACACATGCCTAGAATCACAACTCCTGAGAGACCAAAGCAAGAGGATTGTGAGTTCCAAGAGAGAAAAGAAAAAAAAGCCCTGTGTGCCTCTTGAGGGTGTCATCAAACAACCCGATAAAGAGGCACCCGTTATCCCCACTTCATGGAAGAGCAAATGCAAGCCGTGGCCTTCTCAGGGTCCACTCAGGACAGCATTTGTGAGCTCTGTGTCCCGGGGGTGTGTCTTGGCACCTGAGCAGAGCCCACCTGCCCACAGTAGGTGTTAAGGATTAACTCAGCCAATCAAGGGCAGGCCTTGGTGAGCAGGAGATAGGAGTTGCCTCTCAGCCATTCTCTCCTGTCCCCTAACTGAGTCCCTGAAGACAGTTCAGTGCTCCAGGGTCCTGCCTGGCCCTTCACCTCCTCCCCACACAGGCGGGGTGCTGTCCCCGGAGGCCAGCTCAGCCCATTCCGCCCCCAGGGCCGCTGCACGTGGGTGAACCCTTTGCAGAAGACCGAGGAGGAAGAGGAGCTGGGGGAGGAGGAGGAGAAGGCAGATGAGGCCATGGAGGAGGTGGAGCAAGAGGTTGGGCCCCCGCTACTGACCCCGCTCTCGGAAGATGCAGGTAAGCCCTGGGCATGGGCTCCGCTAGCCTCGAAAAGGCTGGACACAGAAGGCCATCTTTGGCATCCATCTAACAGGCTTCACTGGCTCTGCCACTTTCAAGGCAGATTCCAGGACACCTGCTCCCTCTGGGCTCCTAGAGTCTGAGAGAGAGAGAGATGGAGTTCAAAGTTTGCCTTCACCTCCCCCCAGGCCAGGTGGGCTTGAGCTGGGGTTTGGTGCAATGGAGGGAAGAGGAAAGAAATGCTAGGTGTTATAGTTCTGCATATGCCCTCTGACCCTCCCGCTGGGTTCTCTTCCACCCTCCAGTTCTCCCCTGGGGGCTGGGCAGGGCCCAGGGACCTCTGACCATACTGCCTCTGCCTTCCACAGAGGTCATGCACATGGCCCCCTGGACCACTCGCCTCTCCTGCAGCCTCTGCCCTCAGTACTCCGTGGCCGTGGTACGCTCCAATCTCTGGCCAGGGGCCTACACCTATGCCAGTGGCAAGTAAGTCTTGTCCTTCCCCCACCCCAAAGCTCCCTGAGACTTCACAGGCAGCCCAGCAGAGGGGCAGGGGTTGTGAGGAGTCCTTCTGGAGGCCCCAGGGAATGACCCTCTTACCCAGAGGTTCTACTGAGGCTAAATTAAGAAATCTCAGGTCTGAGCAGGGTATGGCGGCTGGTGAAGGCATTCGTGTAATCCCAGCACCACAGAGGTAAAAGCAGGAGGGTTCAGTGTTTGACGCTGGCCTAGGCTATATTGCAACAACAAACCCCAGACCAAAGCTGTGAGCCTCTTGGAGGAAACAGAGAGGGAAAGGGCCTGTCCCAGGTCACACAACACTCATGCATGCCACCTGTGTCTGCAGTACCACCCGGCCCCCCCCCCCCCCCCCGGAAATTGAAAATTCTTCTGATTGGAAGGGTCTTTTCCCCAAGAGGCTGAAGTCTAGCCTACCAGGATCCCACCACCAGTTGCTTCCAAAAGACTGAAGAGCCTAAACCACCTCTGCATCTGCCCTTCCCAGCTATACAAACTTGGTCTTGAGGAAGGCCTTTCATCCCAGCCCTCAGGCTCAGCTCAGAGCCAGTCACCCTACTGGATGCAGTCCCAGCTCCTGCCACCAGATGGCAGGGTACACACAGCACATTAACCTTTTCCCTTTGCAAGTTAACCTATGGGTATCCTCTAGTCCAAGTTCTGGGGCTCCATTTTAACCACATTCTTGGCAATTATTATTTTTTGCCAGTCCTGGGGCTTGACCTCAGGGCCTGAGCGCTGTCCTTTGGCTTTTTCCTCAAGACTAATGCTCTACCACTTGAGCCACAGCACCACTTCCAGCTTTTCTATGTATGGGGTACAGAGGAATAAACCCAGTTCTTTGTGCATGCTAGGCAACCACTCTACCACTAGGCCAAACTCCCAGCCCCAAAGCTTTTCTTTTTTTTCCTCCTGTTGTAAGACTTGAACTCTGAGCCTGAGCTCTTCAGTTTTACCCCTTGAGCCACAGCACCACTTCTGGCAATTATTATTGTTGTTGTTATTGTTATTATTGTAACTTGTGCAGTATTTAAGGCTTGAACTCAGAACCTGCATGCTATGCTGTCCCTTAGGGGTGTGTGTGTGTGTGTGTGTGTGTGTGTGTGTGTACCTGCCAGTCCTGGGGCTTGAACTCAAGGCCTGGGTGCTCTCTTTGAGCTTTATTGCTCAAGGCTAGAGCTCTACTACTTGAGCCATAGCCCCACCTCCAGCTTGTCAGTGGCTAACTAAAGATCAGAGTTTCAAAAACTTTCCTGCCCAGGCTGCCTTCAAGCCAGGATTACAGGCAGCAGTCACTGCAGCCTCACCGAGCACAACCCATTTGGATGATAAATATTCATGAGAAATACTGGACTTCTGCCAGGCTCGGTGGCACACACTTTCAATCACAGAGCTGAGGAGGCAGAAGTAGGAGGATGGAGAATTAGAGGCCATCCAGGACTACATGGCAAGACCCTGCCTCAATAACAATTAAGAGAAGAATGCAAAAAAAAAAAAAAAAGTAGATTTATGTAGTTGAGTTGTTCCAGGCATCCTTGGAAACTTTCCAATAACCAAATGAAGTATCAGTTTTATTTTTAGAATGGAAATTAACTAAAATGAAATAAGATGCACTCCACCCAACAACGGCAGATACATATTCTCCTCAAACATTCACAGAGCACACTCGAGGATGGGCCATGGACTGAAAACATAGTGCTTGAAATTATACAAATTGTGGTCTCTGACTACCCTAGATGAAATTAGAAATGAACAACATGCTAGGCGTGATGGCTCAAGCCTGTACTCCTAGAGTGGGAGCTTGCTGTTCAAAGCAAGACTGGTCCAAAAAACAAGTTCAAGACATTGCATTTTAACCAATGGCTGAGTCCTCCCAGCAATTCTGGGAAACACAAATAGGTAGTTTACAGTCCAAGCTAGCCTGGGTATAAAGTGAGACACTATCACAAAAATGCAAAAAAACAGGGGTGGGGGGCTAGCAGGAATGTGGTTCATTGCACGCCCAGTATGCACGAAGCCCTGAGTTCGATTCCTCAGTACCAGAAGTGGTACTGTGGCTCAAGTGGCAGAACACTAGCCTTGATCAAAAAATGCCCAAGGACAGTGCCTAGGCCTGGAGCTCAAGCCCCAGGACTGGAAAAAAAAAAAAAAAAAAAAAAAGCAGGGAGAGGCTGGCAGAGCTCAAGTGGCGGTTAACCTGCTTACCAAGCTCAAGAACTTGAGTTTAATCCTTAGTATGAAAAAGAAAGAAAAGAAAGAGAGAGGGAGGGAGAGGAAAAAAAAAGATTTTGAAGTTGGTAGAATGTCAGCCAATCAGCAAAATCTCTAGCTGTTGAGTACTGGTCTGGGATGGAGGGAAAGGGATCAAAGACGCTCAGCCTGGTGCTAGTAGCTCATACTTGTAATCCTAGCTACTCAGGAGATTGAGATCTGAGGATGGAAGTTCGAAGCCAGCCCACGCATGATAGTCTGTGAGACTCTTATCTCCAATAAACTATTCAGAAAAGCCAAAGTAGTGTAGTGGCTCAAGAGGTAGAGCACTAGCCTTAAGCAAAAGAAGGTCAAGAGCGCCCAGGCCCAGAGTTCAAGCCTCTGTGAGGCAGGAGGCTCACAGAGTAAGGCTAGCTGCATAGTGAGATTCTAAAAGAAAAATAGAGGGGAGAGATCAATAAGGAAGGAAATTGGAGAAATTTGCAAATGTGACAAACCACATTCTCCTTGAAAAACTACTGCATTGGGCTGGGACTTTGGCCTTGTGGTAGAGTGCTTGCCCACCATGCACAAAGCCCTGGGTTTGATTCCTCAGTACCACATACACAGCAAAAAGCCAGAAGTGGTGCTGTGGCTCAAGTGAGAAAGCCCAAGACAGTGCTCAGGCCCTGAGTTCAAGTCCTAGGACTGACTAGCCAAAAAAAACCCTACTGGATTAAAGAAATCCTGGGGAAGATGAGGAAATGGAGTAATGATATGGGCTTCTGGGCTCTGTCGTTGTGGATTGGCCTGTCTATTGCACAAGCTAAGTCTACGCCTGGACAGGTGAGCAGAGAAACTGAGAGGGCACCGTTCACCTGATCCCTGGTGAGGTGGCTGCCATACTTACCCACATTAAAGCCATATCTCGATGTCTCACTGCCCTCGTAGGAAGTTTGAGAACCTGTACATCGGCTGGGGTCACAAGTACAGCCCTGAGAACTTCAACCCTGCCCTGCCAGCCCCCATCCAGCACGAATACCCCAGCGGCCCGGAGATCCTGGAGATGAGCGACCCAACCGTGGAGGAGGAGCAGGCCCTGAAGGCTGCTCAGGAGCAGGCCCTGGCGGCCGCGGAGGAAGAGGAGGAGGATGAGGAGGAAGAGGAGGATGAGGACCTGGAGGACTGAGGCTCTGGCTCCATTCTGCACACAGGCAGACAGCAATGACCCCTTTACCCATACCTCAGTGCCCCTGGTACTTATTAGTTTCCTGCCCCTGGAGGGCAAGGATGAGGAAAAAAAAAAACTTGGGCTGTTATTCTGAATAAAATGTCCCTGTTTCCTGGAGGCTGGGTTTATTTCTTTCTTCACAGCTGTTGATCCAGATGCAGGGCTGGTGGGCTCTGCCTGGGGCGCAGGCAGGACTTGGTAGCTTTGTTTCCACGTCCTTCAGCCATCAAACTTTTATTTATTTATTTTTTTTAAGACAGGCCAGCCTCAGATTCACAATCTTCCTGCCTCTCAGTCTCCCCAGTGCTGGGATTACAGGTGTATATCATCACGCGTGGCCACTCAACAATGATGGAAGCACTTCTGGTTTGCCCATTCCTAGGGTGGAGACTCAGAGGTGATGAGGTACCTTTTCCACTCCTCCCTTCTGAGGACTCTCATATTTCCAGGGAACACAGACTGATACCCGGATGATGGTAACTCAGACAGGGGAATGCAAATTGCAGGGTTGTGTAGAAAACTTTTCAAAATGTTCTATATTTTGTGTTGTTGTTGTTTTGGTCAGTTGTCGGGCTTGAACTCTGGGCCTGGGAGTTGTCCCTGAGCTCTTTAGCTCAAAGCTAGTGCTCTACCACTTAAGCCACAGCACCCATTTTCCGGTGATTAACTGGAGGTAAGAATCTCACGGACTTTTCATGCCCAGGCTGGCTTTGAACCAGGATCCTCAGATGTCAGCCTCCTGAGTAGCAAGGATTACAGCTGTGAGCCTGGGCACCCCTGGCTATTTATTTATATATATATATATATTTTTTGTCAGTTGTGGGACTTGAACTCTGGGCCTGGGTGCTGTCCCTGAGCTCTTCAGCTGAAGGCTGCCGCCCTACTTCTTGAGCCACAGGGCCACTTCCAGTTCTCTAGTGGTTAACTGGAGATGAGTCCCATGGGTCTTTAGTGCCTGGTCTGGCTTTGAACTGTTATCCTCAGATCTCAGCCTCCTGTGTAGCTAGGAATACAGGTGTGAGTCACCTCGCCCGGATTATTATTTTTATTTTGAGACAGGTTTTTCTTTTTCCCTTTCTTTTTTTTTTTTTTGCCAGTCCTGGGCCTTGAACTCAGGGCCCAAGCTCTGTCCTTGGGCTTTCTTAAAGCAAGAGCTCTACTACTTGAGCCACAGCACCACTTCTGGCTTTTTCTATGTATATGTGGTACCAAGGAATGGAACCTGGGTCTTCATGCATGCTAGGCAAGCACTCTACTACTAGGCCACACTCCTGGCCCATTGAGACAGGTTTTTGCTGTGCACCTGCACATATGCCTAGCTACTGAGGAGGCTGAGATCTGAGAATTGTGGTTCAAAGCCAAGCCAAGGTTAAAAAAAAGGCAGCGGGAGTTTGGCCTAGTGGTAGAGTGCTTGCCTAGCATGTACAAAAACCCAAGTTCGATACCTCAGTACCACACACAGAAAAAAGCCGGAAGCAGTGCTGAGGCTCAAGTGGTAGAGCTCTAGCCTTGAGAAAGTCCAAGGACAGTGCTCAGGCCCCGAGCTCAAGCCCAGGACTGGCAAAAAAAAAAAAAAGTCTCTGAAACTGATTATATCTCCAATTCACCAGCAAAATTTTGGACTGGAGGCATGGTTCAAGTGATGAGTACCAGCCTAGAAAGCATGAGGCCCTGAGACCAAATCCCAATATCACGAAGTACAAAGAAAAGTTAACCTCAGTATAATAATTTAGAGCCAGGTGTGTTGGCAGTAGTTACACCTGCGATTCCAGCCACTTAGGAGGCAGATGCAGGAGAATCAGGCTCAAGCCCAGCTTGGCAAAGTTAGCAAGACCATGTCTTAAAAAAAAATAAGAAGGCGGAGGGCAGAGGAGGGGAGCTGGAGGCATAGCCTGGGTCCAGCATGGTCCATGCCTGGGCTCGAACCCGAGTACCGCCAACCAAAAAGAGTTGGAGGTCTGTACTCATTTGGGGGCTCAGTGGGGGACAGTGGAGGCCGGGGATGCGTTGTAGAGAGTTAAGAACACAGTCATCACCTGGGGTCAGTTGTGACGTCTCGGGAAAGCTGTGATTCCCACCACTCCTTCTCCAGAGGGTCCCTCCGTTGCCAGGCAAACGGTTCCCCTGGCAACGTTGTTAGGGACCCTCGCTTTTCAATTGGCCACGCCCCTTCTCCACAGGCCCCGCCCAGTAGCCAACCACAGTCCTCCACAGGCACGGAGGTCACACCCACCTCCCAGCCACGCCCACCACCCCCAGAACCGTTACCCGAGCGACGAACGGGGCTGGTCCCGCCTCCTCATTCAGGTGCCAATCGAAGAAGCGTCTCCAGGGCGACGACCCTACGTCTTCCGGCTCGGGCGTGCGGCTTCCGGCTGGGGGCCCGGCAGCGGGCGGAGGTCCGACTGCGGCGGGGGCCCGGGGGGCGCCCAAGATGGCGGCGGGCGGCGCGGAGGGCGGCTCGGGCCCCGGCGCCACCATGGGGGACTGCGCGGAGATCAAGTCGCAGTTCCGCACCCGGGAGGGCTTCTACAAGCTGCTCCCCGGAGACGGCGCCGCCCGCAGGCCGGGCCCCGCTTCCGCCCAGACCCCGGCGCCGCCGCAGCCCCCGCAGCCCCCGCCCGGCCCGGCCTCCGCCTCGGGGCCCGGCGCCGCGGGCCCCGCGTCCTCCCCGCCGCCTGCGGGCCCCGGGCCGGGACCCGCGCTTCCCGCCGTGCGCCTCAGCCTGGTGCGCCTCGGGGAGCCCGACGGGCCCGGGGAGCCGCCCGCCACACCCGCGGGGCTGGGCGCCGGCGGGGACCGCGTCTGCTTCAACCTGGGCCGCGAGCTCTATTTCTACCCGGGCTGCTGCCGCCGCGGGAGCCAGCGGGTGAGTGGGGCCCGCATCGTGGGGCCTGCGTAGCCGAGAGCATGGGGGCAGAGGGTCACTGGAGATTCTGGAAGATGAAGGGGACCCTCTGCATCGGGGCTGGCTTGGGGTGTCTGAGATGATGCGGGGGGGGGGAGGGGACAGTGAGGAATCCTGAGGTGACCAGGCACGGAGGAGATGGAGAACCCAGAAGTGTTCCATTATGGAGGCGTTTGGGGGGAGGGATTATGAAGCTTCTGAAGCCCTGAGTTGAAGAAGATGCTGGACATGATGGGGTGAATGCAGTCCTTGAGAAAACAGGGGGTGTGGAGGTGATGAGGGTCTCTGGGCTGAAAGGAGGATCTGCGGTGAGGGAGGCGCCCTGGGCCCGGAGTTTATCTCTGAAAGGATGTAGGCCCCGAGGCGCGGGATCCAGTAATGGAGACGCTGAGAGTTCGGCGGTGGTGAATGTACCTAAGAGATGGGGAGCCTGAGGGTTGTGACTTGAGATTCCCAGGTCCCGGCTTTCGGGTCTGTAGGATTGGATGCTCCTGACGTTTGGGGGTTTTGGAATACTGTGTTAACTCCTCAGAGGTTGCTGAGGTTATGTACGCTGGGAAGCCTGGAATTCAATGGAAGCTGGGGGACCCCTTCCCCAGCTTTAGGTGCTGTGGGCACCTAAATCCATGGCAGAGTCCAACTTTGGAGAGGCACCCTGGAGGAGGGGGAGGAGCTGTGCTTGCGGCCTAGGCCCCAGCTTATCTGTGATTCTAGTCCCCTTCCTGTCTGCGGTTGCCCCTCCCTCTCTCCTCATCTACCCACTTCCCTCTGGGATTGACCCCTACGTCCTGTTAGTGGTTTTCCCCAACCTCAGCTCCCTCTTCCTTCCTCTCAGTGGTCTAACCCATAACACCTCGTTTCCCCCCATGCAAGTCCATCGACCTCAACAAGCCCATCGACAAGCGCATCTACAAGGGCACCCAGCCCACCTGCCATGACTTCAACCAGTTCACCGCTGCCACGGAGACCATCTCCCTGCTGGTGGGCTTCTCCGCCGGCCAGGTGCAGTACCTGGACCTCATCAAGAAGGATACCAGCAAGCTCTTCAACGAGGAGGTGAGTGTTGGGAGGCCCTGTGCTCGCTCTCTCATATACTCATTTACCACAGTTCCCTGGAAACAGCGCAGGCCTGCCCTCTTCTGATCTGGCCCTGTGCCGACTGAACACTGTCCTGCTTAAGTTTGTGTCAGGGGCTGGGAGTTTGGCCTAGTGGTTAAAGTGCTTGCCCAGCATGCACAAAGACCCAGGTTCGATTCCTCGGTACCACATACATAGAAAAAAGCTGGAAGTGGTACTGTGGCTCAAGTGGTAGAGCTCTAGCCTTGAGAAAGTCCAAGAACAGTGGTCAGGCCCTGAGTTCAAGCCCCTGGACTGGCAAAAAAAAAAAAAAAGTTTTTGTCAAGTGACGGGTAAGAAATTGTAGTACACAGATGATTCAGGCCTATCATCCCAACTACTCAGGAGGCTGAGATCTGAGGATCACAGTTCAAAACCAGTTCAGGCAGAAAAGTTCATGAGCTTCTTCTCACCAGTTATCTACTGAAATGTCAGAAGTGGAGGTGTGACTCAAGTGTAGAGTGATAGGGAGTGAGTGGCCTTGCTTTCAGACCCAGTACTGCCAAAAAAGAGAAATCATGGTGCCCATTTTTCAGGTTGGAAGACCTGAGGCTAGGATCTGTTCAGGACTCTTAATGCTCTTGCCATTCCTGTTGAAAGGTTTTGGGCTTCCAGCTCCTGCTGCTGGGAAGGGAATTGTTTTCTGGGCCTCGTTTTCCTCCTCCACAAAATGGGACTGTTTCCATCACCCAGGCATAGCGTTCAGCCTGGGCCAGCGTGGTTCCAGGAAAGTGACCTTTGCCTGGGCAGGCACTGCTCTTATGCCTGTCTTCTTGTCTCTGGCCCAGAGGAAGTATTCCTTAAGTGTTCTCAAGGAGCCAGTGGCCGAAGGCAGTGAGGGGACATTGAATGGATTAAAAATTCATTAGCTTCTCCATTCACAAAATAATGATTGATCCAGGCATGGTTCCAGGCACATCTTGGCCAGCTGAGGGAGAAAAAGGCCTGTCCTTGCCTCACGGTCAGGCAGACTGCAGAGACAGACGTGGACGCTCAGGGCCTGAGGGAGCTGCAGCAGGAAGGGACAGGAGGAGGGCCACTTGGTGGTATGAAATAGAGTTGTGTCAGGAAGACTGAGCACGTGTGGAGGCAGCAAGGCCCCTGGAGCGGGAGGTCTGATTGGAGGGACCGGCTAGGAGGGATGCACTGAAGCAGGACACCCCCCAGGCGGAGTGGCCGGGGCAGCAAGGGAGGGGAGAGGCCAGTGGATGTAGGTGAGTACTGACAAGGAGGGGCGTGGAGTCCTGTGGAGTGGCCTCTGAGCCAGGTGGAAATGGTGGAGGACTGGCGCTGCTCCCAGCTCTCACGGTGTGGGGGATGTCACTGGGACCCCTGGGAGGGATTCATCCCTCACAGGCTGCATAGAGGGGGAGCAGAGCTGTGTTGCAAACTGCGACAAGGCCACGCTGGGGGCCCACTTGCCTTAAACAGCTTCTCTGGTGGCCTGGGAGATGGGCCTAGGCCAGGTCAGAGGTACTGGGGACTGGAGGGCTGGGAAGGCCCACAGGAATTGTTAAGTTGGACGTGAACTGTGAGGATGACTGGAAGGTTTAGACCCACCCTGCAGGTGGGATGGCTGCGTCTTCAAAGTTGTGATGCTCTGTGCCTGCGCTGCGCTGACATGGCGTGAATACACGTCTCACCTTAAGTCTGCCATGGTGAAGTTGGAGCAAGGGTTGGGTACATGCAGGACAGTCTCCCTTTTGCCAACCATGAGCACTGAGGATCCTGTGTCCACCTCCCAGGCTGCCCTTCTTCCTCTGGTTGGTGGGCTCAGGTTGGGGTGGGGTCTTGGGGGGAAGGAGGGCACCGCCTTTTCCCACGGCCTGCGTGTCTCCCCTTGCAGCGCCTGATCGACAAGACCAAGGTGACCTATCTGAAGTGGCTGCCGGAGTCGGAGAATCTGTTCCTGGCGTCGCACGCCAGCGGCCACCTCTACCTGTACAATGTGAGCCACCCCTGCGCCTCGACGCCACCGCAGTACAGCCTGCTGAAGCAGGGCGAGGGCTTCGCCGTCTACGCTGCCAAGAGCAAGGCCCCCCGCAACCCACTGGCCAAGTGGGCGGTGGGTGAGGGGCCCCTCAACGAGTTTGCCTTCTCCCCCGATGGCCGCCACCTGGCCTGCGTCAGCCAGGACGGTTGCCTGCGCGTCTTCCACTTCGACTCCATGCTGTTGCGGGGACTCATGAAGAGCTACTTTGGGGGCCTTCTGTGCGTGTGCTGGAGCCCCGATGGCCGCTATGTGGTGACCGGAGGCGAGGACGACCTGGTCACCGTGTGGTCCTTCACCGAGGGTCGTGTTGTGGCTCGGGGCCACGGCCACAAGTCGTGGGTCAACGCTGTGGCCTTTGACCCCTATACCACACGGGCTGAGGAGCCCGCATCGGCCAGCAGGGATGGCGACAACGGGGACACGGGTGACCGGAGTGGTGAGGACGAGGAGGAGGATCCTGAGGCCGGGCCCGGTGGTGGTGCCCCACTGTCCCCGCTGCCCAGAGCCGGTTCGGTCACCTACCGTTTCGGCTCTGCGGGCCAGGACACACAGTTCTGCCTGTGGGACCTCACAGAAGATGTGCTGTCCCCACACCCGCCTCTGGCCCGCGCCCGCACACTCCCTGGCACCCCCGGCGCCACGCCACCCGGCCCAGGCCCCCTGCCCCGCTCCCTGTCCCGCTCCAACAGCCTGCCGCACCCAGCGGGCGGTGGAGGCAAGGCCGGGGCTCCGGGGGCAGCGGCGGAGGCCGGGGTGCCCTTCAGCATCGGCCGCTTCGCCACCCTCACGCTGCAGGAGCGCCGGGATCGCAGCACCGATAAGGAGCATAAGCGCTACCACAGCCTGGGCAACATCAGCCGGGGAGGCGCCGGCGGCGGTGGCGGTGACAAGCCCAGTGGCCCGGCCCCCCACAGCCGCCTGGATCCTGCCAAGGTGCTGGGCACCGCGCTCTGCCCTCGCATCCACGAGGTGCCGCTGCTCGAGCCCCTGGTGTGCAAGAAGATCGCCCAGGAGCGGCTCACGGTCCTGCTGTTCCTGGAGGACTGCATCATCACCGCCTGCCAGGAGGGCCTCATCTGCACCTGGGCCCGGCCCGGCAGGGCGGTGAGTCCTCGCCCCGCGCAGCGCCCGCCACGCGGCAAAGAGAGGGCAGCCCAGCACTTGTCACTTGAAGCCCGACCTCTTTCTGTGGGGGAAATCGGGGCTTTTAGACCACTAGGGCGAAGTGGAGCCTGGTGCCTGGCTCCTGGACTGTGAGATCTGAGTCCACTGGATTGCAGGGGACGGAGGCTGCTGGGTGCCAGGCGAGCCCGCAACTCGCTATGGTCTTAGCAGTCACCGCTGACTGCTTACCTCCTCCTAGGACAGGGCCAGCCATGGGCTCAGGCCCCGGCGCAGCTCAGGCCTTGCCCTTGCTGAGGCTGCCTCAGGGCTGCAGTGCAGCTCCTTGGAGCCTTGGTTCGGGGAGCCCTGCGCCCCTAGAACAGAGCCTTGGAGGCAGGGGTGGCGGAGTTTGGGGAGTGTGACTGACACCTCCCTCTGTCTCCCTAGTTCACAGCCCAGGAAGCCGAGGCCCAGGCAGGGGAAGGAAGTTGGCCCAGGCCACCCAGCGAGTCAGTGGTAGAGGTAGGACCGTCCCCAAGTTCTCTCCTGTGCAGCGTTTCAGGACTGCCCCCACCCAGGCAGGAGGGCGCCCCTTCTCCCCACCCTCCCCATCCCCAGCCTCTGCCCCCAACCGCCCAAGGACAGTGAGGGGAGTTGCTGTGTGCTAGGGCGGTAGCCGAGGGGCAGGGCTGTGCCCGCGCAGCTCCCGGGACCCGCGGCCTCTCCCTGGGCCTCCGCAGAGGCCAGCGGTGGCTAATCCTGCCATGTCTTCCTCTCATCCTCCCCAGGGGATCTCCTCCCAGCCAGGCAACTCCCCGAGTGGCACTGTGGTGTGAAGCTGTGGATGTCGGGGTCCCCACCCCACGCCCCCATCCTCGTAGCCGTGACCCTCCCCGCTGGCCTCACGGATCAACGTGTTAACAAGACTAACCATGAGCGAAGGACTGCTCCAAGCCCCCACCCTGCACACACGGGGGGTCCCCCAGGCCGGCTCGGTGTGGGGGTAGTGGCCCGTGTGGCCTTTTCCTCGTTCCCACCCACTGCCAAGTGCAATGTCCCCTTCGTCCAAAATGCCAGTGTTGTCCCCAGCATGCGACTGGACCCTCCCAGAGAGTCCTCGCCCCCAGCCCTGCAGCAAAGGGCCACCCCTCCCCTTGCTGTTGTCTGTGCTTCTGAAGAGTGTTAAATCTGGGGCCCCTGGGCCCTCCCTGTCCCCCAGGACTCTTATTTATACTAAAGTTCCCTGTTTGCACAGCGGCTCTGCTCCCTTTGGGGGAGGAAGCGTCGGCGCACTTGGCTGCTGGCCGAGGAGCTGGGCTCCAACCAAAGGAAGCTGGCCAGGCCGCCTCCCCAGGGGGGCTGGGTGGAAAGGGGAAGGCGAGGCACAGGGCGCTGAGCACCAGCCAGTGGAGATCCTTCCCCCCATTCCCAGCATCTGCCCCCAGGGCTGGCCAGGACCCTTCAAGGCCCTCGGCGGACATGTGTGGAAAGTTTGAGGCTCTCCAAGGGTCTCCTCCAGGCAGCTTCCCGGCCCTGGAGTCCCTCTGAGCCACCTCTGTGACAGGTCTTGGCCTCCTGGGGCCTTGGCCTGGCCCTGTGGTGGTGGCTTCCTCCTGTCTAGCCTTCCCCTCCACCCCTGCCGTGTTCCTTTCTAATCCCAGCCTGGGCAGGAATGTGCTGCCCGGCCTGAGGCCAAGGAGCTATTTTAGGGTCTCCTTTGCGTGGGCGGGCCTGGCGCAACCACTTGCCTGCTGGCCAGGCTTTAGCCAGCAGGTCACCCCTGGCCCCTGAGTGCCACCCCTCCCAGTCCCCATTCCTGACCAGGTCCCAGTCCTCTCCTAGCCCTCTTCTCCCTCCTCCTCCTAGGGAAAAAGTGAGTGTAAAGGCAGAGGCCAGGGTAACTTCAGCTGCCCCAAAGTGGACCAGTGCTGAGTCACGGAGAAGCGGCCCCCGCCCCCTGCCCGGGCGGCAGACCCTGTCCCCACAGTGTCCAGCCAGTGTGGGGCTGGGTGGTGCTGAGATCGCTGGCCTCTGTCGGCCCCTCCGGGCAGCGGAAGGCTCTTGCTCACACCTACGGCGCTTACACTGCACCTTCCTTTTTTGGGGGGAGAAGTGCTGGTGTGACAGTTGAAATTATCTGGGCTCTCCAGTGCTAAAGAATTCTGGGGAGCCCTGGAAGGAGGGAGTGGGGGGGTCTGGCTTATGACGGGTTAAAGCTGTGAGGCAAGAGGGGGGCCGGACCAAGGGGTGGAGAGAAGAGGAGGAGGAGGCCTCAGCCACAGAGAGAAGTGGCCAGAGAGGCCCCAGGAACAGCTAGGGACAGGCAGACATGTGGCCTGGGCTCCGTGGCCTGGACTCGGGCTGCCAGGCCCTGTGACTGGAGGACCCCGAGCCCTGGCCCGGGAAGGGGCCATGGTGCAGCCTGGCCGACATGTCAGCCGAAGTGCGGCTGAGGCGGCTCCAGCAGCTGGCGCTGGACCCTGGCTTCCTGGGGCTGGAGCCCCTGCTCGACCTTCTCCTGGGCGTCCACCAGGAGCTGGGCACCTCCGATCTGGCCCAGGACAAGTACGTGGTGGACTTCCTACAGTGGGGTGAGTATTGTCCTGCATGGGCTGCCTGGGCAGGGGCAGAGGCTGGCCCTGCAGGGGGGGGGCAGGATGGATGCCTGCAGGTCTCTTGGGAGCCCTGGATGCTAAGGCAAGTGGGCACCCGCCCTTCTTGTGGGACAGTGAGGTCGGCAGAGGCCAGGACGACCTGGCCAGGGTGACTCAGCCATGGCAGGCGAGGCTGGGCAGAGTCTGCCTCCAGTCCTCAGACCTTTCCCCTCCAATGGGTTCCGTGCCCCCTGTCCTAGCTTCGCTGGGTGTGGGGGAGCGTGGGCAGCTGCCAAGGGCGCGGCTGACAGGCAGGTGTTGGGCGCCAGCCTCTCCAGAACCCTGACAGGTGTCCAGGCCCTGGGAGGGTGGGTGACTCATCCAGGCCCTGGGGGGCAGCAGCTCAGCACACAGGCGCCACTCAGCACCCTCTGTGCCCTCCGCCACTTGGGGTCTGGGTGTGTCCACTGTGCAGGATCCATGTCCCCCCCACCCCCAACAGCAGCCGCTCCTTTCAGTTTTCCAACCCCAGCTGTCCTACAAAGCCCCTTGGCGCAGAGGTCTTTCCAGGCCCTTCGGACCTGGCTGCTTCAAAGCCAGCTTCCTGCCCTGCCTGCCCCGACCCGGCCCCTGCCAGGCCCCCCTCGCTCTGATTTGTCACAACTGGCATCCTGCCACTCTCTGCCTGTCCCTCAGCATCTGCCTCTTGGTTCTTGGCCTGTGTGTCCCTGTCTTCATGGGTCACTGTGTCTTGTCCCCCACTGTTCCAGCTCCCTCTTGTCTCTCCTGATCTAGGCTCCGTCCTATTCCATTTCAAAGATAGGAAGATGGAGGCTATAGGCCAGCCCCCTGGGCCTCTTGGGGACTTTTTTCCCTCCTTCTAACCCTCAGTGACTCTCTGGGCCCCCCTTTTGCAGATGGAGCTGAGCAGGCAGGGTAAACTGAGGCCTAGAGTGGGTGCACTGGCCTGCCTTTCCTGCCAGGAGCAGTCCTTTTGTGGCCTGGGCTGCATGCTGGGGCCCCTCCCCTGCTGAGCCTTGGGGCGGGGGAGGGGGCCTGGGCTCCTGCTGCCTTAAAAGGGCTGGGTGTCTTGGCTCTCTCCTCCCTCCCCCATCCTTTGCCCTGGATGGTTCTTCCTTGGCCTCCCACTGTCCCTGAACCCCTCTCCCCTCCAGAACCCATTAGAACCCTCCTCTTTCCTGTTCATACCCATCCCTCCTCCAAGCTGTCTCCGGGAGTCCAGGCTAATTCCACTTTCGCAGATAAGGCCCTTGGCCTGCTCCCCCAGTGCCCAGCATCTCCCCAGCTAGCTGTAGGACTTTAGTTTCTGAAGCTGTGATTGCCAGCTGTAAAACACCCCTCTGCTCCCCTCAAGAGACAGAGGCCACACTCCACAAACACTCGGGGTGTGCATCTGCGCCACCCTCTGGACCCCCCCCCTTGCACATACTTTTCCCAGCCGCCAACACCGCTGCGTGGTTCTGGCCCACAGCACAAAACCCTGGCTGCGAGCTGTGCCCATCCCACTGAGGGCCTGCGCCATGCCTGGGCCTGGGCGCAGGGCCCGGGGCTCAGGGACTTCTCCCCCGTCCTTGGGCACCACCGGCTGTGCAGGCATTTGTTCACCCTTTCACCCTCTGCCCGTCCACCCCAGAGAGGGGCTCAGAAGAGCGGCTCCACGAGAGCAAGCGCAAGCCGGTTTGCGATTCCTAGAGCCTGACCCACTGTTCCTGGAGCCCAGGAAGTGTACGGAGAAGTGGGGAGGCTGAGGGCGGGCTGTTGGCCGCTGGGTTCTCACCCCTGCCCTCCTCCCCGGCCACCCTCAGCGGAGCCCATTGCGGCGAGGCTTAAGGAGGTCCGGCTGCAGAGGGACGACTTTGAGATTCTGAAGGTGATCGGGCGCGGGGCGTTCAGCGAGGTGAGTCCCGTGGCGGCGGCCGAGGCCGGCTTGGGGTGGGCGGGGCGTGGGAGCCGGGCCCAGCCGCAGAAACTGATGAATGAGCGCGAACCTGGGATTGGGTGGGAGCGGGGGCGGGGCCGGGGCGGGGCGGGGCCGGGGAGGCTTCCCCACCGCCCGCCCGCTACCCTACCCCTCCCGCTGCTGCCACCCTGCTCTGGCTTTCAGGTAGCGGTGGTGAAGATGAGGCAGACGGGCCAGGTGTATGCCATGAAGATCATGAACAAGTGGGACATGCTGAAGAGGGGCGAGGTGAGGGCCGGGTGGGGCCGGGGCCGGGACCCGGGCGCGCCTGGCATCCCCGCCCGGCTTCAGCCCCTCAGCGCCTCTGGGTGCCTGGCGCAGGTGTCGTGCTTCCGTGAAGAGCGGGATGTGTTGGTGAACGGGGACCGGCGCTGGATCACACAGCTGCACTTCGCCTTTCAGGACGAGAACTACCTGGTGAGGGCCACGGCCACCCAAGAGCTCTTCCCCGGGCCGGCCGAGGTCGCTCTCCGTGTGGCCCCTGCGTCAGGAGAGCCCGGGCGCGCTCTGGGGAGGGGGTGAGAGGGCAGTGAGCGACCGGCGGGCGCCTCGGCAGGGCCGCTCACCCCGCGGCGACCCCCTTCCCAGTACCTGGTCATGGAGTACTACGTGGGTGGGGATCTGCTAACGCTGCTGAGCAAGTTTGGGGAGCGGATCCCAGCCGAGATGGCGCGCTTCTACCTGGCAGAGATCGTCATGGCCATAGACTCGGTGCACCGGCTGGGCTACGTGCACAGGTGGGCTGCATGCGCGGTGGACGCGAGGGGCGTGGCCAGAGCGCTAAGGGGCGGCCCCTCCCCGGAGGGTGGTGAAAGGGATCCTATTGGCTGGAGCCCTCTGGGGGCCGGGCTTGACGGGGGCGGGGAGGGGGCTTGCGGTGGGGGCCGGCAGAGTGGCCCGGAGGGCGGAGCTCGGCAGCGGGCGGCCCCGCCCTCTTCTCGCCTCACAGGGACATAAAACCCGACAACATCTTACTGGACCGCTGTGGACACATTCGCCTGGCTGACTTCGGCTCCTGTCTCAAGCTGCGGGCGGATGGAACAGTGAGCAGTGGGGCGAGGAGGGGACTGGGCACTGCCCACGGGGCAGGACTGG
This sequence comes from Megascapheus bottae, assembly GCF_031878675.1. NCBI lineage: Eukaryota > Metazoa > Chordata > Mammalia > Rodentia > Geomyidae > Megascapheus > Megascapheus bottae. The sequence continues at coordinate 4,477,973 of NC_143539.1, forward strand.
GGAGCCTAACTCGGTGGAAGGGTCAGCCCTGCCCCCGTGATGGAGACCCGGGTCCTGCGGACGTAGGTGCGGTCGCTGGTCGCCGTGGGCACCCCAGACTACTTGTCCCCTGAGATCCTGCAAGCCGTGGGCGGCGCACCGGGGACTGGCAGCTATGGGCCTGAATGTGACTGGTGGGCGCTGGGTGTGTTTGCCTATGAAATGTTCTACGGACAGACGCCCTTCTATGCCGACTCTACAGCGGAGACCTATGGCAAGATTGTCCACTACAAGGTGAGCACCGTGCCAGGAGCTCCTGTTGTCCTGGCATGGGGCGGCCAGGCCCTCATCTCCTCCCTCCCTCCGTGCAGGAGCACCTGTCTCTGCCACTAGCCGACACAGGCGTCCCCGAGGAGGCTCGGGACCTCATTCAGCGGCTACTATGCCCCGCTGAGGTCCGGCTAGGGCGGGGTGGAGCGGATGACTTCCGCAGGCATCCTTTCTTCCTGGGCCTGGACTGGGAGGGCCTTGGTGACAGCGTGCCCCCCTTCACACCGGACTTTGAAGGTGCCACAGACACGTGCAACTTCGACGTGGTGGAGGATGGGCTCACTGCCATGGTGAGCGGGGGAGGGGTACGTACCTGCACCCCACTCACTCCTGAAACCCGGGGTGATAACTCCTGGGGTCTTGTGGCATTCTTTCTCTGGTGAATCTGGAGGCCCCACTGGAGATGTGGACTTAGCAGTCCTGCTCCTTGACAGTGAGGTCTCAGTGACGAGGGCTGAGATGGCAGATTGTAGGGGGTAGGGCACTGAAGGTTTTCCTGGGAGCTTGTGGGAATTTAGAGAGCCACCTCTCTGTGTCTCATGCTGTCCCAGGCTCTCCTGTCCTTGCCCTAACCCCCTAGAGAACTGACCAATTACAACCTAGCAGAGGCCATTTTGGATAACCCTTGTGTTGGGCTAAGTTTGGGGAGGGACACTTGAGGGATGATGGGAAAGGATGAGGGGCCAGCCCAGACAAACACTGGTCACATCTGTGCCTCTCCCATGAAGGAGACGCTGTCAGACATGCAGGAAGGCATGCCACTGGGTGTCCACCTGCCTTTCGTGGGCTACTCCTACTCCTGCATGGCCCTCAGGTAAGCACACTCATTGTTCTGGAGGGAACAGAGGCTGCTGGGTGGCTGCCAAGGCCTCTAGGCCCCAGTTAGTTTGCAAGATCGGTCTTGGGACCAGGAACACTTAGGATCCCCTAAGTAGACTCAGTGTGAAACATGAAGCCAAGTCTGAGCATTCCAGTCACCATGTCGAGTCATAGTCCCATGGCATCTGCATCTTAGAAGATGGGATTTTTATAACGAATTTGTGTATGTGTATGCTGATCCTGGGGCTTGAACTCAGGACCTGGGTGCTGACCCTGAGCTTTTTCTTTTTGCTCAAGGCTAGCTGTCTAGCACTTTGAGCCACAGCTCCACTTCCAGCTTTTTGCTGGTTCTCTGGAAATGAATCTCATAGACTTTCCTGTGCAGGTTGGGTTTGAACAGTGATCCTTAGATCTCCGCCTTCTGAGTAGGTAGAATTATGGTGTAAGCCACCAGTGCCCAGCCTGTAATGAATTTTCACCGATTAGAAACTTCATCCAGTCACATGTGTAACAATAAAGCCTCTTGAAATCATTTCTCTTACACGTATGACCATGCATCTCACAATTAGAAAACAGGAATTGAAGCTGGAGATGTGGTTCAAGTGTAGAGCACCTGCCTAGAATGTCCAAGACAGTTAGTTCAAACCCTGAGAGCATCCAAAATAAAAAACAAGACGTCCTGGTGCCTCCAGCACTGTCCCTGGTTCCTGGCTCACACAGGGCAAGCTCAGCTCCTACCTTTCCTGAACTAATGCTGGTGCCACCAGCCAGGTGCTTCCCTGGCAGGCCAGGTCATTACAGGACTGGTCCTGAGACTTAGTCCCCCAGGAGGCACTGCTGAGTTGCCAGACCCCCAGTGAAGGCAGGTGGGTAACCTAGTATCTGGAGGTTTCTCTGAAGAGTGGATCGCATCTTTGGGGGTCTGGATCCTTTGCCTATTCTGAGGCCCTAAAGAAAGAGGTTGTTGCTGGGTGCAGTGGCTCATGCCTGTAATCCTAGCTACTCAAGAGGCTGAGATCTGAGGACCAAGGTTCAAAGCCAGCCTTTGCACAGAAGGACTTGAGACTCTATCTCCGTTTAACCTCTAGAAAACGGGCAGTGGGGCTTGGCTCAAGGGTAGGTCAGTAGTCTTGAGTTGAAGCGCTCAGGGACAACCCCCATGACCCACAAAAAAAAGAAAGAGGTTGTTAAAGAAAGGGACACACCCTAGAATCAGATGTCTAGACCCAAGTTCCCACAGGAGGATGAGAAAGGCAGCCACCCACCACTCCGCCTCACCACCTCACGGCCCCCCCCACCCCCAGCATGAGGTAATTTAAGGGACAAGGCTTGCTCTCTCTAGGTAGAGCTGGATTTGGGGAATTGGGGCACTGCTCCTGTGCCAGGGACACCCTATTGGCAGCCACTCCCTCCCCTCTCCCAAGGGATGAGATCCCAGACTCCATACCCATGGAACTGGAGGAGGCTCAGCAGCTGCCTGGGCCACAGGTGCCAGTGCCTAGCATGGAGCCCACACTGCCCCCCACGGTGTCCCCACCCCAGGAAACAGTGAGTAGCAGTTGAGGGTGGTCAGCACTGGTACTGGTACAGGGCAGAAGGGCACCTGTTAGCAGAAGAGGCCCCTGTGGCACTTTTTTCCAGTTTTGGGGCTTGAACTCAGGGCCTGAGCACTGTCCTTGGGCTTTCTCAAGGCTAGAACTCTTATCACTTGAGCCACAGCACCACTTCTGGCTTTTTTTTTCTATGTATGTGGTACTGGGGAATTGAACGACGATCTTCGTGCACGCTAGGCAAGCACTCTACCACTAGGCCAAACTCCAAGCCCCATGTGGGGCTGGTTTCTTAACATCTAAGACTGGCTAGTGGGAGGACGGAGGCTTGCAGACCTCAGCAAGGAACAAGCCATGCATGCTCTGCAGGGGCCGGCAGGCCTTGTCCAGAGCCGGAGACGTCTGGAGTTGGGTTGTTTAAGGGCTAGTTCACGGGTTCCCCCGCCCCCCGCGCTGCACCGCAGGAATCCAGGGGTGGGGGGTGTGAGCCGGGTCTTCCCCCCACCCCCCCCTTCCAGGCTGAAGCCGCCGTGCCCGTCCCGGAGGCCACGGTGGAGGCAGAGAGCGAGGTGACGCTGCGAGAGCTCCAGGAGGCCCTGGAGGAGGAGGTGCTCACGAGGCAGAGCCTGAGCCGCGAGCTGGAGGCCATCCGGACGGCCAACCAGAACTTCGCCAGGTCGGGCCAGGGCACGGGCCGCCGCCGCCGCCGCCGCCGGGCCGCCCCAGCGGGCCCCCGCGGGCTCACCCTCCCCATCTCGCCCGCAGTCAACTGCAGGAGGCCGAGGCTCGCAACCGGGAGCTGGAGGCGCGCGTCCGGCAGCTGCAGGAGCGGATGGAGCTGCTACAGGCCCAGGGAGCCACAGGCGAGTCCGCGTCTCACCTTCCCCAGGGCACGGGGAAGGGCAGGGGGCGCCGGCTGAGTGTGGGCCCCCGGGGGAGGGGGTCCAGGCTGGGGCACGCCGCGCCACCGCCCTGCCCGCCCTCCACGCGCCATACGCCTCTCTCTTCTCCTTCCAGCCGTCACGGGGGTCCCCAGTCCCCGGGCCACGGATCCACCTTCCCATGTAAGACCCCCGCCTTCCCCTGCCTGCTCCGCCCTTCCCTCTCCCCGCCCTCCTGCGTTACGATTCCAAGAACAGCACCACGTTTGCCAGTTCTGCCTTGGCGCAGACCTCGCATTAAACCCCCTTTCGGCCATCCGCTGAGATTCCCTCCCCGCCTGCCTCCACTCCACCGCCGCGGGCGGCCGGGCTGGGCTCCGATCGGGTCACCTGTCCCTTCTCTCTCCAGCTAGATGGCCCCCCGGCCGTGGCTCTGGGCCAGTGCCCGCTGGTGGGGCCGGGCCCCCTGCACCGCCGCCACCTGCTGCTCCCTGCCCGGGTACGTCCCACGCCGCCCCCCGCGCCCAGCCCACCCCGAGCCACCGAGCCACCGCCGCTTAGCTGTGCTTCTACCCTGGCTCCGCTCACCACGGGAGGGAGGAGGCTGGGGCAGCCAATCAGAACGGGCAGCTAAGAAGCGAGGACGAGCTCCGACCGCAGAGCGAGCAGACCAATCGGAGCTGCTCGTGGAGGGAGGCGGGCCAGGTCCGGAGCAGAACCATCTAAGGGGCCCGGGCCAGGCGGGTGCTGATCCCGCCCCTCTCCCCCTCCCCCTCCCCCCAGGTCCCTAGGCCTGGCCTACCGGAGGCGCGTGGCCTGCTCCTGCTCGCCGCTGCTGTGGCTTCTGCCACCGCCCTGGGCTGCACTGGGTTGGTGGCCCGCACCAGCCTTCTCGCCCCCCTCTGACTTGCCCCCGGAGCCTCCTTCGCCCCCTGAACCCTAGAGCCTCAGACAAGCCCCTCACTTGGGCCAGTGCGCAGCCCTGAAACGTCCACACAGCAGCCGGCCAGGGTCCGGCCCAGCTCCGATCCTGTGATCCGTGCCCGCCCCCTGGCGGCCGAGGAGGGAGGAGCCGCGGCTGCGGAGGGAGCGCCGGGCTCCGGGGCGGGCTCGTGGCCAGGAATGCCGCTGCCGCTGCGGGGGCGGGGGGCACCCCCACTTCCTCGGTGGGAAGACTGCGGCCCTCCGAAGGCCGCAGGACAGCGTCCGGCCATGCGCTCTTCACCCTCCCCGCCCCCACCCGCCAGTGGCTGGCGAAACGACTGGCGCACGAATTCTTGTTCTCCGGGGCAAACGATCGGCACGAACTTCGCCAGCTCTGCCGGGAGCCTTTGCTCTGCCCAGCCCAGCTTTTTCGGGGATTCCTGCGTTCCTCTCCCCTCCCCACCCCCCTTCTCACGTGCGCTGCTCTCGGAGCCACTGTTGGCTCCGCCCGCCTCGGTGGTTTGGGTATTTATTGACCTTGTCCTCCGACTGGCTGACAGGCTCCAGGACCCCAGCACCAAATCCACGTTTTGGAGGCACTGAGACTCGACATTCCTCGGTATTTATTATCTGTCCCCCACCTAGAACCCCCACCCCCTGCCCAGCGAATAAAAGACCCCTCTTCTCTGCCCCAAACTCGGGATTCTTTGACTCCGCTCTGAAAATGTGGGCGGGGAGGAAGCTGCCCGGTGGGCCAATCAGGAGGCGAGTGAGGGCGGCCAATGGGTTGGCGAGAAGCTAGCTGGACGGAAGGTGGACGAATCAAACTGGGGCGAGGGAAGGCGGGGGGCGGGGTTCCGGAATCCGGCCAATTGGGGAGGGGGAGCGAGCCAGCCGGAGGCACCGCCCCCGCCCAGCTGTAGCCCAGCTGTGCCGGCCCTGCCTGGAGAAAGGGGGCTGGGCCAGCAGCCCGCGCGGCCGTCCCCCTGCCTTCCACTGCGCCTGTGCGGGCCACGCGCATCCGCTCCTGGGACAGAGACCCAAGAAAAGTTGCTGCAAACTTTCTGGCTCATTTCCCCGCCCCTCCTCCCTGCCAGGCCCGCCCCCCTGCGGAGCCGGGAATTCCGAGGGGCGGAGCGCGCGCCGAGATGCGGAGTGGGGGGGCCTACAGTGGACCCCGGAGGCGGAGGCCTGCGAGAGCTGTTTCGGGGCGGAGGCGGCTTCGCGCCCTTGGCCCTCCTGGACGGCCCGTTACCTTCTCCGTTGTTCCTATGGGGAAACTGAGGCCCTGAGCCCAAGGCACATGCGGGAGGGGGGGCTGGGGGAGAGCGAGAAAGCGCGGCTAGAAGCGGAGAGAAAACAAAGGGAGAATCCCGGACCGACGGGGCGGGGGACAGACACACAGGGAGCGAGACGCCAGTGGAGAGCTGGGTCTGGCACGCAGTGGGGGACAGAGAGAAGATTGGGAAGGGCGTGGGGGGGGCGGAGGAGGGGGACAGGCGGGGGAGGTGGCCGGGGAAAGCCCGAGGGAGGCGGAGAAGGAGGGAGGAACTTCCCAAAGTTGCAAAACATGGCTACCTTGCCTGCCGAGCCGAGCGCGGGGCCGGCGGCTGCAGCCGCGGAGGAGGAGGAGGACGAGGACGAGGACGAGGCGCGCCAGCTCCTGCAGACTTTGCAAGCGGCCGAGGGTGAGGCGGCGGCGGCGGCTGCAGCTGCCGCCGGGGCCGGGGCGGGCGAAGCGACGGCGGGAACGGAGAACTCGGGGTCCCCAGGTATCCCCGGGTCCTCCCCGCAGGAGGCCGCCGCCGAGCCGTCCACGGGCCTCCGCTTCTCGCCGGAGCAGGTGGCGTGTGTGTGCGAGGCGCTGCTCCAGGCGGGCCACGCCGGCCGCCTGAGCCGCTTCCTGGGCGCTCTGCCCCCGGCTGAGCGCCTACGTGGCAGCGATCCGGTGGTGCGCGCGCGGGCCCTGGTGGCTTTCCAGCGGGGCGAGTACGCCGAGCTCTACCGGCTGCTCGAGAGCCGCCCGTTCCCCGCTGCGCACCACGCCTTCCTGCAGGACCTCTACCTGCGCGCGCGCTACCACGAGGCCGAGCGCGCCCGCGGCCGGGCGCTGGGCGCCGTGGACAAGTACCGGCTGCGGAAGAAGTTCCCGCTGCCCAAGACCATCTGGGACGGCGAGGAGACGGTGTACTGCTTCAAGGAGCGCTCGCGCGCCGCGCTCAAGGCCTGCTACCGCGGCAACCGCTACCCCACGCCCGACGAGAAGCGCCGCCTGGCCGCGCTCACCGGCCTCTCGCTCACGCAGGTCAGCAACTGGTTCAAGAACCGGCGGCAGCGCGATCGCACCGGGGCGGCCGGCGGCGGCGGCGGGGGCGGGGGCGCGCCCTGCAAAAGGTGAGCGGAGAGCCACCCGAGGGGGGATCCCTCACCCCGCTGCGCCCCCCCCCCATAATTCCCTCCGTGTGGGATTGGGGGACCTGGGGCGTGCGTCCTTCCCTCCTCCGGTAGAGGCAGGGTGGCTGGATTTTTTTAGGGGTGACGGGGACCCCCCTTTTCCCAGGCCGTTGCTCTTTCCCACCCCCCCACGTCCCCTCCGGGTGCCAACAGCGTGGTCGGTCGCCTGCCTTTGTTGTGAAACGTGAACCTTCCCCGGCTCCGGTTTCCCTGTAACCCAAGCCCTTCCCCTCCCACCCCGAGGCCCGGCCTCTCGCTGCCCTGCTCCTCTGCCCTGACGTCGCCCTCTTGGGGAGGAAAAGGACCGAGCTAGAAGCGACCTGCTGGCTCTCCTGGTCCTCACGACGGCAACCCAGGGGACTTGGGGCAGAGCCTAGGTGGCTCAGCCAGAGGTCAAGGTGACCTCGGAGGAGAAAACAAGGCAGAGTCTCTTCATCCCTGTCTTTTGCTCCAGCCTCCCGCCCAGTGTCCACTATCCATGGGGCTTGCAGAGGCCCTGGGGTCCCCCGCCAGACATAGTGATGAAAGCTTGGGGTGGTAGTCAGCCTGTGCCCCCAGGACCACCAGTCATGAGCCTGTCTCCCCACAGCGAGTCTGACGGGAACCCCACCACTGAGGACGAGTCCAGCCGCAGTCCTGAAAACCTGGACAGGGGTGTGGCCCCCGGGGCCACCGAGGCCCCCACCCAGAACCCCATCTTCCTGACTGGGGCCAGCCCCCCCACTTCTGGGGCCCCCTCCTCCATCTTGGTGAACGGAGGCTTCCTGGCAGCTGGCAGCTCCCCGGCTGTGCTGCTCAATGGCAGCCCTGTCATCATCAACAGTCTGGCCCTGGGAGAGGCCTCGGGACTGGGCCCCCTGCTGCTCACTGGGGGAGGGGCACCCCCTCCCCCACAGCCCAGTGCCCAGGGTGCCAGCCAGCCCAAGGCCGCCCTGGTCTTGGACCCTCAGACTGGGGAGGTTCGGCTGGAGGAACCCCAACCTGAAGCCCCGGAGGCCAAAGGGGCTCAGATGGCTGCCTCGGGACCCGCTGGAGAGGAGGCTTCAGGGGTGCTGCCCCAAGTGGTGCCAGGCCCCCTCCCGGCTGCCACCTTCCCTCTGCCTGCAGGGCCAGTGCCCACTGTGGCTGCCCCCCAGGTAGTGCCACTCTCCCCGTCTTCCAGTTACCCTGCCAGCCTGGGCCCCACTTCTCAGCTGCTGAACCTGCCCCAGGTTGTGCCCACTTCCCAGATGGTGACCCTGCCTCAGGCCGTGGGCCCGCTGCAGCTGCTGGCAGCGGGGCCAGGCAGCCCGGTGAAGGTGGCAGCCGCGGCCGGGCCTACCAACGTGCACCTCATCAACTCCGGGGTGGGCGTCACTGCCCTGCAGCTTCCCACAGCCACCACCCCAGGTACCCCTGCTACCCTGTGCTCGGGTGGCATTGGGGGGAGGGAGTGGCTCTCACTGGGACCCCAAGGCTCTAGGCAGATTCTCAAGTACCTCCAGGGGCTTTTTTTTTTTAGTGCCTGCTCTAATCAGCCCCTCTCCCCGCAGGCAACTTCCTGCTGGCCAACCCCGTGTCGGGCAGTCCCATTGTGACCGGCGTGGCCGTGCAGCAGGGCAAGATCATCCTCACCGCCTCCTTCCCCGCCAGCATGCTGGTCTCCCAGGTCCTGCCCTTGAAGCCCGAGCCTGCCCTCTCTGTCCCCGAGGGAGCCCTCCCGGTGACCCCCAGCCCTGCCCTCCCGGAGCCCCACACGCTGGGCACACTGCCTCTGCAGCCCCCACCGCCTGGCCCAGCCACCCCAGCCGCTGCCACCAGCCTGCCCTTCTCCCCGGACTCGGCCGGCCTCCTGCCCGGCTTCCCTGCGCCCCCACCGGAAGGGTTGATGCTGTCACCCGCCGCTGTGCCCGCTGTGCCCGTGTGGCCTGCAGGGCTGGAGCTGAGCACAGGCACTGAGGGACTGTTGGACACGGACAAGGGGCTGGACGCGGCCGCCCACCCCACACTCAGGATGGCTGAGCCGGGCGCGCTGCTCCTGGGGGCCACGGCAGGGGCCGAGGCGGAGGAGGGGCTGGAGGCTGAGGCCAAGGTGCTGACCCAGCTGCAGGCTGTGCCCGTGGAGGAGCCGCTGGAGATGTGACCCGCGGGCCCGCTGTGGCTGCTGCTGACAATGGTGCTCAAGATGCAGGGACCTCAGAGACCCTGCGCCTTCCCTGTCTATCTGGGAGCCCCCCCCCCCCACTTCCTGGAACCAGCTGGGAGCTAACGACCCTGCAGGAAGCTGCCTCTCCAGGCCTTGGGGCCTGGGCCTTCTGAACCCCATTAGTAATGCCACCCATCCTAGAAGTCTCAGAACGGAGTGGGACCTGCACGCAGAAGATAGTCCTGGGCCAGAGAAGAGCTGGGCTGTGAGGTGGCGGGGGTCCCCACCCCCCACCTCTCACCCCCGCTCCAAACTCAAATCCACATCCCCTCCAGCCTCAGACCAAAGATTTACTCTCATCCCCGGGGCAACCCTGACCCGTGTCTAGTTTGTATCCTAAATCTTTATTTTTCTAGGACCATGTTATGCTTTCGTTTCAATTAAAATAGTTAACAAACAGGACCGGCCAGGGTGTGGGTTGTCTGCCTACCGAGCCGCCCCGCACAGAACTAGAGAACGCAAAAGAACTTCAGGCCTGAGAGCCTGGCTTCCCGAGGGAAGAGGCTGGAATTTGGGCCTCAACTTTAAACTACAGGCCCTGGGGCCTTCTGAGTTTTGGGGGAACCTCTGATAAAGATCATCAAAGCGGAGGGAGATGAAACAGGGATGAAACCATCAAGAACTCTATGCCATCTGTGAGAATGGCGGCCACTAAAACCTTAGGGCTCAGAATTAATACCAAATGGGGAGGGGACTCACAGCCCCTCACTGGTGGTGAGGGTTGGGAAGCTGGGAGGGCACAGGGGGTGCGCAGGCCCGCTGGGCCAGCAGCTGGTAGAAGGGCTTGGGTATCTCCCAGTCCTCATCACTGCTGGAGCTCTCCCGCTTCACCACGCGGTTGTGCTGCCGGCTGAACCTGCGTGCCTTGGCGCTGGGGGCGAGGGTAGGAAGAGATGGGACTACCTCATTTTCCCCGCCACCCCGGTCCCCCTCCTCCCAGCCTTTGTCCCCAGATGTAACCAGCCCAAAGTTTCAAGGAGGCCAGAGCCCTAAACCTTCAAACCAACTTCTTGGACCTTCAAATCTGAACCTCTCTCTGAGAGCTAACCAGAGGCCCTTTGCATATATGCATGAGGGCTTGCAGAGGAAACCAGCTTGCAAATGGAGGAGAGGACCAGAGTTTAGGGGAAAATAAGAGAACACACAACAGAAAAATAAGACCAGGTTGCGCAAGACCCCATGTGGTATAGAGAAAGAATGGAGGCCAGCGGCTAATGGGCAGTTCCCCCAGAAAAGCCATCTCCCCAGTAGTTCTTCACCCTAATCAGCCTCTAACCTGTCTTCCCCAGTCTCCAAGTATGGCTGGGGTTCCCTAGGGTCAGGGAGCCCACCCCTGCCCCCTGCTGTGGGCGCCAGGGTTTCTCACCAATAGGGCCTGCGCTCTTTCAGGGACATCATCCTCCACAGCTGGGCTAGCTCCTTGGTGGCCGCAGTGGACGCGGTTCCAGGACAGGCTCTGAGACAAGGGGGGAGGGTGGTGACACAAGGCCCCTGGGGCATCCTGGATGGGGTAGAGGCCAAGGGTGTGGCCACACGAGGGTCTCTGGCCTCCTGGCACTTTAGTATCTCCTCTAAGGTCTCAGATCTGGCAAAACCCTGTACACCACCCGAAGTGAAGGTCAAACGGGGAATGCCTCCATCATCCCCAAGGGAGCACCTGATGAGCCAGGAGAGGGGAGAGGACCTGAGGCTACCACTCCTCAGATATTTCTGGGTGTTCCTAGAAGAGAACCAGCTGTTCTCTGCTCTCAGCCCCTGGTGCCCAGTTGTGTGTGTGTGTGTGTGTGTGTGCGTGTGTGTGCATGTGCACATCTACACACACACGCGCACACACACACTCATCATGGGGCTTGAACTCAGGGCCTAGGCGCTGTCCCTGAGCTGTTTTGCTCAAGGCTAGTGCTCTACCACCTGAACCACAGCTCCACTTCTGGCTTTTCTGATGGCGAATTAGAGATGAGAGTCCCATGGCCTATCTTACCCAGGTTGGCTTTGAACTGGGATCCTCCGATCTCAGCCTCCCTGAGTAGCTAGAATGACAGGTGTGAACCGCCCAGCTAGCTAGCACCCAACTTTTCAAAGACAACCCCAAGAACGTGTCCTTGGAAGCTTAGGGCAGAGGCTGCCAGGGTGACAGATAGGACAGGGGCCAGTACCTCCCAGGGAAGCCAGGCCCAGCCCTGTCCAGCATGCTGGGAAAGGAAGCCAGCCCAGAAGGGTGCAGTCAATCGGAAGGGACATCACCAGCCCCTCCCCTTACAGCCATGTTGGCCATACAGTGTTCTTTTAGCTCAAGAATTCCGTCGTACACAACAGAAAGGCCCTGACCAGTGCCTGGCATCAGGTGACACCATAGGACAGTGGGCTGCAGGAAGGGGCAAATGAGTCTCCTAGCAGAGGGGCCATATAGTCTTGGGGGGGGGGAGGTCCCAAGGCCCCCACCCACCCACCGGATGTACTGCTTCCGGTTCATCCTGCAGAACATGATGAAGCCGTTGACACACTTTTTCTTCGCCTGGGCCGAGCAGGGAGCTTTCTTGTTCTCTTTGGGTTTCCCAGGGACCCTGTGGGCCCGGTTCTTCTTGGCTGTCCTCCTGCCCCAGGGGGGATTCAAGGCCTGCCTGGTGGGGGTCCAGGCGCAGTCATCCTCATTACTGGAGGACTGCATGCCTTCAGGGTCGGCCTGCAAGTCCTGGGCAGGAGAGAGAGATAAGCAGGGGTTCGAGACACCTGCTCACCTTCCATGGCTGGCCGCCCCTCTCACCTCTTCCTGCTCCCACATGGATTCTGTGTCTGTGGCTGTGTCCGTGTCCTCAGAAGTAGATCCAGATGACATCTCGCTGCTGTCACTCAGCGAGAGGTAGCGCTGGTCCAGGGGAATGAAGGGCCGGCTCTGGCCGGAGGAGCCAGGAAGATCCTGGGGAGCCCAGGATGGACCGTCCTGTGCCAGGACGAGGGAGAAGGGGGGTCGGGACTAGAGGGCACCCCTCCACTTACTGCTGTTCCAGAAATGACTCAAGTTAGACACCCATCCTCGGCTGGGCATTGAAAATTCTTATCTCCTAGTGCTAGTACTCAGGAGGCTGAGATTTAGAGGATGGTGGTTTGAAGCCCGTCCAGGCAGAAAAGACCATGAGACTCTTAACTCCAATTAACCAGCTAAACGCCAGGCTGGAGGTGGGGCTTAAGTGATAAAACACCTGCCATGGACAGACAAGCGAATGAGAGGCCCCAAGTCTAAACCACCAGGTGCTGGTAGCTCACACCTGTAATCCTAGCTACTCAAGAGGCTGAGATCTGGGGATTATGGTTCAAAGCCAGCCAAGGCAGGAAACTCTGTGAGAGTCTGATCTCCAATAAATCCCCCCCAAAACAGAGCACTAGCTTTGAGAAAAAAAATTAAAAGATCAGGGACAGAGTTGGGGCCCTGAATTCAAGCCCCAAGACTGGCACTCTCAAACACACACACACACACACACACACACACACACACACACACACACACACGACATAAGCTGGGTGCCAGTGGTTTAGGATTATAATCCTAGGAGATTGAGATCTGAGTTGGAAGTTCAAAGCCAGCCCAGGCAGAAAAGTCCCTGTGAGCCTCTTATTTCCAATTAACCACTCAAAAACTGGAAGTGTCACTGTGGCTCAATTGGTAGCCTTGAGCACAAAGAGGCCTAGAGACATTGCCCAGGCCCTGAGTTCAAGCCCTACAACTGAGTGGGAGTGGGGACAAGGATGGGGATAGACACAAGACTCCTTTGTTTCACAGGGTCTTTGTCAGGACCCTAGTGGCCAATGCAGAAGAAGCAGGAAAAGAAGGAAGAGTGTTTGGCCTAGTGGTAGAGTGCTTGCCTAGCATGCACAAAGACCCAGGTCGATTCCTTGGTGCCACATACATAGAAAAAGCTGGAAATGGTGCTATGGCTCAAGTGGTAGAGCACTAGCCTTGAAAAAAACCCAAGGACAGTGCTCAGGCCTTGAGTTCAAGCCTCAGGACTGGCAAAAAAAAAAAGTGAAGGGAAAGATAGACAGGTGGAAGGTGATAAGGTGGAGCCTACCTTTCCCAAGGGAACCTTGAGCGGGCAGGGAGTAGGCAGGGACTCGAGCTGCAAGAAGGCGTCTTCTAAGAGACCTGGGGAGAGCAGAGTACCACTAAAGCAAATGCTTCTCTCCCAGTTCAGCTAACTGGAGTCCATGTGTCTGGCTTTCTTTTTCTTGGTCCCCTACCCCAGGTTCATGTCCAGCTCAAAGGCTTCCTAGAAGCCCCTTCTGCCCTGAGGCAGAGGACATGGCCTCCTGCTTTGGACTCCTGGAGCCTCTGCTTTTCCTGTTGACTGGTGACTGTCCAGTGCTGGCTTATGGCTACTGGGGGCAGGGCCAAGATGAGGTCACTCAATCCAAGCCCCACAAGGGCTGTGCATTTGGGGATGGGGAATGGGAGCCCCATGTTTTCTGAGTAAAGGAAGAATCAATCTGGAAGCTCACCTTCGGTCAGATAGAAGGTGTCATCCTGCAAAATGGGCTCGGGCAGCACTTTACTTGGGGAGCTGAAGAACAAAGGGCTGAGTGGTAAGTTGTTGCTTGCGTAGCCTGCCGCACCCCAAATATTGCTCTGGGGAGGCTCCAAGCCCAGCTGGTTCTCTGTAAAAGGAACAGGATGGTCAGAGATTGCCCCCCTCTTTCTGCACCACAGCACCTGTCTTTGAAAGGGTGCTGCCAGGCACAGGGAGTCCGGGGGGTGACTACCCATTTCTCATTTGGAGTTTGTGGTAGAAGAAATGAATAGCTGGGTGCTGGGTGGCTCATCTCAGGAAAGTGACACCCAGAAGACTGCATCCATGAGACTCCACCTCCAGTAAACCAGCAAAATGCTGGATTAGAGGTGTCACTCAAGAGGTCTAGTGTCAGCAAAAAAGCTGAGTGAGAATGTGAGTTCATGAGTTCAAGCTCTGGCATGGGCACCATCATCATCATCATTGTCACCATCACCATCATCATCACCATCACCACCATCATCATCATCATCATCACCATCATCATGCGTCATGCCTGGCATTACATAAGAGATGGCAAAACCCCCAGAATCCAATCAGGTCCAGGCACTGGTGATTCACACTTGTAATCCCAGCTATTCAGGAGGCTGAGATCTGGGGACCACGGTTGAAAGCCAGCCCAGGCAGGAAAGTCTGTGAGACTTATTTGCAATCAACCACAGGAAACCAGGAGTAGAGCTGTGTCTCAAAGTGGTGGAGCTCTAGCCTTGAGCAAAAGAGCTCAGGGACAGCACCTAGGCCCTGAGTTCAAGCTCCATGACCGACAAAAAAAATTCACTATCATTCTGTGCCATATCTAACAGAATAATCGTAGTGATCTGCAATTTTGTGTTAAGGAAGATTCTGGAGCTGGGAGTTTAACTTAGTGGTAAAGTGCATGCCTAGCATGCACGAAGACCTGGGTTTGATTTCTCGGTACCACATACATAGAAAAATACAGGAAGTGGTGCTGTGGCTCAAGTGGTAGAGCTCTAGCCCTGAGAAAGCTCAAGGACAATGCTCAGGCCCTGAATTCAAGCCCCAAGACTGGTAAGAAAAGAAAAGAAAAAATCCGAGATACTATCTGGGCTCAAGGAATTAAAACTAAGATGATTGATTAGTAATGTCTGCCATGGCAAGAAATGGCTGGAATAGGAGGCACAGTGCACTTTTCATCCTCATGTTTAGCAGATCCTCAACCTCTTTCCTGCTTTCCTTCTGCCATGGGAATCCTGCCCAGAAGACAGTACCAGAAAGCTCACAGCCTACACGGAAGACAGACAGCGTTTCAATCACCAGAGAGCTCATTCTTCTTCTCCCAGGCAGGAAGCCAAATGTCAGCACCTAGGATTTCCTTGTCCAGCTCCTCACTGGAGGCCAGCATCTGCCTGCAAGAGGTGACATCAAGAGTCAGACACAGAGCCTGGGCTGGGCAGAGCTCTGTGACCCCCACTTTGGGCACATTGGGTGCTGGTCTGAGGGACCTTTACAGCTCTGACTCCCAGCTTTGCGTCTTGTGAGGAGAAGATCCAGGAAGCAGATGCTGACAACAGAGAGGGGCTGCACTGTAGGGGATTCAGGGAGGATCAGATGGGGCGATAGGCAGGAAGGAAGGCAGGCATCAGTGAGCTTAGCTGTGGCATGTGAAATTTCCCCAGTGGATTAGGGGAGCAGGCTGTCTAGAAAGAGGGACAAGAGTCAGATGGAATGACAAGGCCAGAGGCATTTGTGTGAATCCTGGGGGCTGGAGGGGGCGGGGGGGTTAGCAGGTTATTTGGTGTTGTGAAGTATGAGGCAGGAGAGAAGTGGACTGACCCAGTGAGAGGGGACCACAGGCTTTCCTCAGTCCCCAGTGTGAACTGGGCGCTGTCAAGGGGTAGAGCTCTAGCCTTGAGCAAAAGAGCTCAGTGGCAGTGCCCAAGCCCTGTGTTCAAGCCCCACAATAACAACAAAAAGGAAAAGTCACTCAGTCAAGTGGGGCCAGGCTGGAGATGGGAGTTGGAAGGCGGTTAGCCAAGCTTTCCCAAGAGCTTTCAACACACGGCATAGAGCCAGGCTGCGGGTGCTGCTCAAGGGACAGCAATTGAGGATGGACACCTGCTTGGACCTCCTCTGCTCCACCTCAGCACCCTTCGGGGTGCCTTACCTGGGAGAGAGCTGCACCTTGGTTAAGAGGAAAGCCGTCTCTACTGCACGCTGGGCCTCTCCATCAGGCTTGGGTTCATTGTCCTCTGCATTGCCCATAGCACAGAAGTCTGGGGGTGGGGGGAGCAAATCACGCTGACAGATCCTGTGGCTTGAGCTAGAGTCCAGGGCTCCCCAACAGCAGGGGCAGGGAAGGCTGAAGGTCAGCCGTCCACCTTCACAATCCCCCATTCCAGCCCCAAACCACAGGCTACCAAGGCCAAGGGTATCCGAATCACCCCTTGGCTTCTTGACTTCATCGTTCCTATTGGAAGCATCCTGAAGGAGTGCACAGCACTCTAGGACACCCCAAGATGTCTGGGTCACTCTGCATTGTCCGCATATGGTGGCAAGGTGATTCCATCACTGGGTAGTGCACTTGGCCACTAACACAGCATGGGAACTGCTCAAAGAAAAAGCTGCTGCCCAGGTGTGTGAACAGTGTGTGACCAGGGTTTGAACCCAAGTCCTCCCTGCTCCCAGCTGGCAGGTGACAGTTGTGGGAGTGGCTGCCTGCTTCAGAGAGGCCTGGAGGAGAGGCCCTGTCCCAGCTCCCGTTCTGCAGCCTGAAGCTTCTAGACAAGGGCCCCACCGATCTTCTCCCTTAACAGGTGCTAGACCCAGAGCAATGGGAAGGGAGGGGCACTGTGTGTCCCAAGACCCATTGTATAGTTTGGAGTACCATAGTGCCTGGAAAAGTACACTGAAAGACTGAGTTCACTGGCCAGGTGCCAGTGGCTCCTACCTGTCAATCGAGCTATTCAAGAGAATGAGATCTGAGGATCCTGGTTCAAACTCAGCCCAGGCTAAAAAGTCTGTGAGAGTCTTGACTCCAATGACTCATTAAAAGCTGGGGGTAGAGCACTAGCCTTGAGCACAAAAGTTCAGGGGCAGCAGTGCACCTCAGCCCTGAGTTCAAGTCCTCGTACCAAGACACACACACACACACACACACACACACACACACACACAGTCTGAGTTGATGGTGAGGAAAGAGACTAACTTGTGAAGTCATAGGAGTTGCCGTTCTCAGCCAGGTCCTGTGTTACCAGCTGGAATATCCCTTCCTCGCCTCCATCCTGGAATGAGGTCTGCGCAGCCGGAAGGTGATCGCAGGGGTCAGCACATTTTGGAGGGGTGATGGTTACACCCAGGTTTTCTTCTCTCAGGTCTGGAAATGGGGTTTCCCCTTCCTCAGGCTTGTGCAGATCCAGAGAGCGGCGAAGCATCTGGGGTCCATCTTGCTCTTCTGTGAGTAGAGATGGGGGGTCAGAACCTTGGGGATGGGGAGAGGAGGGAGGGGGACTGCCTGACTATTTCCAGAACCATTCTGCCTGACCAGGTCATTCTCATGCCTCTGGGGCATTCGCAGATCCTTCACCCTGGTCCACACACCACCAAGCAGCAAGAATTGTGCTACATGGATGGCCTGAGTATGACACATCAACATCACCAACTTTCTGGCATGAGACACACCAGCAGAAAGGGTTCCTTTCTTTTGGTTGCTCCTAGGACTGGGCACTGTCACTGAGCTCTTGTCCCCCAGAAAGATTCTTAAAATGAAACAGAGACTGGGCGTGTAGCCTAGTGGCAGAGTGCTCGCTTAGTATGCACAAAGCCCTGGGTTCGATTCCTCGGTACCACATATACAGAAAAAGCTGGAAATGGCAGTGTGGCTAAAGTGATAAGAGTGCTAGCCTTGAGCAAAATAAGCCCAGGGACAGTGCCCAGACTCTGAGTTCAAGCCCCTTTCTGACTAAACAAAACAAAGCAAAACACCCCAGGTGAGCCAAGCCATGTGTTAGTGAGTCATGCCTGTCATCCTAGCTACTCAGGAGACTGAGATGTGAGGACTATGGTCCCAAGCCAACCCAAGCAAGAAAAGTTGGTGAAACTCCTGTCCCAATTAACTACCAAAAAAAAAAATCTGGAAGTGGAGCTATGGCTCAAGTGGTAGAGGACTAGTCTTAAGTACAAAAAGCTCAGGGAGCCAGGCACTGGTGGCTCATGCCTGTCATCCTAGCTACCCAAGAGGTTGAGATCTGAGGATTGCAGTTCAAACCCAGCATGGACAAGAAAGTCTCTATGAGACTCTTATGCCCATTTAACCACTAAAAAACGAAGTAGACCTGTGGCTCAAGGGGTAGGGCGGTAGCCTTGAGCTGAAGAGCTCAGGGACAGCACCCAGGCCCAGAGTTCAAGCCCCACGACTGACCAAAATAAAAAAATGCTCAGGGACAGCGCCTGGGCCCTGAGTTCAAACTCCAGGACCAGCACCTAAAAGAAAAACAAACCCTAGCTCAGGAGCAATGGCAGAGCCTTGTCCAGGCAATACATAAGGGCAGCATCCTTCCTTGAGTCTAACCTATTCTTGTTCAGTGGCCATAGACTATATGTACCTGATCCTCGGGCCGACTTGCATTTTTTCTTCCGAGGTTTGTGGCAGGCTCCCCAAAGATGAGAATTCTGAGAGCTTGGGGAGCTGGGTGGGGTGGAGAATCTCTGGTTGGCCTGGTCTGAACATGAGTTCTGATCCAGGGCTGGTGGGAGGACGGAGGACACAGGGTCTGATTTTCCATCCTGGTTCAGCACATTGTTCTGCCTTCCAGGGGTGGCAGGTTCCCAAGTGGACTCTACAAATAGGAAAGCTGAGGTCTCAGAGATGATAGCTGAATAGGGGGAAAACTGTGGCTACTCTGGGCCTTAGCCAAGAAAAATAAAAGGACTCACAACCTTCCAGCGCTTTACACACTCCCCATCACCCAACACCCATCCCTCCTCCCACCTTCCTCACCTCAGAGAATATCACCTACCTCGGGGTGACCCCAGGACTCTCATGACTTCCATATTTAACATCTCCCCCAGGTTACTCACATGGTCTACCATCCCAGCAGCTCTGCCAGAGTAGGGCCTCATTGCTTTTTTATTTGGGGGAGGGGTCAGTCATGGGGCTTGGACTCTGGGCCTGGGCATTTTCCCTGAGCTCTCCAGCTCAAGGCTGTGCTCTACCACTTAAGCCACAGCACCACTTCTGATTTTCTGGTGGTTAATTGGCGATAAGAGTTTCATGGACTTTTGTGCACGGACTGGCTTTGAACTTTGATCCTTAGATCTCAGCCTCTTGAGTAGCTAGGATTACAGGCATGAGCCGCCAGCACCTGACCTCATTGCTGGTTTTTGTTTGTTTGTTTGTTTTTGTGCCGATCTTGAGGCATAAACTCAGAACCTGAGCACTGTCCTTGAGCACTTTTGCTCAAGATTGGTACTCTACCACTTAACCCATAGCTCCACTTCCAGTTTTTTGGTGGTTAACTGGAGATAGGATTCTTACAGACCTTCCTTCCCCGGGCTGGCTTGGAACCTTTGATCCTTAGATCTCAGTGTCCTGAGTAGCTAGGATGACAAGTGTGAGGTGCTGGCACCAGGCCTCATGACCCTTTTTTTCCCCAGATTGTTCCTAGATGTTTCACCTACACAACTTGCCCTGTATGCTAGACGGTGGGGACCTTGTTCTAACGTGAAACCCCTTCCCTCTGATCATGACATTCTCTGGCTTAAATCCTTATGTAGTTTTCATCTTTCTTTCCTTTCAGGATTTCATCCCAGCCCTTGCTGAATTCCTCCCACCCCCACCATCTTCTGCCAACATGAGTGGCCATGTTTTCTAAGGAAAATGACAAGAAGTATTGTCTGTGTAGTGCTGGGTGGCAGCAGGCTGCAGGCATGTGTATGCGCGCACACACACACACACACACACACACACACACACACACACACGGGTATGTCAATACTGCTCTGTAGGTAACAGAACTGAAGCCCAGAGAGGACACAAGGACAAGGCCTGGAGCCCCCCACATGTCATGTGGGTGCTCCCCTGCCCCTCCATCACACCCACTGCTTGCCTGTCCCCAGACATTCCACACATGTCTCCTCATGCCCACCTGCCCGCACTTGTTTCTGTGTTGCTTTATTCTTGTGCCCCTCCTGGAGGCCCTTACAGCATCGCTGATACCATCTCTTCTCAGGCTGCAGTGGGGGTCCCTGGGGACGGGGGTTCAGGGGAGAGGGGATGCGGGCTTGCTGTGGTAAGGGGCAGCGGTGGGGAATGCTTACCTGCAGCCCCAGCTTCCCAGCCACTGATGTGACACCCAATCACTGTCTGTGCCACACTGATGCTGCTCTGAAGGTACCGGATGTAGTGCAGGACGTGCAGCAGGATCTCCTTCTAAAGACAACACAGGGCACAAAAGCCAAGCTCAGGACAACAAAGACATGATGGCCTCTGGCCCTTTGCTCAAGCTATATCCCCAGTGGTGAAGCTCTCTGATTTCCACAGACTCCCTGATCTGCTTCCTTCTCCTCTGAGCCTCTGAATAGAAGTCCCAGAGTCTCCTGAGCGCCTGCCTGCCTGACCCTACTCACCTGGCTTGGTCAGCTGCCCCTCCATAGCATTCTTTTGATTGATGGTACTGGGGTTTGAATTCAGGATCTGGTGCTTGTGAGGCAGGGGTCCTACCACTTGAACCATAGCCCAGCAATCCCTTTCCTCTGCTTTTTATTCTTCCCTCTCCCCATTTTTTTTCCTTTTGCCAGTCCTGGGGTTTGAACTCGAGGCCTGGGCACTGCCCCTAAGCTTCTTTTGTTCAAGGCTAGCACTCTACTACTTGAGCCATAATGCCATTTCTGGCTTTTCCTGTTTATGTGGCACTGAGGAACTGAACCCAGGGTTTTATGCATGCTAGGCAAGCACTATCTAAGCCACATTCCCAGCACGCGCGCGCGCGCACACACACACACACACACACATTTTTAAACATTTTTTTTCCTTTTCATACTTGTACAATCATGGAACTATTTCCATGGAGGCATTGCCACATTGTTTTATCATTATCTGCTGCTCTGTTGTTCTCTGTTGACCCTGAACTGTTTGACAGTCAGAAGGGTGCTCACTAGTTGGTTTCTGTGTCTCAAGCATACAGCATGGAGGGGAGGGGCTGTCACAGGAAAAGAGCCACCCCAACCCTTCCACCCCATAACACCCAGCAGGGTATCTTCTCCTGGGTACCCAACATTAGCTACCCAGCCACCGGCTTTCTCCAAACTGAGGCTACTCACTAGGGGACTAAGCAGATCAGGGTAAACGAGACTTGCTGAGTTTTTTTTTCTTCATGGGACTTATGGGCTTGTGATGAAAGGCCTCAGTCCTCTGTACTTGTCTCCTTAAAGGATAAACTGGGCCTAAGCCTGGTGTAGTGGCTCATGCCTGCAGCTACTCAGGGGATAGAAATCTAGAGGATTATAGTTTGAGGACAGATTGGACAAAAAGTTAGAGAGACTCTTTCCCACCCCATCTTAACCAATAAAGTGGGTATGGTGATCTAGGCTTGACATCTCTGCTACTGGGTAGGAAGTAGATAGAAGAATCATAGTCTGAGGGTTGGGACTTTGGCCTACTGGTAGAGTGCTTCCCTAGAATGCACGAAGACCCAGGTTCAATTCCTTGGTACCACATGCATAGAAAAAGCCAGAAGTGGTGCTGTGGCTCAAGTGGTAGATCTCTAGCCTTGAGAAAGCCCAAGGAAAGTGCTCAGGCCCTGAGTTCAAGCCCAGGACTGGCAAAAAAAAAAAAAGGAATCATAGTCTGAGAACAGCCCTAGGCCCCTCCCTCCCCCCCCCCCCCGCAAAAAAAAAGCCAAACTATCTGAAAACAAAAACAAACAACAAAAACAAAACACAGTAATTAAAGCTTGGCCCAAGTGGTTCATGCCTGTAATCTCAGCTACTCAGGAGGCTGAGATCTGAGGATTGTGGTTTGAAGCCAGTTAATCACAGAAAAATCCAGACGTGGCCCTGTGCTGTGGGTCCAGCTGTACAGTGCTTATTCTGAGCAAAAGGAGCTGAAGGACAGTGGCCAGGTTCAGAGTTCAAGCTCCAGGACCAGCAAACAAACAAACAAACATAAATAAACACATAACTGAGGGTGGGGGGAAGAAAATGGGAACAAAAACATGAGAAGGGGTGTCAATGTTTGTGAAGTAATGCACCTTCTATCTGGCAAATATAATGTAACCCTTCTATTAATTACAATAAAATAAATAAATAAATAACTGAGGTAAGAGACAAAAAGACTGGAAGTGTCATACAAGCAGCAGAG
Source organism: Megascapheus bottae (assembly GCF_031878675.1). Taxonomy (NCBI): domain Eukaryota; kingdom Metazoa; phylum Chordata; class Mammalia; order Rodentia; family Geomyidae; genus Megascapheus; species Megascapheus bottae. The sequence continues at coordinate 4,499,974 of NC_143539.1, forward strand.
CACCTAACTAGCAAGTATAAGGCCCTGAGTTCAAACCTTAATACCTCCAAACAAACAAACAAACCAAAACATAGTATCTAGAAATGGAAGAGTATTCTGAGGGATGTGATCATCTGGTCAGTTACAAAATGCTGCCCCCGTCCCCTGGCTAAACTGTCATTGTTTAAGACAGAGATTACATCTTTCTTATCTGTGGTCCACAGAGCCTCTTACAACACATGTGCACAGCAAGTATACAAGATGTCTGAGGACAGAGGCAAAACTCACTTTGACAATCCACATCTATCTACATTCTAAAGATGTCCATGTTAAGTCCACAGGTCTAGAAACAGGTGATTTAGGGGCAAAAGGGACTTGCTGATGTGAGTGAGAGAAGGAACTGGGGATAGGGAGATTACCTATTGTTTTATGAAGATCATGAGCTCTGTGTGTGTGTGTGTGTGTGTGTGTGTGTGTGTGTGTGTGTGTGTTTTGTATATGAATGTGTCAGTCCTGAGTCTTGAACTCAGGGCCTAGGCACTGTCCCTAAGCTTTGATTAAAGCTAGCTCTCTACTACTGAAGCCACAGCTCTACTTCCAGTTTTTTTTTTATTAGTTTTGTTTTGTTTTGTTTAGTAGATAATTGGAGATCAGAGTTTCAAGGATGTTCCTGCATGGGTTGGCTTCCAATCTCAATCTTCAGATCTCAGGCTCCTGAATAATTAGAATTACATGCCTGAGCCTCCAGCGCCTGGCTGATGAGGCGATCTCTCCCCACCCCACATCCTGGTTGGTCATAGGGCTTGAACTCAGGGCTTGGGTGATGTCTCTGAGCTCTTTTGGCTCAAGGTTACTGCTCTACCACTTTTTTTTTTTTGCCAGTCTTTGGGTGTTCATACTTGCTAAGCAAGTACTCTACCACCTGGCCAAACTCATGTGTTTCCCCACCACCACCTTTTTTTTTTATGCCAGTCCTGGATCTAGAACTCAGGGCATAGGCACTGTCCTTGGGGTTTCTCAAGGCTAGCACTCTATCACTTGAGCCATTTTTGGCTTTTTTCTGCGTAGGTGGTACCAAGGAATTGAACCCAGGGCTTTGTGCAAGCTAGGTGAGCACTCTTTCCCTAGGCCACACTCCTGGCCCTGTTCTACCACTTTGCACCACAATTCTACTTCCAGTTTTCTGGTTGCTAATTGGAAATAAAGGGTCACAGAGTTTCCTGCCTGGGCTGGCTTTGAACCACAATCCTCAGATCTCAGCCTCTTGAGTAACTAGGACGACAGGCATGAGTCATCAGTGCCTGGTAAGGATCTCTTTTAAAAGGGAGAAAGGCAAGGGGAGGAAGACGAGAAAGAGAAGAGAGAGATTTGTAGATGCACAGGTAGACTCTTAACATAGACAAAGACAAAGGTAACATTTCTGCCCTGGAGTCCAGTGGCTGTGATGAATGTGTGGCCAGGCCTAAGGGCTGTTCACAGTCTGGGAAAACATTTGGTTTACGACTGGACAGACACGTAGGCTCCTCTTCAGCTCCCTGTAGCCTCTCTGCCTGTTCTTATAATGTTGAATATCCCAATGGCCCTTGACAGACAAGGTTCAAGAAATCACCTTGCTTACACCTTGACTTTAGACAAGTGGGACACCTGAACTTCAGAATTGTCCAAGAATACTGGGGATTGAACTCAGGGCTGGGGAATTATACTGTCTCTGACCTTTTGTGCTCAAGGCTAGTGTTCTACTACTTGTGCCATAACCCCACTCCTGGCTTTTTGTGATTCACTGGAAAAAACAGTCTCATGGAGTGTAGCATAATGGCTACACTCATGCCTTGCATGCATGAGGCCCTGGGTTTAATTCCTTGGAACCACATACACAGAAAAAGCCAGAAGTGGTGTTGTGGCTCAAGTGACAGAGCACTAGCATTGAGAAAAATGTGTCCAAGGAAAGTGCCCAGACCCTGAATTCAAGCCCCAGGACTGGCAAAAAAACAAAAAAAAAAGGTTTCCTGCCCTGGCTGTCTTTGAACTGTGATTTTCAGATCTCAGCCTCCTGAAGAGGTAGAATTTCAAGTGTGAGCCACCATCCCTGGCTAAGTTTATCTTTTAAGCCATTAAATGTGCTGCAGAGGTCCTAGGGAACTCGTCAGTACAAACTACTGAGAGCATGTTAGGAGGAGGAGTCCTTGGGGTCTGGTGGTTGCTGGAAGGTAGGAATAAAAATAGGGGCAGGAAAGTCATCCCATCCTGTGAACCTCTGGAAAGGTGGGTCAGGAACTCCAGCTAGAATCAGACAGACTCTTCTTCCTGACAGACTCTGAGCTCTCGGAGAAGGACTGAGTCCCACAGTTCTTCAAAGGCCTTTCCATATGGGTGATGAATGAATGAGTAAGTGAATAAATGAGAGGGGGAGAGAAAGTGGGAGAAAAACATGGGAAGAGGTAACAATGTTCAAGAAATAATGTACCCACTACCTGATGAATGTAGCTGCAATCCCTCTATACATCACCCCAACAATAAAATAAAATTAAAAAACAAAAACAAAAACACCAAGGTGTTTCATTAAAGTCTCACACAAAGTTATCCCCACTGCAAGGAGCAAGCTGTTAGGCTATTTCTTTGTTTTTTTTTTGGGGGGGGGAGCGGTGTCAGTCATGGGGCTTGAACTCTGGGCCTGGGCACTTTCCTTGGACACTTTTTCCCTCAAAGGCTAGTGCTCGACCACTTGAGCCACAGCACCACTTCTGGCTTTTTCTATGTTTGTGATACCAAGGAATCAAACTCACTGGGATACCAGGCATGAGCCACCAGCGTCTGGCTCTTGGCACTTCTTTATACATTTATTACAAAGCCCTTGGGGACACCAGGAGAGAGCTAACCATTGCTAACTCAGAGATGGAGCCTACAGGTCCCCAAATGAGGGAGTGGTGGAGGCAAGAGGCATTTATTTGGGGCATGCTAAGTGCTGGAGCCAATGTGGCCATCATGGTATTTGGGGAAAGCTAAGAACCCTGAGGCCTGTGGGTCTGAGGAAGCTGTCCAGAGCCTGTAGCTGTACAGCTGGAGGAGGATTTGAACCCACAGCTGCATAACTCTGGCCCTTTCTTCTGTGTAAATGAACCCTCTAGGAGTATTCAGGATACAAGTCAGTGCACTTGCCTTGTATGGATGAGGCTCTGGGTTTCACCTTTAACACCACATCCTTGCCAGGATGCTGTGGCTCACACCTGTCATTTTAGCTATTTAGGAGGCTGAGATCTGATCAAAGCCTGCTTCGGGAGGAGTCTGTGAGACTCTGATCTCCAATTAACCACCAGAAAATTGGAAATAGAGCAATAGCTCAAATGGTAGCTTTGAGCAAAAAGTTCAGGGATAAAGCCCAGGTCTGAGTTCAAGCCCCATAACCAACAAATAGAAAAGGAATAAAAGGAAAGAATCCTCAGGCTTCAAGTTATGGGATGACAGGCACCTAGAAATGACCACTCAGAGCAGAATCATTCCCACTTCAATGTTGTTCACTGACTGGATCTGACAGATCTCCCAGGAAGGAACCCCACTTTGCTGCTGCAAACCCTGCCACCCTAGTCTGCCTCCTCTCCTTCAGTCTCCAAACCTTGGTGAGCTTCTTGGTTCCACTTTTCTGAGAAATGGGGAGCAGTAGAGCCAGCTCTCGAAGTTTGCTGGTGTGGTTTTTCTTCTCATTCCTGTTGAGCAGTAAGAGCCAACTTGAGTTAGAACAACTACAAATTAATTTAGAATGTGACCCTGCAAACATCTCAATGATAGCAGGTCATGACTGAGCCCAATCCCAATCTGGGAACACCCAAGACTCTGTTTTGGGTATCTGTAGACGTCAAGCCTCAGCTGAGTGCTGCAGTCTCAAGCCTGTAATCCCAGCTGCTCAAGAGGCTGAGCATTGTGGTTCAAAACCAGCCTGGGAAGGAAAGTCCGTGAGCCTCTTATCTCCAGTGAACCTCTAGAAAACCAGAAGTGATGCTGTGGCTCAAAGTGGTAGAGCACTAGCCTTGAGCAAAAGAAGCTCAGGGACGGCGCCCAGGCTCTGAGTTCCAGGCCCTCAACTGACCAAAAAGAAGGAGGAGGAGGGAGGGGGATGAAAGGGAGGAGGTGGCGGTGGTGGAAGAGGAGGAGAAGAAGGAGAAAGAAGCCTCATAATTCTCAAGGGCTCAGTCCCCTACTCAGTCCCCAGGTCCCTAATAACATCTTCACAGGCCTCCCAGCCTCCTGTCTGGCCTCCTCCATCCCTGCTCTTTACTAGAGCTTTCTGAAGCACAAAGCTGGCCACATCACTCTTTTGCTTTGAACCCCGATTGTCACCCAATTTAGTCACTCACACCTGTAATTTCAGCTACTCAGAAGGCAGAGGTTGGGAGGATCATCATTTGAGGTCATCTCAGGCAAAGTTAGTGAGACTTTCATCTCAATAAGTCAACCATGATTGGGGCACGAGTGGCTCACAGTCACCGATCAGGTTAAGCTATGTGGGAGACTGAGATCCAGAAGATCATGGTTCAAGGCCAGCCCAAGTCTACACAACTCCACTTCAGGTTGGGCATGGAGGCATGTGCCTGTCATTCCAGCTACAATAGGAAACCTTAAGTAGGCTTAGCTGCAACCCATGTGCCAGGAAGAAAGGGATGCAGTATAAAAAATAACCAGGCTGGGAATGTGGCTTGCCTAGCATACATGAAGCCCTGGGTTTGGTTTTTTGGTACTACATAAACAGAACCCAGCAGTGGCAGAGTGGCTCAAGTGGTAGAGTGCTAGCCTTGAGCAAAAGAAGCTCAGTGACAGGCAGTACCTAGGCCTAGAGTTCAAGCCCTAGGACTGGAAAAAAAAATAAGAATCAAGTAGGACACTGGTGGTTCATGCCTATAATCCTAGTTACTCAGAAGGCTGAGATCTGAGGATCCAGATTCAAAACCAACCAGGGCAGGAAAGCCTAGTAGAGACCCTTAATCTCTAGCAAAAAGCCAGAAGTAGAGCTGTGGATCAACTGGTAGAGCACTGGCCTTGAGCAAAAGAAGCTCAGGAACAGTGACCAGGCTCAGAGTTCAAGCCTCAGGGCTATCCAAGAAAAAAAAAAATCTGAGCAAAGAACCAAGTAACAAGTAAATCTTGTTACTACTATTTATTATTATTAGTTGTTGTGCTGAGGCTTGAATCCAGGGCTGCATACTTCACACAAACATGCTAGGCAAACACTACTACTTTTTTTTTTTTTTTTTTTTTTTTTGCTAGTCCTGGGGCTTGGATTCAGGGCATGGACACTGTCTTTGGGCTTTTTTCAAGGCTACTGCTCTACCACTTGAACCACATCATCACTTTGGCTTTTTCTGTGTATGTGGTACTGAGGAATCAAACCCAGAGTTTACCACTAAGCCCCACTCTACTAATTGAGCTACACTCCAGCTTATTATTTTATTATTCAATCAGAGTGGCTGGAGCTAGAAGGGAGATGGCGAGCCATTACCTGTTACTGTGATCCAAGGAATCACTGCTGGGTGGTTCACAGGAACCCAAGTATCTGCCAGGGACAAACATCTGTAAAGAGAAAAAATAAACCATTAGCTATCTCTAGAATTCCTAGAGTTATGAGTTACACGATGGGTACCCTTCATTCCCCCTTGGGTGGTTCTTTTCAACTTAAGATTCCCAACTCTACACAACTATGGGTGCAGAGACCTCAACTATAAAAACCTAAAGTTGGGGCCAGGAGTTTGGCCTAGTGGTAGAGTGCTTGCCTAGCATTCACGAAGACCAGGGTTCAATCCCTTGGAACCACATGCATAGAAAAAAGCCAGAAGTGGTGCTGAGGCTCCAGGGGTAGAGCTCTAGCCTTGAAAAAGTCCAAGGACAGTGCTCAGGCCCTGAGCTCAAGACCAGGACTGGCAAAAAAAACAAAACAAAACAAAAAAAAAACACGAGAAAACTAAAGTTGGGTACGGGTGGCTCACACCTGTCATCCTAGCTACTCACTTAGACTGAGATCCAAGGAACCAAGTTCAAAGCCAGCCCAGGCTGGAAAGTCAGTGAGATTCTTATTTCCAATTAACCACCAGAAAAATGGAAGTGGAGCTGTGGCTTACACGGTAAAGTATTAGCCTCGACTGAAAAGAACAATGCCCAGGTCTTGAGTTCAAGCCCCAGGACGGGCATACACTCACATACACCAAGATCGAAAACTGAGATTTTAAGGCTCCTCATCTTATGCCCTCCAGACCCGCAGCCTGACTCCGTGTCTCCAGTCTTGCCACCTTCTCCTCCGCCCTGCTCCTTCCGGAAGACTCCACACCCTCAACCAGCTGTACTTCGCGTTTCCCCTCTTCACAGTGCGGGATCCAGACTCTAACAGGGGAGCTTCTACTTACACCCCCCCACGTCCTCGGGTTCCCCAATCTAGCTACTCCAAGGACACGCCAGACTCCCCGTGGCTCCTCTAAACCCCGACTTTTAGTCGGGGAGGGAGTCCCCCAAATCTGACCCAACCTCAAATCCGAACGCTGGCTTCTCCAGGCTTCGTGTTCCCCACAGCCCCCCTCCCCAGCCATAAACGGGAATCCCCCCCCACAAACCCCGGCGAAAGTCCCGGCGAGTCCCCTTGCCATCCCAGACGCCCCAACATGCGCCCCTCGCCAGGTCCCCCCGGCCTCCGGCACCCACCTCGAGCGCGGACGAAAATGACGCGAGCCCTAATTTGTGGTTTCACGTCAGCCCCACGCTCGAGTGTCGAACCCCCCACAGGGTCCCGGGCTGGTCCTGGGTGGGCAAACGATGCACAGAAGCCCCGAGACTCCCCCCCCCCCACGCTGGCTGCTGCTGCCCGAGTTCGGAGCTCCGGCACCGCGTGAGGAAAAGGTGCGAATTCGCAGCTTGGGGCACGAGCCGCCCGCCGGCGACAGGCCTCCAAAGGACAGGCGAGTGGCCCCGGGCAGGCGCACTGCGCACTGCACACTGCGCACCGCGCACTGCGCACCCCCGCGCCTGCCGGGCCTCGTGCCTGCAGACGCTCGCCGGCGAGCTCCACGAGGCTGACCAATCAGCGCTCGCCCAGCTTCCCGCCTTTTCGGGAGGCCACGCCCCCTTCGGCTTGGCTGCCGCTGGGGTCAGCAAGAGGTGACGGAGCCCTTTTGCCCCCATTTCCACGCTTTAGCCTTCGGTGGGTAGCGAATTGGTGCCCACGGGGGGTGCCAAGCACTATGTTCCAGGCTGGGAACTTTGCCAAGGTGGCACTGAACCTTAGTCCAGGTTTTTCCCCATGACGTTTGCAAGTTCTTTTACAGTGCGAGTAGATTGTGCGTTTTGGAAAAGTCGTCCTCCTGGCTGTGAGTCTGGCCTAGTGGTAGAGCGCTTGCCTAGCGTGCATGAAGACCCGGGTTCGATCCCTCGGTGGCACAGATGCAGAAAAAGCCAGCTGTGGTACCTGTGGCTCCAGTGGTAGAACGCTAGCCTTGAGAAAACCCCAGGACAGTGCTCAGGACCTGAGTTCAAGCCCAAGACTGGCTAAAAAAAAAAGAAAATGTCGCTTGGAAAGTTTGTGAGAGTCTTATCTTTATTGTTGTCAGTCTTGGGGCTCAAATTCAGGGCTTGGGCACTAGTGGTAGTGCTTATCTAGCGTGCTCTAGCCTTGAGAAAAACCCCGGGACGGTGCTCAGGACTGGCAAAACTAACACAAAAAAAAAAAAATCCAACTATATGGTGTTACTCGACATCAACATATCTATCTATATTTTTTTTCGGATGTGGGGATTGAACTCTGGTCGTGAGTGTTGTCCCTGAGTTCTTCAGCTCAAGGTGATCGCTCCACCACTGGAACCACAGAGGCACATCCATGATTTTTTTTTTTTCCTGTCGGTCATGGGGCTTGAACTCTGGGCCTGGGCTTTTTTCCCTGAGCTCTTCAGCTCAAGGCTACCGTCCTATCCCTTGAGTCACAGCCCCACTTCCCAAATAAATAATTTTAAGTCCAAAAAGCCTATTTTTTTTCTCTGCTCTCCGCCCTTTCACCCTTTTTTTGCAATTCTCTTTCTTCTAAGGGTTCGGAGTCAAAAAAAATAAATAAAAAAAAAAAACGAGAAAGACTGGACTCCATTTCCCAGTCGTCTACACGGTACTGCGCATGCGCATCCAGGTCTCCTCCCCCACCTCTTGGAAATTCTTCAGTCCGGCTGACGAGGCTGCCTTCTCCCAGGTTAAGCGGCCGAGCTGCATGCTGGGAGGCGTAGTCCGCAGCCGCGCGAACTCCAATTCCCAGAGGGCTTTGGGGCGAGAACCCGGAAGGGGAGGCTGTAAAAGAGCGAGTGGGGGAGACCCGCGTAGTCGAGGCAGCCTGACCGCGCGGGGATGGTGAGAGACCCGTGCGGATTCCGGGGGACACCTAAGAGTGTGTACATCGGTTCAGGACAGGTAGGTGTGGAGAGAGCTGTGATTGGGCGTGGGAAGATCGTTTGGGGGGAAGGGAATGGGGAGTCTGAGGGGGTAGAAGAATGGGGGGCCGGGGAGGGGTCTGCCGGCTGGGGACGGGGTCGTGCTTTGGGGGTTGCTTGTGTGGTTGCTCAGAGCTAGAGAAGGAGGCTCCCGAACTAGGCGTCCCTAGATCCGCTCCCTTAAAAGAGTGGAATTTCGAACGGGGTCCAGCTTGGGTGTCTTGAACAGGTAAGTGGGTGCCATGGGTCGTGTTTTCTGGGTTAGAGTTGGGCTAGGAAGGAAGTTGAGGGGATGGGAGGTAGAAATCGATGAGTGTAGGTTGGGCTCTGAGATCGTGGGGCGTTGGCATGGGAACCCAGAGTTTGGATGTAGAACCCCCCCCCCCCATCAGATAGTCGCAGATCTGTTAAGAGAGTAGGACCTGAAGGATCCTTGAGACATGTTCTTTTTTTTTTTACACCCCAGTGGCACTTGGGACAAGTAGTGGTTTATCTCTGTGGGAGGTCCATCTCTTAGATCCTTTATTCAGCCCGCTTTTGTGATTGAGGCTGGAGTCCTGGGCATTTCTGAGCCATGTCCTGAGGGTAATCAGAAAACACCTAAGGGAGGATTCTTAAAATCGTTCTGGTGAGTGGGGTGGTAACTCCCAGGCTCTGGGCTGTTGGTGAACAGTTGCCCCTCCCTGGAGTGGGTTACAACGGCTAATGGATTCCTTCTTCCTCTGTCCAGGCTATCCAGAGAGGTATTTTCTCTACACCAGCCATTGATCTGGGCACACACCAGGTTAAAAGCAAGGGATCCCCACAATCTCTTATAGCTAGCACTTTATCATTTTTGCAAAACATTTGCCTCTCTCTCTCTCTCTCTCTCCCTCCCTCCATATGTATATGTATACACACACACACACACACACACACACACACACACACACACACACATAATAGTTTGGTCTTATTAACTCCTTGAATTCTGATCCCTGTGAGATGAAGCAGCTCTATCCTATTTTATGGAGAGGATGAAGAGGCACAGAGAAGTTCAACAACTTTCCTAAGATCAACTGGCACGAGATGGTAGAGTCTGGATTCTAAACCAGGCAGCTTAGCTCAGAATCTGTATTTACCACTCTTAATTAGTTCCTTCTACTGCAGTCCAGTGTGGGTAGAGACAGAGATTCTGAACACAGCAGACTTAGGTAGAATTTTTTTTTCCTGCCATGTACTGACTTGTTGTACAAGTTGTTGTACAACTGACTTGTTGTGACCTTGGAAAAGTCTTTTTGTTTTGTCTTTTTGTCTGAGACTTATTTTGTGGGTCATGGGGCTTGAGCTCTGAGTCTGGGCACTGTCCCTGAGCTCTTCAGCTCAAGGATACTGACCTACTCTTGAGCCACAACCCTACTTCCCATTTGCTAGTGATTATTTGGAGATAAGAATCTATAGCTTTGTAGTGCCCCGGCTGGCTTTGAATCTCCATCCTCAGATCTCAGCCTTGTGAGTAACTAAGATTACAGTAATGAGCTACCATGCCCTGCTTTGTGTGAGACTTTTTTTACCCATATAGCTGACCTGGAACTCTTGACCTTCCTGCTTTATTCTCCTCCCAGTACCTGGGAATATAGATGGTGTTTCACCATGGTCCTTTGGTTTTTCTCTTGTATTTGTTGTTGTTGGTTGTGGGGTTTGGACTCTGGGCCTGGGCACTGTCCCTAAGCTTCAGCTTTGAGCCACAGCACTACTTCCGGTTTCCTGGTGGGTTAATTGGAGATAAGAGTCTCACCGGGTGGAGCCCAGTGGCTCATGCCTGTAATCCTAGCTACTCCAGAGGGTGAGATCTGAGGGTCAAGGTTCAAAGCCAGCCTGGGCACAAAAGGACCTGAGAGTCTTTATTTCCAATTAACCTCTAGAAAATGGGAAGTTGGACTTGGCTCAAGGGTAGGGCGGTAGGTAGCCTTGAGCTGAACAAGTTCAAGCTCCATGACCCACAAAAAAATAAGTCTTATAGACTTTGGTGCCCAGGCTGGCTTTGAACTTTGATTTTCAGATCTTAGTTACTGGCTTGAGCTACCAGTGCTCGGCAAATTTTGTTGTGTTTTATAGGTGTTTTGGACTGGAATCTGTGACCATATAGGAAAGTTCAAGGTCCAGAACAACAGTGTCTGGAAAGTGCTTAGCGGGCCTGGGCTTTTAGTTGTTGTTATGATTGTCTGTTATGGGACTTGAACTGTGGGCCTGCCGCTGGGCCTGTGCATTGTCCCTAGGCTCTTCAGCTCAAGGCTACTGCCCTACCCCTTGAGCCACAGGGTCATTTCTGGTTTTCGGGTGGTTAATTGGAGATAAGAGTCTTGAGGACTTTAGTGCTAGTGCCTGGATTGGCTTTGAGCAGTAATCCTCAGATCTCAGCCTCCTGTGTAGCTAGGGTTACAGGTGTGAGCCACCACCTCGGGCTTGCCTGGCTTGTTTTTTTGAACTTGAATGGGAAGCAGAGCTGATAGAGAAGGCTGCAGAAAGGGACCAGTACAGGAAGCATAAGCTTGTGTCTCCTTTCTTTCTTCTCTCAAGTGCCCCCATGTCCTGGTCATTTTAGTTCCTATCCCCTGTTCCTGAGCTTCTCTTCTACTTCTAGAGAGGGTGCTTAGAAACTCAATCTGTCCCCATTTGTATTCTTGTGCCCAGCCTAATATAAATAATTTAATTGCCTACTCTGGCCCAATTCCAGATGTTAGGGTAAAGGAGGAATATTTCTAAAAACCTAGGTATAAATGTTATTTTTTCTCCACTGTCCACCCATCTAACTTTTTTCTCACTGGAGTTAACAACTTTGTATTTACTTAAAACAGTTGGTTCATTTCCTATGAGCATGGGATTCATAAATTCAGTGACTGATAATGAAGTTTATTAAAAAAAAAAAAAAACACTAGTGTCAAGCACTTGTTGGGTGTCCTTGGTCTAGCTTCTTTCCCATTCTGGGCCTCAGTCTTTTTTTTGTTTATTATTTTTTATTTTTTTAAGGAAAGGAGGTGAGTTGTGGGGCTTGAACTATGGGCCTGGGCGATGGGCTTGAGCTCTTCAGCACAAGGCCACCGCTGTACCATTTGAGCCACAGCACCACTTCTGGTTTTCTGGTGGTTAATTGGAGATGAGTCCCACAAATAACATGCCTAGGTTGCCTTTGAGATCCTCAGATCTCAGCCTTCTAAGTAGCTAGGATTGCAGGCACGTGCCTCCACACACCTGACTTTGGTCCTCAGTTTTCTTATATGGAAGATTCATTGACTCATGAGGATCTTATGCAGAGATAGGGAGCCTTTTTTCTGCCAGGGGCCATTTGGGTTTTTTTGGGTTTTTTTTAGCAAATTCTGGGGCTTGATCTTAAGGCCTGGGCTCTGTCTCTTGGCTTTTTCACTCATCGCTGGAGCTCTGCCACATGAACCACATCTCTACTTCTGGCTTTTTGGTGGTTCATTGGACTTACCTTTTCTGGCAGGCTTGGAGGGTTTTTGTTTTTTTTTTTTTGTGAGTCATGGGACTTGAACTCTGGGCCTGGGCCCTGTCCCTGAGCTCTTTAGCTCAAGGCTACCACTCAATCCTTGAGCCTCAGCGCCACTCCAGGTTTTCTGGTGGTTCATTGGAGATATAGTCTCTCAGACTTTAAGAGCCTGGGCAGGCATTGAATGGAGATCCTCAGATATCAGCCTCCTGAGTGTCTAGGATTGCATGTGTGAGCCACCGTGCAAAGCTCACCTATCTTTTTTTTTTTTTTTTTTTGCAGTCCTGGGCTTCAGCTCAGGGCCTGAGCACTGTCCGTGGACTTTCTCAAGGCTAGAGCTCTACCACTTGAGGCTCAGCACCATTTCTGGCTTTTTTCTATGTATGTGGTACCAAGGAATCAAACCTGGGGCTTTGTGCATGCTAGGCAAGTACTCAACCACTAGGCCAAACTCCCGGCCCTATGTTTCTCAGATAGAAGCAAGTAATAGCTTCACTGGGCCTGGCCTGATTAGGATTGTACCTCTACCTTTTGAGTGGCTGGAGATACAGGTTCCTGGGAATGGAACCTGGGGCCTCAGGTGTGCTGGGTGGGTGCTCTCCACCACTGAGCCTGTCTCAGTATCTCCACTTTATTAAGCAGCATCCTGTGTGTGTGGGGGGGGTCCCAGGGCAGGTCTGAGGCTGGCTACACCCTGAGGCAAGAAAGCTGGGCCTGGTACATGTCTCCTGAGTCCTGTCTGCTTTCAGCATCTGAAGGCTCCAGCCCTCAGGAACTCTTAGTCAGCTGTGATAACCTCACTGGGAGAGGCCAGCTGACCCTAAGGCCAAAGAATCAGGGGCCTGGATTGTAGGCAAAGGGCAGTGGACGTGCAGAACTGCCAGGACAGGACTGGATGTATCTTGTCCAACACTAGTGTCCTGCCACCAGCTCCTGCGTGACTGGTATGCTCATGCCATGAGTATCTGCCTTGGGCTATTTATTTTTGGTCGGTCCTAGGGCTTGAACTGTGGGCCTGGGCGTTGTCCTGAAGCTCTTCTCTTCAGCTCTAGACTATAGCCCTACCCCTGGAGCAGCCCGACTTCCTGTTTTCTAGAGATTAATTGGAGATAAGTCTCAAGTTCTTTAGTGCCCCAGCAGGCTTTGAACCTTTGAACCTCCCTTGATCCTCAGATGTCAGCCTCCTAAGTAGCTAGGATTACAAGCAGGATGCTACCCCACCTATTTATTGATTTATTTATTATTTATTATTTTTTTATTGGGTGGTACTGGTGGGGATTGAATCCAGGACCTAAATAATGCTAGGCATGTACTGTACCTTGGGGGGGCAGGGCTTGTGCATATGCCCAGGTTCAAGGTTGGTGCTCTATCACTAGAGCCACAGCTTCACTTCCGGCTTTTTATTTTTGCTGGTTAATTGGAGATAAGAATCTTCAGACTTTTGTGCCCAGGCTGGTTTGCAGGTGCATTCCTCAGCTCTCTAGAGCCTCCTGAGTTGCTAAGTTTATATTTCCGAACATCAGTACCCAGCTGAGCGAACACTTTTTTGTTTTTGTTACTTTTCTGGTACAGCTAAAAGTTTTTGCCCCAAGTTGACTTCCACCAATTACCTAGGGCCTCCCTTTCATAGCTGGCATGACAGGCATAGGCCACCACCCTGGGCTTATTGGTTGAGATAGAGTCTCATAAACTTTTTGTCCAGCTGGCTTGGAACTTCAGTCCTTCCCATGTCTCAAATTACAGATGTGCAACAATGGAAGAATTTCTTTCAGCCAGGGATCGATATGCTCCAGTTAAATGTTAAGGATCTCATGTCCCACAATCTGGAAGGGGCTGTGGTTTTAGAGCAAAAATGCTTTTGCAGAGGTGACTTCTAAGCAAAGCCTGAAGATCAGAGATCAGCACTGGGGGTAACTGGGAAGCATTTTAGGTTGAGTGCAGAACAGGGAGTGCAAAGGCCTAAAGATCAAACAAGAGGGCTCAGAATGCTTAGTGAGTGCATATTTAATGAGTGCATATTTAATGAGCACAGCTGTCCTCATCTTTGTCACAGTGGTGTTTGTATTGTAGTTTAGGTCTGGGACTCTGGAGATAGCCAGACTTACTTGAAGTCTTCCTACAGAGTTGTAAACAATGGCTCTTCTTTGTTCTTATTTTTGTGTCTTTGGGTTTGTATTGCTTCTTCTTGTTATTTTGAGGTAGCCTGACTGGGATCTCACTGCAACCCAGACTGGCCTCAAACTTTTCATCCTACTGCCTCAGTCTCTTGAGTGCTGGGATTGCGGCATTGCACCATCACAGGTGATTTCCTTAGCTGTTCTGTGCCTCCATTTCCTGGTCTTGGCATGACATTAAAAATAGTGAGAAGAAGCCTGGAGCTGGTGGCTGACACCTATAATTCTAGCTACTCAAGAGGCTGAGATCTGAGAATCATGGTTCAAAGCCAGCTCAAGCAGGAAGGTCCACAAGACTCATCTTCAGTGAACCATCAGAAAGCCAGTAGTGCTGAGTCTCAAAGCGGTAAAGCACTAGCCTTGAGGAAAAGAGCCCAAGGAGAGTGCCCAGGCCCTGAGTTCAAGCCCTATGAGTACCCCCCCCCCCCCAAAAAAAATGGCCAGGTACCAGTGACTTTTACTTATAATCCTAGCTACTTGGGAGGCTTAGGCCTGGAGGATCCCAGTTCAAGGCCAACCCTGGCTAAAAAGTTCTTGTGACTCCATGTCTGAAATCACTAGCAAAAAGCCAGAGTGAGGGGGCCGGGAGTTTGGCCTAGTGGTTAAAGTGTTTGCCTAGCATGCATGAAGACCCGGGTTCGATTCCTTGGTACCACATGTAGAAAAAAAGCCGGAAGTGATGCTGAGGCTCAAGTGGTAGAGCTCTAGCCTTGAGAAAGTCCAAGGACAGTGCTCAGGCCCTGAGCTCAAGCCCAGGACTGGCAAAAAAAAAAAAAAAGCCAGAGTGAGTGTGTAGTTCAAATGGTAAGAGCCTCAGCCTAACAAGCCAGCTGAGTGAGTGTGAGGCCCTGAATTCAAACCCCTGTTACAGCTCAGGACTTAAAGTAGTGAGAAGAGAGGTGAATTAGTGAGTTGCTCTTTATCTAAAGTGTGGAGAGCCAAGCCAGGCTGTGTACTCTAGAGATCATGCTGTGTGGTTCATCTATTCACATTGGTGATGATTTATTTGGATGGCTTCCCTGTTTGCCATGAGCTATTTCAGGCAAGCTCAATGTCACCTATGTGTCGCCAGTGAAAGCCAGGGCCAGCACTGAGGAGAACCTCAGTGAATGAATGTCATGGACAAGGTTCTGCAAATGGCCTGTGTTCACTAGGGCTGGAAAAGTGTGGATTGTCCTTGTCAGTATTCTGTTGGTCATTTTTTTTTTTTTTCACCAGTAGTCTGTCAGAAACACGTAGCTGGGCCTGGTGGCTCACACCTGTAATCCTAGCTACTCAGGAGACAGATCTGAGGATCTCAGGTTCAACCAGCTTGATTGGGCACCACA
Source organism: Megascapheus bottae (assembly GCF_031878675.1). Taxonomy (NCBI): domain Eukaryota; kingdom Metazoa; phylum Chordata; class Mammalia; order Rodentia; family Geomyidae; genus Megascapheus; species Megascapheus bottae. The sequence continues at coordinate 4,515,383 of NC_143539.1, forward strand.
AAGCTGGTGAGACTCTTTTCTCCAATTAATCAGCAGAAAGCCGGAAGTGGTGCTGTGGCTCCAGGGGTAAGACAATAGATAGCCTTAAGCTGAAGAGCTCAGTAACAGTGCTCAGTTCCAGGACCAACCAAAAAAAAAAATTTATCATTTCCCTTTAAAATTGTGAATTTGTCAAAGTCTCTGCTGTCACTTTATAAGCTTGGGGGTCTTCTGTGGAGGGAAGGTCATTTTCTGCTTAGTGTATTTTAAGACTATATTATTAGAATAGTATTAATGTGTTCACAACTTTTATGTATGTGTCAGTTTCATCACTTGTCTTTGTCTCTAGTATTACCTTTAGCTTTACCTAGCTGTGTGGGGTTTTTTTTTTGTTATTGTTGTTTGTTGTTTTGTGGGTCATGGGGCTTGAACTCTGGGCCTGGGCGCTGCTGTCCCTGAGCTCTTAAGCTCAAGGCTACCATCCTAGCCCTGAGTCACAGCATCACTTCTCCTTTTCTAGAGATTAATTAGTGGTAAGAGTCTCTGATCTCAGCCTCCAGAGTAGCTAGGATTACAGGCGTGAGCCAACAGTCTGGCTTCTGAAGCTTTTTTTTTTCCCTCTCCAGGCTTAACAGTCTACCTCTTGAGCCACATCTCTACTTCTGGCTTTTCTGGTGCTTAACTGGAGATAAGAATCTCTAGGATTTTACCCTCCAAGCTGGCTTCTAATGGTCCTCAGTTCTCAGCCTCCTGAGTAACTAGGATTACAGGTATGACATACCAGCTCCTCTTTTTCTGCCTTTGGAAACATTCTTACTTTGTAACCCATGTTGGCCTTGGACTCATGATCCTCCTGTTTTCTTCTGTTGAATGCTGAGATTACTGGCTTTGTCACCACCACACTTGAATGTTTTTGCTGGTGTTGTTTTGCTTCCTCAAATCTTTTCCCATCTTATCCTGCTTCAGACTTTGCCTTAACTGTCCATCATCCAGAGGGGAGGAAGATCTGTCAGCAGATAGCAACTGGGAATGGCAGGACTGGGAGGAAGGACCCTAAAGCTCTTCCCTCTGGGTCAGGTAGCTGGTTTCTAGGAAGGAATCTCAGGGAAAGAAGTTGCAAGAGTCACACTGGCCTGAAACAATGGTCTCAGGACTGGAGCTATGTGGAAGTCTGGAGGAATAGCTTGATGATTCTTAGAAAAATACAAAGGGGTAGGGCAGAATCCAGCCTAGCTACCAGCTTCCAAGTGGAGCCGGTGGAACCCCTGGGACTCTGGAACCCAGCTCCTGTCACACCGGCTCTCTCCAACCTTAAGCTGTACAGGCCTCGCCCTGCCTCGGTTCCCTCACCTGTGTAGTGGAGATGATCAAATAGGTCTGGGTTTACTGAATACTGTGTATCCCTGGTCACATGTGTCAGCCAGGAGCCACACTCTTCGGGGATGGGACTGGACAGGTGGGGAACCAGCTCTTTTTCTGGAAACTACTAGGGAGTTGTGGTGGGTTCTAAGTGAGGCCGTGTGCGTGAGGGACCGGCATGTGGAGGGGAGTGCAGGAAACACCCGGCACTGCATCTGCCCCTGGTTTCTTGGATCCATCTGGCATAGAGACAATCTGGACTAGAAATGATGCAAGCTGTATGTGCAATATTAACAGGTAATCTACTTTAAAATTCACTACGGAGTTATTTCCTATTGTTTTCCTGTGCGGAGCCGGGTGCAGGGCTGGCCAGACTGGCCTTGAAGGCCAGGCCCACGCCTGTAGCTAAACTCATTGCGGCGAGGACGGAGGCGATTCTAGCTTCTGGTGAAAAACCTCGCTTTCCTACGTGACGAAACCTGGGCAGCGTGGATTTCTCGGCTCCTTCCTTCCTGCAGTGCTGGATTCCCGCGGCCGCCTGGCGCTTTAAGTCTGTGCTGTCGACCTGGGCTCCTTTCTAGAGGGATGGTCGAGTCCCTTAGCCTCCCCGTCGAGTGCCCCGACCTCCGCCTGCGCCGAGGCCTTGCGGGTCTCTCGACGTTGGGAATTGGTCCACGCTCCCTAACGTCGGGCCGTTTCCACCCCTCCCTACACCTCGGGCCTACTCCTCCCAGTTTCGAAGTTAGGCCCCTTCGCCAAGTCCTTCCTTATATGGGCACGGCTCCGAACGGCCTCCGCTCATTGGCTGAGCGGCTCACACGCGCGCGCCTGTCAACAAAGGGGCGGAGGGAAGTGAGTGCGGGGCCAGCGGGGAGGGGGCGGGCCGCGGTCCTGGCGCGCGCATGCGCGTGTGCGTGTCCGCGGCGGCCGCTGCTGCCGCCGCCCTCCCCACCACCTGGGGGAGGCGCTGTGGGTGAGCGCAAGCCTTGGGGGGCCGAGGGAGGCGTGTCGAGATTCCAAGGGTTACCTGAAGGGGTTGGGAGATCCTTTGGGGCGACACTGACAAAATTTGGGGCTCCCTTTGCGTTCCAGTGACACAGGAGGCTTGGGAAGTTGTGTGGAGATGTAGGGGATACACTTGTGGGGTTCCCTTGAGTTTCGGGGATGCCTTGGGGGGTTGGGTCCTCTTGTGGTGAGTGAGGATCCGGTTGTGTTTTGAGACTCTCAGTTCTGGGTGTTTGGTGAGTACAGGATTGAAGGCCCCCCCCTGTCTGGCGGAGGAGTGAGACAATTGGATATAGGGAGCCCTGGTGGGTGGGTGTGTATGTGTGGTGCCCTATCCCTGTGGTGTGTATGTGCGTGTTTGTGTGTGTTAGTCCCGGGGCTTGAACTCAGGACCTGAGCGACGTCTCTGAACTTTCCTTCCCTCAAAGCTACCATTCTACCACCTGAGCCATATTTAATTGGAGGTAACAGTCTCACAACTTTCCTACCCAGCTGGCTTCTACCAGTGATTCTCTGATCTCAGCCTCCTGAGTAGCTAGAAAGACAGTTATGAGCCACCAGCAGGACCCATGGCTCCACTGAATTTTTTTTTTCCGGAGTTGCTTTATTTTTTTTTGCTTTTTTATCCCGTAAAATGATTTAATTGCTCTTTCATTTCAGCATTTTTTAAATCTTTTTTTTTTGCTCCATTGATTTTTAAATATTAACTATAATTGATCTGGAAACAGGAGTTACCTGCTTCCCCAGGACTGAATATCAGCCTTGATTAGAAATAGTCATTTGGTTTGGAATTTGCCCTGAATTGTAGGAAGCTTTGTGTGTTAGTATGTTGTCTTGTAGATGGTGGGGGTGCAGTGGGATTAAGAGGCCTAGGGAAATGGTGCTGGTGGCTCTTGCCTGTGATCCCAGCTACTCAGGAGGCTGAAATCTGATATGGCTCAAAGCCAGCTAGAGCAATTAGCCACCAAAAAGCAGGGCTAGGGCATGGCTCAAGTGGTAGAGTGCCAGCTTTGACAAAAAAAAAAAAAAAAGCCTAATCAAGAGTGTGGCTCCACTGGGCACCAGTGGCTCATGCCTGTAATCCTAGCTACCCCGAGGCTGAGATCAGATCACTAAAGTCTGTGAGAGACTTATCTCTAATTAACAACCAGGACCAGAAAACCACCAGGACCAGAAAATCGGAAGTGGCTCTGTGGCTCAAGGGCTGGTGGTAGCCTTGAGCTGAAGAGCTCAGGGACAGTGTCCAGGCCCAGAGTTCAAGTCCTATGACCGAGGGAAAAAAAAAAAAGTATGAGTCCACCTGGTGCTGGTGGCTCATGCCTGTGAACCTACCTACTCAGGAGGCTGAGATTGATCTGGGTTCAAAGCAATCAAGCCACAAAAGTCTGAGACTTTTTTTTTGTTGTTGTGAAACTTAAACTCTGGGCCTGGGCACTGTCCCTGAGCTATTCAAGTCAAGGCTACCTCCGTACCCCTTGAGCCACAGCGCCACTTCCAATTTTCTGGTCATTAATTGGAGATAAGAGTCTCACAGACTTTTAGGTGCCTTGGCTGGCTTTGAACCTCGATCCTCAGATCTTAGGCTCCTGAGTAGCTAGGATTACAGGCATGAGCCACTGTGCCTGGCTCTGTGAGACTCTTATCTCCAATGAGCCACCAGGACACCACAAGTGGCACTGTGGCTCAAAGTGGTTGAGCACTAGCTTTGAACTCAGGGACAGTGTCCAGGTCCCGAGTTCAAGCCCCTACAAGTAACAACACTTTGAGTAGTTGGCTTTGTAAAAGCCCAGATGTGAGGATCACAGTTGAGGCTGGTCCAGACATAAAACAAAACTCTATCCAAAATAACACAAAATGAGCTGGCAGGTCCCAAGCTGTACTTGAACTCTGTATCTTCTTGCTTCAGCTTCCTACATTCTAAGATTGCAGGTGTGCATTGACCAGGCCTGGCCTAACAGCCAGCTTCTTAATGGAATCAGGGACTGGAATCTGGCTCTGGAATTAGGGTCACATGCGCGCGTGCACATGCGTGCGTGTACACACACACACACACAAAGTAGAGCTTGCTTCCCCCTCCAAGGACTCTGTGGGCAGGGCTGGGAATTCCAGGGCTGGAACTGGCTACTGGGTGAACAAAGGAAAAACATGTGAAGAGCTTGTGTATTCACTGGAACTTTCACTTAAGTCTAAAGGTCAAGGCTGCAGGAGAGCTCTCGATGTGAGCTCATGGTTGGGCACTGTTGGAGGGCATGGGAGAATTGCACTCTGTTCAAAGACCTCCACTTCAGACACAAGGTAGCAGTAGGGCTGTCTGCCTATCTACTTTGTATAGGTGTTGGTGTAAGCTCGAGCTCAGGGCCTTGAGCTGTCCCTTGGCTTTTTCTTTTTCTTCATTTTGTCAGTTCTGGGGCTTGAACTCAGGTCTTGGGCACTGTTCCTGAGCTTCTTTTGCTCAAGGATAGTTAGCGCTCTACCACTTGAGCCTTTTTTGAGAAGCACCACTTCTGGCCTTTTCTGTTTATATTGTACTGAGGAATCCAGCCCATGGCTTCATGCATGCTAGGCAAGCACTCTACCAGTAAGTGAACATTCCCAGCCCTCCCTTGGCTTTTTTCAGCACTATCCTTGGACTTTCTCAAGGCTAGAGCTCTACCATTTGAGCCTCAGCACCACTTCTGGCTTTTTTCTATGTGTGTGGTACTAAGAAATCAAATCCAGGTCTTTGTGCCTACTAGGCAAGCACTCTACCACTAGGCCAAACTCCCAGCCCCCACTTATGGCTTTTTGTTCAATAATTGGTGGTAAGATTCTTCCTGGATTTGTGTCCCCAGGCTGGCTTTGAACCTTGATCTTTAGATATCAGTCCCCTAAGTCGCTAGGATTATTGGTGTGAGCTGCGGCTACCAGGCAGAGTTCTTTTTCTTTCCTTTCTTTTTTTCCCCCCTGCAGGGCTGAGGATTGAACCCAGGACCCTGAATTTGCTAGCTGACTACCCCATCTCCACTTTACCGATGCCCTGGTCTGTCTGTCTGTCTCTTTCTCCTCCTCTTCTCCTTCTCCTCCTCCTCCTCCTCCTCCTCTTTCTCCTCCTCCTCCTCCTCCTTCTTCTTCTTCTTCTTCTTCTTCCTCCTCCTCCTCCTCCACCTCCTCCTACTTCCTTCCCCCCCCTTCTTTCTTTTTGCCAGTCCTGGGGCTTGAACTCAGGGCTGGGCATAGTCCTTGGACACTTTTTGCTCTGCCAGTTGAGCCATAGTGCCACTCTGGCTTTTTCCTATGTATGTGGTACCAAGAAATCTAACCCAGGGCTTTGTGCATGCTAGGCCAGCACTCTGTCACTAAGCTGCACTCCTGGCCCAGTCTTTTGTTTTTGAGATAGGGTCTTAGTAGCTTCATACAGACTGACCTCAAACTTGAGAACCACCTGCCTCTGCCTCCTGAGTGGGGTTACAGGTGTGTACTACACTACTACAGCAGGCTAAAATTGAAATGTTGTTATTGCTGTTTGTGGGACTTGAACTCAGGGCGTGGATGTTGTCTCTGAACCTCTTTGTGCTCAAGGCTAGCACTTGGAGCCACAGCATCATTTCTGGTTTTCTGGTGGTTCATTGGAAATAAGAGTCTCATGGACTTTCCTGCCTGGGCTGGCTTTGAACCACAGTCCTCAGATCTCAGCCTCCTGAGTAACTGGGATGACAGGTGTGAGCCACCAGGGCCTGGCTGAAATTAGAATTCTGGAAGATGTAATTTGGTGTAGAGGCCCCTCTGAAGAGGTAGAGGCTGGGAGGTCCTGGGAAGTAAGGTGGTTCTCTCAGCTCCTTATCCTTCTCTTCTCCTGTCTCAGGCGGCGCATGGAGCCTCCTCCCAGTTCCTTCCTGGTCCTGAGATGCTGTGATCCCCCTGCCTGTTAGCCATCGCCCCCCAGAATGGACCGCAGTGGGCTCTTGCCCTTTCAGCTCTGGTGTCCACGGCCTTTTGGCACCTACTCTCAGAACCAGCCACGTCCACCCTCCACAGGCCTGAAGCCAGCCTCCTGCCCAGAGCCCAGCAGTGTCCCCGAGCCCGAGTGTGGGCCTGTCCAGTCGGAGAACACCCCACCTGCCTTGGCCTCAGAGGTCCCCACCTCCCAGCATGCTCCACTCCTCTCCACTGCCGCCACTGGCGATGAGGGTCGGGTGCTGCTGGACACTTGGTACGTCATCAAGCCTGGCAATACAAAGGAGAAAGTGGCTTTCTTTGTGGCCCATCAGTGTGGAGGGGGCAGCCGAGCCAGCTCCATGAAGGTCAAAGGGCACTGGGGCAGTGACAGCTCGAAGGCCAAGCGGAGGAGGCGCTGTCTTGAGTCCACCAAGGTTCCTCTGGATCCAGGGGGCCAGGATGGCTCCCCGGCTGCTGAGGGGCGCCCAGGCTCAGCTGGAGATGATGTGGACTTGCTCTCAGTGGCCGAGATGGTGGCCCTGGTGGAACAGAGGGCCGCCCTGGCCCTCCAGACGTACCCACGGCCTGCTGCCCCAGCCCCGGTGGTTTTTGTGTCAGCTGAACAGGGGGGCCCCACCAAGGGGCTGGGGTCCGAACGGCATTCGGGCAGTGGCAGTGACTGCAGTCGTGTGGCTGAGGCGGTGGCTCACTTTGAAGCCCAGCGGGACAGTCCTCCCACCAAGGGCCTCCGCAAGGAGGAGCGGCCCGGGCCAGGGCCCGGCGAAGTGCGGATTGCCTTCCGGATCTCCAATGGCCGGGAGCCCCGGGCAGCCGATGGCAGTTTGGCCAGTATGGGTGGGGGCCGGCCCGGTTGTGCCTATCCTGGTAGCCCAGGTCCTGGGGCTCGAGCCAAGGACAAGATCACCTGTGACTTGTACCAACTCATCAGCCCATCCAGGGACGCCCTGCCCAGCAACGTGGAGTTCCTGCTGGCCAGGGCGGACGAAGCCAGCGAAGGGGAGACCCCAGCCCCTTCCAGGCCCGAGGAAACCCCCCCAACGCCCCCTCCTCCACCAGCCCGGGACTGCGGCGCTTCAGGCTTCCATGTGGATGTGGTGGTGACGGGGGTGGTGGACGAGTGCGTCTTCTTTGGCAAGGACGGTACAAAAAACGTGAAGGAAGAGACAGTGTGCCTGACCGTCAGCCCTGAGGAGCCGCCCCCTCCGGGCCAGCTCTTCTTCTTCCAGTCCCGGGGACCCGATGGGCCCCCCGAGCCACCCCCAGCAGACACCTCGGCTGCGGTGACCAACACCGATGACACAGAGGGGCCAGCGGACACATCCCTGTGCCGCCTGTACCGGCACGTGTCACACGATTTCCTGGAGATCCGCTTCAAGATCCAGCGCCTGCTGGAGCCCCGGCAGTACATGCTGCTGCTACCCGAGCATGTCCTGGTCAAGATCTTCAGCTTCCTGCCCACTCGAGCGCTGGCCGCCCTCAAGTGCACCTGCCACCACTTCAAGGGCATCATCGAAGCATTTGGTGTGCGCGCCACAGACTCCCTGTGGAGCCGGGACCCGCTCTACCGCGACGACCCCTGCAAGCAGTGCCGCAAGAGGTACGAGAAGGGTGACGTGTCGCTCTGCCGCTGGCACCCCAAGCCCTACCACCATGACCTGCCTTACGGACGTTCCTACTGGATGTGCTGTCGCCGAGCCGACCGCGAGACACCCGGCTGTCGCCTGGGCCTGCACGACAATAACTGGGTCCTGCCCTGCCATGGGTCAGGTGGGGGCCGGGCAGGGCGGGACGAGGGGAGGTGAAGCTGGGGGAGGGCGGGGCTGCCCGCCATGCCCACCCCTACTCCTGTGGTCTAGAACCTGGGGGAGCCAGGACTGAGCCACCAGCCAGCACCCCAGGTGTAGGGGTGAACTGAGAAAAACCTTGTGGCTGACCCCGGTGGGGTTTTCTACTCTTCAGAGAGCCATGGACTCTGATACAGGGTGGGTTTGGCTTTGTTTTTTAGATCAGCATCTCAAAATTTTAACATTAAGCCCCCCCCTTACCTTCCAGGCTATACCCCAGGGTACCCTACCCACCTTCCCACCAGCAGGGAGCAGATGGCAGCTAATTTTGGTACCACCCGAGGCTTCCCTGGGGCTGGCCCTCCTCTCAGCCCTTCCCCATCTCTTTTCTGAGACAACATCTCGGTCTGGCCCTCTGCACACCCCACCATACCAGAGCCGGGGCCAACATGTCATAAGTTGAATCTGGTACTTTTTCATGGCCATTTCTAGATGGTTTTCTCCATTAAAAAAAAAAAATCCATTTGTTCCCTGATCTTCTAATTTACTTGTCTCCTTTCCCAAAGGGGGAAAAGGAATAAAACTCCAGAATCTAGGAATTTGCCCCCGTGGCTTTAAGCTGTTGCCCTCAGCTTCTTCTCCCTTGTAATGCTGTGAAACCTTCCCCTGGCTCCTGAGTGCGTGCGTGCGTGCGTGCGTGCGTGCGTGCGTGCATGTGTGCAGGTAGACGGGATAGAGTGCCAGGACGGTGGGTCTGAATTTCTAGGTGGTTTTTCCCTCTCCCACTCCAGGTACTTCTTGAGGTGGTGGAATCTCCCACCCCAGCCACATTTCTGTTGATTTGTTTTCCTCTTACTTTTGGTTTCTCATTGTTCTGAAAGCTTCTAGCACGTGGCATCTTACCGATTTTGAATTGGTCCTTTCTATAAAGTCAATATTTATAAGGCTGGGTCCAGACTGGTCTTTGTGTTGTGAAAGGGTTGAGGGAAGAAGAGAGCTGTGGGCTCGACCACCAGACAGTGAGAAAAGATGGGGCAGGGTAGGCTACAAGTTCCTGAACCCAGACTATTTCTGACTAATCTGGGTTGGTTTGGATCTTAAAGTGACAAAGTAGTATTAACTTGAACAAGATGATTTTATTTAATGTTTGTGGGTCACAGGGCTTGAACTCTGGGTCTGGGCACTGTCCCTGAGTTCTTCAGCATAAGGGTGCCATCCTGCCCCTTGAGCCACAATGCCTCTTCCAGTTTTCTCGTAGTTAATTAGATAAGAGTCTCATAGTCTTCAGTGCCCGAGCTTGCTTTGAACCTCGATCCTCAAGAGCTTACTCAGTCTCCTGAGTAGCTAGTATTACACGTGTGAGTCACCCTTTCCTGGCTGTTTTTTATTTAAAAAAAAAAAAAACCTGCCTGTGCTGGCTTCAAATGAACCTCAGATCTTAGCTAGAATTTCAGGCTCAGCCACTGGTACTCAGCTACTATTGCTCTTTAAAGAGTTATGGATAGGGCCAGGTGCAATGGCTCACACCTGTAATCCTAGCTACTCATGAGGGTGAGATCTGAGGATTTTGGTTCAAAACCAGCCTGGGCACTAAAGTCCGTGAGACGCTTAATCGCCAATTAACCACTAGAAAACCAGAAGTAACACTGTGGTTCAGGGGCATGGTGGTACCCTTTGAGCTGAAGAACTCAGGAACAGTTTAATACTCAGGCCCAGAATTCAAGTTGCACAACCTACAAAAAAAAAAAAAGTTACATGGATAGGGTCAGGAGTTTGGCCTAGTGGTAGAGTGTTCACCTAGCATGCACAAAGCCCTGGGTTCAATTCCTCAGTACCACATATACAAAAAAAACTGGAAGTAACGCTGTGGCTCAAGTGGCAGAGCACTGTCTTTGAGCAAAAAGTATCCAAGGACAGTGCTCAGGCCCTGAGTTTAAGCCCCAGGACTGGCAAAAAAAAAATTCGTGGGGGGCCGGAAGTTTGGCCTAGTGGTAGAGTGCTTGCCTAGCATGCACAAAGACCCGGGTTCCATTCCTCGCTGAGCCAAAGCACAGGACTGGAGGAAGAAAAAAAAATGCATGGATAGGGCTAGGAGCATAGCCTAGTGGGTAGAGCCCTTGCTAGCATGTACGAAACCCAGGGTTCGATTCCTCAGTACCATCTACACAGAAAAAGCAGGAAGTAGTGATGTGGCTCAAGTGGTACAGTGCTAGCCTTGAGACACAGAGCTCAGAGACACTGCCCAGACCCTGACCTGAGTTTAAGCCCAAGGACTCTTCCCACCCCCTCCCCCCGCCCCGCCAAAAAAAAACTCAGTGGCCTAGCTGGTTACTGCTAGTGGCTTATGGCTTATGCGTATAATTGTAGCTACTCAGGAGGCTAAGATCTGAGGATTGTGGCTCAGACCCAGCCTGGGCAGGAAAAGTCCCCATGAGAATCTTAATTGCTAATGAACCATCAGGGAACCAGAAGTGGTGCTGTGACTCAAAGAATGCTAGCCTTGAGCAAAAAGCTGCAGGACAGTACCCAAGACCTACCACTGACAAATAAAAAAGCTGCAGTGGCCAGATTAAACAGTAAATTTGACACAACTGATGAAAAGTTTATTGAATTAAAGGTGGTAAGAAAAAATAAGAGTATACACATACACACACACACACACCCTGAGAAAACATGAAAGAAAGGTTATAGAGATACAATAAGATCTGATGTACATTCCAGGGTAGGGAAAAGGGAAGAGGGATACAAGATTAATAATGCTTAAAGACATGGCAAAGTTGCTGCTGGGAGCCATGGCTCAAATGGTAGAGCACCTGCCAAGCACATATGAGGCCCTGAGTTCAACCCCCAGTACAGGAAGAAAAACTTAACATAATTCAAGCTGGGCATTGGTTCTTACTTGTAATCCTAACCACTCAGGAGGCTGAGATGTGAGGATCAAGGTTTGAGGCCAGCCGAGGCCAAAAAAAAGTTCGTGAAAAACTCCCACTAACCAGCAAAAAGCTAGATAAAGTGCTACCATCTAGCTGCACCCCCAGCCTGCCTCCCTCTCTCTAGGGTATTGTAGACAGCTGAGCATACACCAAGCTGGGTCAGTCAAGACAGAATGTCCTCATCTCATGATCAAGATCCTCTCAAGTGTTCAGCCTCTCCCTGAAGTCCTGCTTCAGTAGGTCAGCAAGTGGACTTGGGAGGCCAAGTGTGGCGGTGCATACCTGTAATCCCGGCTCCTTGGGAGACAAGAAGCAGGAGGATTGTCAGATCCACGCAAAACTAGCAGCTAAAACAAAAGAAAAAAAAAAAAACAACTCCATGGCAGGGCACTTGCAAGGCTGTGAGTTCTACCCAACGCCTCAAAAAAAAAAAAATGGATTTGATGAAACAAGAAATGTAGCTTTGTCTAAACACTTGCTGAACACAGGGCTTCCTCAAAGCACCTCCTCAGGCACCCTTGTTCTGTGATTGTGCTTCCCTGAAGTGCTTTGGGAACACTACAGTCTCTTGCCTGACTGGAAATGTGCCTTGTCACGAGGATACATTTAATGATATCTCACGCTAGAACTTTGATCCCTTTTCATGCAGTGGCTAAACACATACTGGATCGGAGGAGACCTGTCTTCCGGAATCCAGCCTTTTACCTCTTCTGTTCCTGATGTTGCAGTAGCAAAACTGCCGTTCTGTAGATGGGGCTGAGAGGAAAGCCATCAGCCAAAAAGAATTCATTTGGTTGAGTTGGTCTTAGTCCAACCACAGGAAGCTACACCAGCACTTCCTGGTTAAAACCTCCAGTATAGCTGTTTACCCCAGAGCAGGAGCCAAACTCGACTCTCTGTCTCTCACCACCCCCTTCCACATCCACTCTGGTTCCTTTGGGTCCTTGAAGGGGCCGAGACTCAGGTAGGAGCTGACAGTATCAGTGGCATCGGAGGTGGACTTCCACTTGCCTGCTGTGGGGTGCTTCTCCTGGAGGAAGGTCCAGGCCCCCCCCCTCCAGCCTACAGCCCCAGGTACTCAGCCAAGAACACAGCCAGGATGCGGCTGAGATTGTGCACGGTGGGAGGGTGGAGATTGGCCTCTGTGTCTGCTGGAGTGTGCCAGACAGGAGGAAAGGGCGTGGCAATGAGATGGACCACCGGGACCCCTGAAGGGAAGAGAGATGACCATCAGGCCTGTCCCTGAAATAGCCCCGTTTCCAGATGGAGACATCAAGGCTTAGAAGTTAAGCAGCTTGCCACTAGTCTTGGCCCTGGAACAAGGTCAGAGGCAGGGTCAGGAAGTGTGGCTTCCTTGTTTTGTTGTTTTTTTTCTTGCCACAAATGGGGCTTGAATTCAGGGCCCGGACACCGATCTTAAGATACATTTTGCTCAAGGCTAGTGCTCTGCCACTTGAGTCACAGTGCCACTTCCCGGCTTTTCCTGTGTATGTGGTACTGAGGAATTGAACCTAGGACTTTATGCATGCTAGGCAATCGCTCTACCACTAAGCCACATTCCTAGCCCTTGTTTTTCTTTCTTGTACCAGAAGTTGGGCTTGAACTCACAGCCCAGGTGCTATGCCTGAACTTTTGTGCTCAAGGCTAGTGCTCTACCACTTGAGCCAGAGCCCCACTTCCAACCTTTTGGTGGTTCATTGTAGATAAGAGTCTCACAGTTGTTACTGCCTGGGCTAGCTTTGAACTGTAATCCTCAGATCTGAATCACCTGAGCAGCTGGGATAACAGTTGTGAGCCACAGTTATGGCTTCCTTGAACCTCATCCCGACCCCCCATCACGGGTGCATACCTCTGCGGAGGAAGGGGATGTGGTCATCTTCCACAGAGCCAGGGGGCTCCCCGGGTTGGAAATACATCACCTCCTGGGGGTGAGACTGCAGGAGGTTCAGCCGGTGCAGACGCTTCTCTGAAGGTGTTGAGGTCAGAGCACAAGGATCAGTCCTCAGCACTCACAAATAGCATTGGAGGAAGCCAAGGCTCCCAGAGACAACGCACTGCTCATGCCAACACAAACCAGTTGTGTGTGTTTTTATGCCAGTACTGGGGCTTCAACTGAACCCTATGCCCTCATATGGCTTGGCTTGCTCAGAGCAGATGCTCTACCACCTGAACCACGCACCCAGCCCAGCTTTTTGCTATTGAATTGGCAATGAAGTTCTTGAAACCTGTTCTACCTGGGACTCGTTTCAAATCTTAGTCCTCTGATCTCAAGCCTCCTGAGTAGCTAGGATTACAAGTGTGAGCCACTGTTTTGTTTTTTTGGTGGGTCTTGGGGCTTGACCTCGGCCTGGGCACTGTCCCTGAGCTCTTCAGCCCAAGGCTACAGCCCTACCCTTGAACCAAGCCCCACGTCTCGTTTTCTGAGGTTAATTGGATATGAGTGTCAGGTCCTGGGGCTGAGAGTTTGGCCTAGTGGTAGAGTGCTTGCTTAGCATGCATGAAGACCCAGGTTCAATTCCTCATTACCACATAGAGAAAAAGCTGGAAATGGTGCTGCGGCTCAAGTGGTCGAGCTCTAGCCTTGAGAAAGCCCGAGGATAGCGCTCAGGCCCTGAGTTCAAGCCCCAGGACCAGAAAAAAAAAGTCTCAGGTCCTTTCGTGGGGGGCTGGCTTTGAACCTTGACCCTCAGATCTCAGCCTCTTGAGTAGCTAGGATACAGGTGTGAGCCACCGGCTCCACTGGTAATCTTAAAGTAACTGTCACCTCTAGAATAGCTGGGATTATAGGTGTGAGATACCACATCCAGCCTGTATTTGTTTGTTTGCCTGTCCTGCCTCGGTCTCCTGAGTGCTGAGATTACAGACGTGCCCCACCACACCGGGCTCCTGAAGGGCCTTTATTAGTATTAGCATCATGACCATTTTACAGAGACAACACTAGCGCTCCATGAAAAGAGCAACGTCCCTGAAATCCTGTTGGTGCTGAGACAGACCCAGGATTTGAAACCAGGACTGGCTCTTGCCAGAGCCATGTTCTGTCATCATCACACATCACCACCGTGGGATGTTTGTGATTCTGTCCTGGCTCCTTACAGAGACCAGGGCACTGAGGAAGTGTGGATGAGCCCTCTGCATCCTGTCACCAGTGGGCCTCCCCACTCACCAATGCTCCTGAGCCGATGGAACCAGCGGATGGTTTGGGGGAAGTGGCTGTAGAAGGTGGGATTTGGGGCTCCCAGGAGATCAAGAAGCACAAAGAGCTCCTAGGGTGAGAGAGAGGGGCCAGGACTGGAAGAGGCCTTGGGATCCTGTCAACCCGGCCCCCCCTGCCCCCTCCCTTCCCAGAAGCCAGGGTGGGCCCTGTAGGCTTACAATAGCCTGGATCCTCGTGGGTCCTGGGCTGTGGGGTATGGCTTCCATGAGCTGAGCCAGATGCCGGGACCCATAAAGGGAATCCTTTGGTCCCCACTCCTTCAGTGCTTCTTCCCCATCCAAGAAGAGGAGCTGCAGGGTCACCGGAGCTGCCTGGAGGATAGTAACCAGGGTCTATTCAGTGCCAGCCCTCAGCATCAACCCACCCCATGCCTACCCCCCCATACAGCGGGGTCAGAGAGGTCAGGTGCCTTACTCATATGCTGTGACGTGTAGACTACACAAGCAGGTATTCAACAGCCTAGACCTAGAGGACTGTGGCTTAAAACCAGATCAGGCAAGAAAGCAAGACCCCCATCTCCCAAACAGCCAGGGGTAACAAAAAAGAAAGCCAAGCTGGATTCATAGCTCAAGGGGGAGGGTGCCAGTAAAGCATGTGAGCACGCTTAAGGGCTTGAGTTCAAATGCCAGTAATCCTTGCTACTCAGGCTGAGATCTGCCAGCCCAACCAGGAAAGTCCATGAGACTCAACTACAATGAACCATCAGAAAAACTAGTGGTGCTTTGGTTTCTAGTGGTTAGAGTACTAGCCTTGAGGAAAAGAATTCAGAGACAGCACCCACGCCCTGCATTCTCGGACTGACAAAAAAATAAGAATGTAAATACATAAAATAGTCCACAAGTTGTGAGAATAAAAACAGCAAGTGCAAAAGCCCTGAGGTGGATTTGAGGGGATGTGCATGTGGCTAGGGCAGAGTGAGTCAGAGATGGGAGCAGATGAGACTACGCATGTCTAATGTGTAGCACACATAATATAACATGAAGATAACATGATATGCAAAATATAAGGACACTAGGCTTAGGATGCTGGAGGGTGGGTGTGGTAAGGTGTGGGAAAAAGCCAGACAGGGTCTGACATTCAGGAGCTAGAAAGATTCCTGTGGCTCAGTGTAATAAAGTGTGTCAGAAGACAAGAAACACAACAAAGACAGGGGAGGGAGGGGGCTTGGTTTAGGGTGGGGGTGATCTCTCTCTCCTCTCCCCCCCACCCTGGCCTCACCTGCTGCTTGGCCTTGCTCAGCATCAGGTCTAGGGCCTGGGCCAGCTCCAATAGCAGGGCGCAGGGCACAGCGGAATCCGTGGCCCCCACAAAGGTGGCAGACTCAGGAGGGAAGAGCTTTGAGTCATAATGGCAGGCCAGGGTGAGGTGACGGGAAGCTCCTGGATCCAGTGTGGCCACCACGTTTCCAAAATCCACTGGCCCCAGGGGTGTCGAGGCTGTGAAGGGATCCAGCTCCACATGCCAGCCTGCTGTCAGTGCCCGCAGTGTGGCCTCCAGGAACTAGTGGGAAGAGAGAACAGGGAGGGTGGACAGGGACTGGGGAGATGGGGGAGAGGCAGGGCCATGTGACCTGAGCCATAGAGAAAGGTCAGGCTGATTTGAAAGCCACCTTTGTTTAAATCACTCCCTTGACATGGATACCCCCCCGAGTTCAAGCTATTGGGGTCACCCCACTTCTTAGTATATGTGCTGCCGAAGCGAGCACTCACCCCACTTCTTTTTTTATTTTTGTTTTGTTTTGTTTTGTTTTTTGCCAGTCCTGGGCCATGAACTCAGGGCCTGAGCACTGTCCTTGGACTTTCTCAAGGCTAGAGCTCTACCACTTGAGCCTCAACACCATTTCTGGCTTTTTTCTATGTATGTGGTACCGAGAAATTGAACCCGGGTCCTTGTGCATGCCAGGCAAGCACTCTACCACTAGGCTAAACTCCAGGCCCTCATCCCACTTCTTAATGACAATAAGACCTCACAGCCTACTCAGCTGTGTGTGTGTGTGTGTGTGTGTATGTGTGTGATTGTACACACGCACATGCGCACACACATGCATGCACACATGTGCACCAGTACTGGGACTTGAACTCAGGACCTGGGCCCTGTCCCTTAGCTTTATCACTGGAAGTTGTCACTCTAGCACTTGAGCCACACTTCCACTTCTGACTTTTTCTGTTTCACTGGAGGTAAAGAGCCTCACAAGCTTTCCTGCCCAGGCTGGTTTCAAACCATGATCCTCGGATCTCAGTCTCCTGAGTAGCTAGGATGACAGGTGCAGACCACCAATGCTGGGCTTCAAAGGGCTCTTACTTACACAACACTGTGTTCTAGGGACCCTGTGGGGTGGGTAATGCCCATGAGCCAACCCCATGATCCAGCCTGAGGCCAAAGGAGGTTTAACTAGTTTTCCATTTGCATGGTGAAAATTCTATTGGTTCTCACCTCAAGGGGTCACTGCTTAACTCACTGCATTACCTTGATGGAAGGTAATGCAGCCTTGGGGGAGGAGAGGGGCTTGTCTGTGTCATCATGACTCTCTAGGGTCATCAGACAGTTCTGCCTCTTGGCCGTTGATTCCTATTCTGGAGGGTGGGATTGCATTTAAGGTCCTTTTACCTTCCTCACTTGGAGATTGCCTGGGCTACCCGGAGTTCGCACAATCAGCAGGGGGCGCAGGAACGTTCCCCAGAGTCGCTGTGGGTCCAGCTGCCCCACCACCATCCGCAGCTTGGCTTCCGGGAGGCTTCCAATCAACTGGGCCTGCGGTGGGTGGGATGGGGGAGATGGAGATGGAGAAGGATGAGAGTATCCATGCCGGCTGTCCCCCAAGGCCCGGCTGCCTACAGGGAATCTGGCGGCCTCCTCTAGGCATAGGCGATTTCTAGCATACATCAGAAAAAAGTCCCTTTCTAGTCCCATCCGGTCGGCCCAGCCTATCGCAGTCCTGATGGAAAAATACATCGAAGCCCGGTTGAGAGAGAGGGGAAGGGGTTCTTCCAAATACTTGAGGCATAGGTGGAACCCCGATCTCCCGATCTTCCTATATTCCAGACCCTTCCTCTTACGGCAAGGGGAGGAGGGAGGAGGAGAATGACGATTATAAAATAAAAATGTTTAAAAAAAAAAAAAAAGCTCCCAAAGCCTTAGTCTGTTGGTAAGAGGCATGCGCTCAATGGACGGAGACAGGAGGTGGCACCTGCGGCTGGGGCCATCCGATATGGCCACGTCAACCTGCGCCTTCGGGGAACGGGGTACGGGGGGACCGGGGCTCCCCTCACCCCACCCGGTCCCCCCACCCTGGCCTCACCCGGTGCTCCCGGCCCCGCGCCAGCTCCTCGTTCCATCGCCGCCAGCCGCCCCAGAAAATGAGCAACGCTGTGCCCACCGCCAGCGCCAGCAGTAGCAGGGGCAAGGGCTGCACGCGGGGGAGCAGGCGGCGCTTGCGGGGGGAAGGTGGTTCCAGGAGACCCCGGTCCCCGAGCCGGAGCCGGGGCCGCCCGCGGCCCCCCGAGCGCATGACAGCGTGGCCCGCGAACCGGTGGGAGACCGCGGACGAGTTCAGGCCCCGCCGAGTTCCACCCCTCAAGCAGGGAAACCAATGGGCACGCTCAACCTGAGGACACGCCTCCCGACCTCCCCGGGGAGGCTGGGGTTGGTTACCCTCCTTCCCCCGAGGGTTGCACAGCCCAGAAGGGAGAGCCCGGAGTTCCGCCTCCGCGGAGCGGGAAAGCCAATGGTTAGCTGCTAATCGTGGAAAACATTAGATCTCCCGCGCTCACAACCACGCCCCTCCGGGATATCGGCTCGGGATTGGTCGGAAAGATCAACTGACACGTCTAGGAACCACCCAGGAATGGAAAGGGGCGGTGCCAATCCCTGAAACAAAGAGTGGATTGGCTTCGCTGAGGCCGCGCCTCCGAGGACGAGGCCGGCGGGCATTTGGAAATGAGTACTTCCCGCTTTCAGTTTACACCAATCTACAGCAATCTGAGTGACACCGCTTTGCTTTTTCTCTCCATGGTCGTGAACATTTTCCCCGTAGGCCCAGAGCGAGCTGTTTTGTTCAAGGCTTTTAAGCAACCCACCCATCACGGCACAGCGGGCTGGGTGTCGCTATGGAAACAGGTCACGCCCCGGCCCGCTGGTTTGGATTGCGCGTGCGCATACGGAAGTGCGCCGCCGGAAGCGGAAGTTATCTCCCCACCCCTCGCTCAGAGGCAGCGGCAACGCGGAGGAGACGCTAGTGACTTGTGGACGCCGCCGCCACCATGTGAGTCCCGGCCTGGGCCTACGCAGTGGGAATGGGGCTGAGGGTTCACATTTAGCCGGTTAACGCTGGAAGGATATGAGCTGTGGCGGAGGTGGACATCTTAGGCGAAAAGTGGAGTTCTTTTCCTCTGATGAGTCTGGAGAACGGGTCTGGGGCCTTTGGTGACCGATTGTGAGTTCGAGACCCGGGAATGTTTTATCCCGTCACGGGCTTGCGGCTCTCCCAGATACTCAGGCTTGTGGAGAGGAAATTTAAAGGAAAACGATTTTTCGAATAATGTATCTGGGGAGAGAAGTATGGACTATTCGAAATGATTAAAGCCAGGCGCCCGTGCTCACACCTGAAATCTGAGGATCAAACCAAAAAGATGAAAGTGGAGTTGTGGCTAAATGGTAGCAACAGCCTTGAGTAAAAAAAACAAAACTAAGGGACAGCACCCAGGTCCTAAATTCAGGCCCCAGTACTTGTCCCCCCCCAGAAAAGTTTTCTGCCAGGGTTTATGAAGGGTGAGGGTAGGCAGGCCGCAGATAAGAATAATAAAGGAATAAATAGTGTTAGATGATCAGGGCTATGAATAAAGCAAAATGGAGTAGGGTCACAAAAATCAGATATTTTGACTTAGAGGGTGGCCTAGCGGTAGAGTGCTTGCCTACCATGCATGAAGCCTTGAATTTGATTCCTTGGTCCCACATACACTGAAAAAGGTGAAAGTCGTGCTGTTGCTCAAGTGGTAAAATGCTAGCCTTGAGAAAGCCCGAGAACAAGCCAGGCATGGTGGCTCACTCCTGTAATCCTGGCTACTCAGGAAGCTGAGATCTGATGATCAAGGTTCACAGACACTAAAGTCCGAGAAACTCTTATCTCCAATTAACCACTAGAAAACTGGAAGTGACACTGTGGAAGTGCTCAGGGACAGGGCCAAGCCCAGAGTTCAAGCCCCACGACCGACGAGAGAGAGAGAGAGACAGACAGGCAGACAGACAGACAGACAGACAGACTAATGAGACTCCCCCGAGGAAGACAGAAGTTGTACATGCATTTAATCCCAGCACCATAGAGGCTGAGGCAGAAGGATTGCAAGTTTGAGGCCATCTGTGGTTTCATAGCAAATTATTCCTGTTTCACTATAAAGGAAGATGCTGTCTCAACAAAATTCCAAGTA
The DNA here is from genome assembly GCF_031878675.1 of Megascapheus bottae. Classification (NCBI taxonomy): domain Eukaryota; kingdom Metazoa; phylum Chordata; class Mammalia; order Rodentia; family Geomyidae; genus Megascapheus; species Megascapheus bottae. The sequence continues at coordinate 4,535,016 of NC_143539.1, forward strand.
TGAGTTTAGGCTATGGAGAGAATATTTGTATGTATTTGACAGGCAGATGATAGGATTTGCTGTCAGGGAAGAGTCCATTGAACATGGAGTGTTGGTCGTTGTTCAGGGCCAGATGGATGGGGTTATCATTGATGGGGCTGGGGGGCATTGTAGGTGGACTCACGCTCACTGACTCTCCAATCTAAGCCTCTCTCACCTGTGGGTTGCCTACTTGCTTCTTCAGGAGCCTCCTCAACAAGCCCAAGAGTGAGATGACCCCAGAGGAGCTGCAGAAGCGGGAGGAGGAGGAGTTTAACACAGGTCCACTCTCCGTGCTCACACAGTCAGTCAAGAACAACACCCAGGTGCTTATCAACTGCCGCAACAACAAGAAGCTCCTGGGCCGCGTGAAGGCCTTTGACCGGTGAGCACCGGCGGGGCGGGGCAGCGGGGAGGGCTTTTCCCCAGCCTGAGGAATCTACGGGAACAGATTTCCAGCGACCATACCTGTGGCTGTGGCTGTCACTGGCTGTCCTGCCAGCTCTGCAGTGCACTGGAGGTGGGCTTGATCTCCCAGAAGCCCAGCCTGTCCAGTTCAATCCTAGCTCTTGTCTCAGATCAGCCTGGTGCCTTCTGGCAAAGTTTTTTTTTTCAGCACAGTGGAAGGAAGCATCATACTTAACTGGGAGGAGGGGTGTCGAAGAGGTGGCACAGCAGGCCACTGGTGGCCTCTGGACCACAGCTTTATCCTCCTGCTGCTGGAGGGGCTGCAGGACCAGGCAGGGGTGGGATGGGGCATTCAGAGAGGAAAGCCCCTCCGCCATGGTTGATACCCTCCCTCCCTGCCTCCAGGCACTGCAATATGGTCCTGGAGAACGTGAAGGAGATGTGGACCGAAGTCCCCAAGAGTGGCAAGGGCAAGAAGAAGTCCAAGCCAGTCAACAAGGACCGCTACATCTCCAAGATGTTCCTGCGTGGGGACTCGGTGATCGTGGTCCTGAGGAACCCCCTCATCGCGGGCAAGTAGGCCGGGCCTCGCCCCGCGCCACGCTCCGCTGTTGTGATGGGAATAAAGTCCTTTTTTTTTTTTTTTCCTGCTAGTATGTGTCTGTTCCGGGGTCCTGATGAGCAGGGTGGGTGGGGGCGGCCGGCTAGCTGCTGAGCAGACACTGACCACGTGTGTGTATCCTCCATCCAGGCCTGTGTTTCCCGGCTGTGGAGTGGCCAGGTTAGATAGGAAGCTTGTGTTGTGGCACCTGTGTTCTGGAGAGTTCCCCCAGCCTTCCCCTGAGACCGGAGGGGAGATGTTCTTTTGTGTGTGTATTTGCGTGCGCGCGCATTGGTACTGGGACTTGAACTCAGGGCCTGGTCATCTTGTACCTGTTATATCCAGAAGTGGAAAGTGGTGCAAAGAAATTGGAGTAGATGTGGCAGTGCAGACTTGTAATCCCAGCACTCTGGAGGTGGAGAAAGGGGGAGACCATTAGATCAAAGCCAGCCTGGTCTATATCCAGACTCAGAGAAAAGTGGAGCAGTTGGGAAAAGCAGAATAGTTGGATTTGAACTAAGGGCCTCAGGTTTTCTGGGCAGGTTCTCTACCTGTGAGCCCACCTTCAGTTCCCTAAGATAAATTGGGATTCTCCAAGGGACAGCTAAGAATTATCCCAGCTGAGATAAGCAGACCTGCAAAACAAAAAGGGAAGAGCCAGATGCCATGGCTCACCCTGTTATCCTAACTACTGAGGAGGGTGAGATCTGAGGATCTTGGTTTGAAATCAACCCTAGCAGCAAAGTCCATGAAGCTCTTATTTCCACTAAACTACCAAAAAAAGGTGTGTGTTGTCAGGGGGAGACACACACACACACACACACACACACACACACACACACACACACACACACACACACACACGAAGCCTGTTCTGTGGCTTTAACAATTTTTTTGGTTGATTGTGGAGTTTGAACTCCAGGCCTGGGCTCTGTCCCTAAGCTCTAGCTTAATGCTATCCCTCCACCACTTTGAGCTACAGTACCACTTCCAGTTAATTGGAGATAAATTGTGGGTGGCCCATGCCTGTAATCCTAGCTATTCAGAATGAATCTGAGACTCATCTCCAATTAACCTCTAGAAAAAAAACAAGAAGTGGGGCTTGGCTTAAGGATAGGGCGGTAGCCTTGCACTAAACAGCTGAGAGACAGAGTCCAGGCCGAGTTCAAGCTCCATGACCCACCAAAAAAAAAAAATCCTCATGGATTTTCCTGCCGGGCTGGCTTTGAACTGTGATCCTCTACCATTTCTATCCTGCCTTTCTAAGGAGTAGCTCTCTCTCACACACACACACACTTACAGTTTTAATGTGTTATGGCTTTATTAGGTCAATATCAGGGGTTACGTGTATTCTCATTTGGGATTCTCAGGCCAGGGACAGCAGCAGCTGTGTCCATGTTTTCTTGTGCAACAGGCCACTGCCAACCCCCTACTGCAGCCCACGCCAGCCATTTTCCCCTGTGGCCTGGCCCACCCCAGAGTGAAAACTACAGCTTCCTAAAAACTTGATTTACCAGGGCTTTACCTAAGCTCCCCACCCCACCAGAACCTGAATTGGGGGAGAGAGGATATGCACAAAGGCTCTGAGTTGTTGAGCACATCTATTCAGGGAGCACTCGGGTATTAACTGAGTGACTTAGGAGGGTCTTTGTACATCAGAGATTTAGCCTGGAGGAGGCCGTGGGCTTCTCTAATTCTCCCAGTTCTCAGGGGCCACCATGTCACAAGGGCAGGGCCTGTGTTCCCTCCGCAGCTCCCAGGCCTGCCTTGAGTGGCCTCCATCAGTATCCACACCCCTTTGCATCCTCGGCTGCTCACCCTGTCCAGTTCTAGACCCTTCACACCCAGACCCTTTGGGTCTCCTTTAGGCATTGCAAGCCTGACACACCCAGAGTTCCCCATTATGCCTCTCTGGTCCCAGTTGCCCCACCTTTCTTCTCCCCTACCCCAAACCCAGGGCTCTTCATCGTCCCTTTCTTTCGCCTCCTGAGATCCACTCACAAGTCCTCTCCACTTCTGGAGCCCACGTCTCCATCTTGATCCAGCCACCATCACCTCCATCTGCCCTGGCTCCCACCCCTCCCCTGGCTGATCTGTTCGTCAACAGGGGCCAGGAGAACTGAAAAGGTGAGCCATGAGACCTCCTGCTAAAGGTTCAGTGTACCTGGAAAGAAATCCCACACTTGTCTTCCCCAGCAGTGGCTCTGACTTACTCCACCCCAGCCAGAGAAAGGCAGTTCCGAGCACTAAGGCCTTTCCTAGCAGTAACTTTCCGAGACCCCGCTGGCTCTGTCGCCGAGTCCTGGCAGGGCCGCTGAGGACGAGGTGCGTCCGATGGGGATTTCTCGAGGGCCGCTGCTGGGGGGCACGGCCTCGGAGGGGCGCCAGGGTGGCGGCGGCAGCGGCTGGCGGGACTCCTGGCTGAGCCTGCGGTGCAGGCGGTGGTGGTACCAACCCCGCCGCATCTCCGACCGCACCTGCAAGAACCCGGGCTGAGCGGCGGCGCCGTCCCCCTCTCGGCCGCCAGGGGGCGCGGGCGGACCTCTCCCTACCTCCTTGTTGATGAAGCAGTAGAGGATGCTGACCAGAAAGCCCTGTGGGAGAAGTGATGGGGGATTCGATCAGATCCTCATCGACCCAGCCAGGAAGGGGGCACCAGGATTAAGAACAGGGGCCTGACTTGCAGAAGGCCTCGATGTAGAAATCTCGTTGCTTTCTTAATACCCTTTGGGCAGGCTGCTTGACTTAGCTCTGTGTCTGTTTCTTCATCTGGATTGCTAGCAATGTGGGAAGTGAACACGCGGCCTCCACCGTGCTAAGCAGGTGCTCCACCACTTCAGACACATCCCTAGCCCCAGATACTTTTTGCCAGTCCTGGGGCTTGAACTCAGGGCCTGAGCACTGTCCTTGGGCTTTCTGAAGTCTAGCTCTGCCACTTGAGCTACACCACCATTTCCGGCGTTTTCTATGTCTGTGGTTACTGAGGAATGGAACCTTGGTCTTCATGCATGCTGGGCAAGCACTCCACCACTAGGCCAAACTCCCAGCCCCCCATTGCTTGCCTATTCCATAGCTAGATTTAAATAAAGTGGAGCCAGTGCAGTGCATTCCATTCCAATAATCCCAGCACTCAGGAGGCTGAAGCAGAACGGTCAAAAATTGGAGGGTGGGGCAGCCTGGACTAGCTATGTGCTGAGATTCTATTAGAAAGAGAGAAGGGAAGGAAGAAAGACTAAGATCTGGAGGATCATAGTTAAAAGCCAGTCCAGGAAGAAAAACCCCTGAGATTTCAATCTCAAATCAACTAAATGCCAGGCAGGAAGCAAGACACAACAGTACAACTCCAGCCTAGCAAGCTAGCTTGTGAACTGACTTGGAAATCCCCACAATCCTGTTAAAAATCTAACATAGTCACGTTCTTCCTCTTGTAGAAAAGTTTGGTTTTCAATCTCCCTCCTCCCCAAGCATCAGGCCTCCTGGCCTTCATCACATCAACTTCTCTCCCAGATAAGGGATTCTGCACCTGGCATTTCTCTTTCTGAAACCTGATCTGGAAAGCAGCTAGAAAAGTGCCTGACCTTGAATTTGGCCCCTGTTCAAAGCCCTGGCTCCTTTCTAGAAGACTGTACATCTGACGATGCCAGCTGGCCCGCCGGGGCCCCTGCTGCTACTGCCCTGCAGCCCAGCCATTTATCCTGTGGCATTAATGAGTGAGTAAAGGAAGGTCATCCATTGCCCTCGTCCCATTCCATGGGCGTGGCGGTCGCCCCCGTGCCCCTCGGGCCCGCCGGCCTTAGCACCTGGAAAGAGCTTAGGAAGATCTCAAAGCCAAGCTTGGCCAAGCGCAGGGCGCCGCGCGCCTGTTCCTCGGTCACAGGAGCAAACACCACCTCGTGGACACCCAGCAGGGGCACCAGCGTCAGCGTGGAGCGAGCCAGCCTGGGGACGGAGGGTGGCAGTGGGCCCAGGCCCTCGCCCCCCCCCCGCCCCCCGCAGCTCCTCACCCACCCTCTCTCCCTCTCCAGCCCACGCCTTCTCACCTCAGTCGGTAGTCGAGGCAGCGCATCTGTCGTGTTCTCAGTTTGGACACAAGGATGCCAAGAATTCGGAGAAAGATGACGAAGTTAATCTGCCAGGGGAGAGAGACTGAGCCAGACAGGACCCCCGTTCTGGGGGGCAGAGCCAGAAATCCCTGAGCACCACCTGGAGGAGGCGGGACCGGCCGTACCAAGATGGTGATTAGGATGGGGGTGCGAATGATCCACCAAATGGCCTTGATGTCGTTGCGCTCCCAGCACCTGGGGGGAACAGAGTAGAGCTGACCCTCAAAACGTGGATCCCAGGGACCCCTCGCAGGCCCCGCCCACTTGCCTATAGGCCCCACCCACTCACCTGTGTGCCCGCCCAGTTGTCTTTAGGCCCCGCCCATTTCCTGGAACTCCTTTAAGCCCCACTCACAGCCCCTTTGCTTCGCCCCGGCCAAGCCACGCCCTCCCCCAAGGTCACGTCCCCGACCCTGCCACTCACTGCGTGTTCTCGTACAGGTACCTGACGATCACCCAGGGAATGACGAAAAACGCGGGGGCCCCTGTGCAGACCCCGCCCCCCGCCCCCCACCCCGCCACAGCCGTCAGCGCACCGGCACGACTCGGGCCAGGCCCAGGTCGCCCGGGACACTCTTCTGCCCGGGTGGGGAGGAGACCCGCCCCCTGGGTAAACCCACGGACAGTCCCAGAGCCCAGGTGGGCAGGACGGGCAAGGAAATCGGGGCTCACCCCAGCCCAGGAGCAGGTAACAGCGGAAGTGCCCCCCCTCTGAGCCGCCCACCCGCACCAGGAGGCGGTGCAGGTACACGCCCTCCACCAGCAGCCATGTGTAGTTGGCACCCACGCAGTACTGGGTCATGATCTGTGCAGTGCGACACGCGCCCAGGGCCTGGGAAGCAGACCAGATGGACAGAGAGGTTAGGCGGCCGCCAGGGCCCCAGGCTTTCTCCCACCTGGTCCCATCTGGCTGTCATCCTAGCTACTCAAGGGGCTGACATCTGAAGCATCCCAGGATCGAAGCCTAGCCCAGACAGCCCAGTGAGACTCTTATCTTCCACCAACTCCTCCCTCCCACCATCAGCAGTCAGTTTCTTCCACCTTAGCCTCTCACATGAAGTAGGTGGAATCTCTCTCCACAGAAAAGTCTAATGAGGGGCTGGGAATGTGGCTTAGTGGTAGAGTGCTTGCCTAGCACTCATGAAGCCCTGGGTTTGATTCCTCAGTATCACATACACAGAAAAAGCTGGAAATGGTGCTGTGGCTCAAGTGGTAGCATACTAGCCTTGAGCAAAAGAAGCTCAGGGACAGTGCCCAGGACCTGAGTTCAAGCCCCATGACAGGCAAGAATAAAAGGATGATGGACAGATGGGAACTTAGAGGTCCCATCAGAAGAAGCTGTTTTCCATTTAGGGGGGATGGGAATGGTGCATACCTGATTCCACAGTGTCTGGTCCCCAGGGTAGGGGCCAGGTGGAGACAGAAGATGATCACGCGTGAGGATGGCTGCTGCCCGAAGCATAAAGGACATAAACAGGTTCATGTGGATGTAATTACGAGTGCACCGCAGCCGCCTGGGGGATTTGAGAGAGCAACTTGTCACCCCACCAGAGCTGTCCCCAGTCTAGTACATTCCCTGCCAGCCCTTCCCCTCAGCCATCAGTGAGTGTGGGGCTAAGAAAGCCTGGCCCCCTCCTCTCACTGGGCCAACAGAGGCCCACCTCTACTGGCACTACTTAGGACTGGAAACCCCACCTGAAGAAACTCAAGATGGATAAGGCTAGCAGTAGCGTGACAAGGGACAGTGAGTAGCCGATGGTGTATACAACCTGTAGCCGCTCCAAAACCAGTCTTTGGTCCTGGCAGGAGAGGCAAAGGAAAGGAGGAAACAAGAGATGTTGCCCAATTCCCTCCCCTACTTTTCCTTTTCTTTTTTCTTGAGATGCTACTACCCTTGTTTGAGTGGGACTGATTCCCACCCTTCAGCTCCAGGATGGGGCCTGTTACTGGTCAACGGGAACATTCTAACACACATGTAGTCAGTGCTGGAGCAAGATGCTGGAGTTTTTGAAAAGGAAACTCAGTCATCTTAAAAGTTGTTGCTTCTGTTGGACGCTGGTGGCTCGCCAGTAATCCTAGCTATTCAGGAAGCTGAAATCTGAGGATCACACTTCAAAGGAACCTGGACACGAAAGTCCATGAGACTCATCTCCAATTGACTAGCAGAAGACCAGAAGTGCCTCTGTGGCTCAAGTGGTAGAGTGGTAGCCTTGAGCTAAAAGTTCAGAGACAGCACTCAAGCCCAGAGTTCAAGCCCCACAACCAACAACTACAACAACAAAGTTGTTGCTTGATTGATAGGACGTGAACTGTAAACACTAGTGGGGCCCAACTTCTCCATTGCACAAAAAAGAAAACAGGCATATGGTTTGAGACTGACTCCCTCCACCAACTCATTTGAGTGCCTGGATCTTGCTGTACCTGAAGCTGGGGCTTTATACTGTGCTGCTTTCTTTTTATCTCCTTGAAGAAAGTCTGAGTGGGGTTTTAATTACCTGCAGCCCATTAGTCTTGAACAGCATGAGGGCTTTCGGGTATGGCCTGAGGCTGGGGGGCATGGAGAGATCTACATATCCCCCCTCCAATATCTTCATCTGGATCCCTCCCCTCTTCTTACCTGAAAGGCCCCATTCTTCTCTGGATCCTCACACTGAGTGTGGTCTCTCCAAGGTCCCCATTGGCCATTACTTTCACAGTGACGGAGAACAAAGCCAGCAGCCACTGAGGGAGAACCAAGGAAAGAATCAGGGAAAGCAACATGGACCCATGCTGTGAGAGCCACAGCAGTGACGATGATTAAGCCTTATAGAGCACTTGATACATTTCAACTCAACATTCATACAAGCTGATGAAGGCAGCACTACCATTAATTCCATTTTACAGAGGGGGAAATTGAGTCACGAAAAGGTAAATAAGCTTAGCTTACCTTGCTAAGTTAGACCAAGAAGATGCCCAAAGATGGGCAGATTCAGAGAGGGAGGGAGGGAGAGAGAGAGAGAGAGAGAGAGAGAGAGAGAGAGCGCTAAGCATAAGGTAATACCTGTGTAATCCTAACACTCAGGAAGATTTCAAGTTCTAGGCTAGTCTCACCTACATAGGAAGACTCATCTGAAAATTAGAAATATTTAAAAAAAAGAAAGAAAAGAGTGAATCCAAAAACTGGGTACTGGTGGCTCACATCTGAATACTAGCTATGCAGGAGGCTGAGATGTGAAGATCCTGTCCCAGCCCAGGCAGACAAAACTGAGCCTTTTTTTTCCAGTCCTGTTCTTGAACTCAGGGCCTAGGCACTGTCCTTAGGCTTTCTCAAGGCTAGCACTCTACCACTTGAGCCACAGCACCACTTCTGGCTTTTTTTTTTTTGTCTATGTGGTACCATGGAAGCAAACCCAGGGCTTGGTGCATACTAGGCAAACAGAGAGAGAAGAGAAGGAAGAAAGAAGAGAGCAAAATAGAAACATCGTTGTAGCTTAGAGCAATGGGTGACAGGGCAAATGCAAGGCAAAATAGCTAGCCTGACCGTATCACACAGGCGACAGAGAGAAGTAGTAGGAAGGAATGTATTGGGGTGGGGTGCGGGGTGATATCCCGGTGTACAGGGGTCCAGGGAATGCCTCACCATGGCGGTGCCAGGGCAAGTACCAGGGGCAGGACGCTCGGGCAGTGACGTTGGGGGCAGCATAGTCCCAGCAGACGTACATATCGAAGGACGCATTGCAAGCGAGGCCTGAGGGGTGGCCAGGGAGAGCGGATGCTGCAGAAGGACCCCGGGGGCAGCGGGCCCAGTGCTTTTCCTTCTAGTACAAACCATCTCTGCTGTGGCTCCGCCCACCCACAGCCCACCACCCCCTCGAGGCCCCACCCATCCTTCTAGCTCCACCCACCAGGAAAGTCCCCTCTGGAGAGTCTTTCCCCACCCCCACCCCCACCCCGCCCGCCTCTCCAATTCCAAGCCTCCCGGGGTTCTAAGATCCAAACCCCGCCCACCGAAACCAAACCCCGCCCAGATGCTTGTAGGCTCCGCCCAAGGCCCCTCCCATTTCAAGCTCCCCAGGACTCTCCTAAGATCTAGGTTCCGCCCCCTAAAGCCCCTTCTCAGGTCAGCTCCTCCCTCCCGACCCCAGCCCCACTCCACACCTGCTGGTGGTTCCGAGGCCTCCAGGGTCTCCCGGCACTGCTGGCGGTACCTCTGCCAGCGCTGGTACAGCTCCCCAGCCGTCTGCCCCTCTGAGCCTGTCTATGAGAAGGGAGAAGGGCGGACCTTCCCTCCCACCCCCACCCCGGCCCAGCCCGACCTTCCTCCCATATTCCCAGGCCAGGAGCATCTTAGACTTAGAGGGACTACCCGGGTCCTGGAGGGCCTAGGGGGTGGGAAGTGCCTAGAAAGTGGCCAAGAGATTTGCTATGGGACATTGCAAACTTTGAATTTGCTGAGATCTGAGGATCACGGTGGGAAGCCAGCCCAGACAGACGAATCCGAGCTTACCTCCAATGAACCACGAAAAAGGTGGAGGGGGTCGGGAGCATGGCCTAGTGGGAAAACGCCTGCCTAGTGTGCATGAAGCCCTGGGTTTGATTCCTCGGTACCACATACACAGAAAAAGCCAGACGTGGCACTGTAGCTCAAGGGTAGAGCTCTAGCCTTGAGAAAGCCCAAGGACAGTGCGCAGGCCCTGAGTTCAAGCCCCAGGACTGGTAACAAAGAAAAAGCTGGTAAAGGACGGTGCCCAGTCCTTGCATTCAAGCCCCAGTACCGACATCAAGAAAAACACAAAACCTTGGGTTTAAGCAAGGGTTAGTAACAGTCTTGAAACTCCTTGGGAGAGGAAGGAAGACGTGAAAATGTCTCCAGTCCTTCCTCCAGGCTTTGAACTCCCGCGTCTCCCGGGGTCCTCACCTCCGCCTTCCCGAGTGTCAGTCCCCACAGAAAAAGCAGCAGCGGCAGCAGCAAGCCCAGGAGCCGAGAATTTGGCATCATGAAAGGCCAAAGGTCCTGTCACACAGAAGCCGTCCGGCTGGAAGGCCCCGGAGGCAGAATCAGGACCTCTGCCTCCGGGGGGGGGGGATTCCAGTCCCAGAACTCACCTGCACCCCTTCCCCGGCCAGGACCCGGGGGCGGGGCCTCCCGCGGTGGGCGTGGCCTCCCGCGCTGGGCGGGGCCGCTCGCCGTGGGCGGGGCCTGAGCCTGAGCGGGCAGCTCGGCCTCGCCCAGCTGTTGCCGGGGTGGCAGTGATGGAAGGGAGGGGTGTTTGCAGAGGGGGCTGTTGCCCAAGAGCCTCGCAGGGCAGAAGCCTTAGTGTCTCCCAGCAGTCTAGACCTAGAAACTTCCGGGCACCTGGAGACCACCTTGGAGCCTGGAGGAGAGCTGGGAATACACATTTGACTCACCAGGCAGTTTTTTGACATTTGCAGATCGGAACGAAACCTTATAAAACTTTCTCCTGCTTTGGCTAGATAAACCGGAGGAAGGAAGGGCAGGGGGCCCGCAATCCTCTCCTAGCATCCAAGGACTGAGATACTGGACTTAAGTCCGCAGCTGCCCAGATGTCTGAAAATCCTTCCAACCATCCTGCTCCCTGCCTATTCCCAAATCCTACTGAGGAGAGAGAGAAAAGAAAAAAAGCAAAGCAGAGGGGGCCATTGTAGAACCTCAGAAAGGCAGGGATTCAAAGATACATGAGACAGAATTACAGAGAGTGAGCAACCAGACATAGCAAGGGACCAGAGTCTAACCAAAATAATAATAACAATAATAATAATAATGTGGACTAGGAGACAAAGAAGGTAGAGATATGGGAGAGACAGAATGGGAGAAGAGAGATATCCATCTAGAAAGAACGCAATATAGAAGCTAAATAGAGACAGATTAAAATACAGTACAGACATCAAGAGACAGCCTGGGTCAGAGAGAGAAAGAGACAAAGACACCAGTGAAGAGGAGAGAGAAAAAGAGGGAGAAGGAGAGGAAGGGGGAGCTGGGAGCAAGGGAAATGGGGTACGATGGAGGAAAGTTGGTCTCACCTGTCCCTAGTCCTGTTCCCCCGGTGCCCCTGTCACCGTGGCCTCCCGTGTCTCGTGTTTCGCCTGAGCTGTGGATGGAGGAGGTGACACGCACTGGCAGCCTGGAGTGGTGGGAGGGGGCAGGGCGAGGGCGGAACTGAGGGCGGGAGGGGGGAGCTCTGTGGTAGAGGGGGGGGCAGAGGGCAGTGGAGTGGGAGTCACCCTCCGGTTTGCCGTCTCCCACTTTCAGCACCCAGGTCCCTTCCAGCCACAGCCACACACAGCCACATTCACACACATGCACAGGTCCATGTCACACCTGGCTCTCCAATCTCACACCCTGATCCTTGCTCTCATTTACCATTTACAACTGCAACCACACCCAGAGGCTCCCAGACTGTCACCTACCTACAGGTGGCCACCATACACACACACACACACACACACACACACACACACACACACACACACACACACCCCTGGGCTGTGCACTCTTTCCACACATAGACAGAAACACAACCCCACTGTGTCACCATCCCAGTAGCAAGGTCACACTCACTGAATGGCATGTGAGCCAGGCCATGTGTGGCACAGGAGGACGGACACTGCCATCTTCAACACGTGTGCTCAGCAGGGGAAATTCACCCAGGTGTGTGTGGCTCCCCTCAGATCCCCCAATCCCGTGGATCATGCGCTGTCTTCAGGCTCCTCTTTGCCCTGGGAGGGAGGGGGAAAGGCAGGGGATGGTTGTACATCTGTCCAGGGTCAGAGGAGAGCAGCTTACCTGGCCCCCACCCCCAGAGCCCTCATCCTCCATCCACACTACGAATGCACCCTCCCCTAGGACCCAGAAGAAAAATGGGACAGAGACCACACAATCTGCCCATTTTGCAGAAGGGAAACTGAGGTCCAGAGCCCCAGGAGAGAAAGAGGATATAACAAGGGACGTGATGTTCACACCAGAAGCTGGAAGGAGACAAGTCTGAGGGAGTGGGGGTGGAGGGGTGGGGGGGGTCCTTGTAGCCTGGTCCCTGGGGGCCTCTCTGCCCTCTGCTCCACATTCCTGGCGCCCTGTGGATCCTGGGAAAGGAGTTGGAAAGGGAGTCTAAGATGTCCCGGTACCTCAAGGAGAGGCTGGGGTTGAGAGGGAGTCTCCTGGGTTCTAAGAAGGCCTGGAGGTCACTCCACTGGGGAATGGGGAGGAAGGATACTAGAAAGGAAGAGGAGGGACCGAGGTGGTGTGAGAGACAGGAAAAGAAACCAGAGTCCAGAAAGATCTAGAAGGAAAGAGAGAGACAGAGAAGGACAGGAAGAGGGGGGAGAGACAGACAGACAGACAGACAGACGACAGAGGTCCCTGACTGGCCGATGCCCAGCTCAGTCTTCCTAGATCTATAACATTTCACAGGATCTGGGGAGGAAGAGCAGGACCACGGGGGAGGGGGCGGTCAGCCAACAGGTTCTGCAGCTCCCAAGCTGTAGGAATGGCCAGGCCTGGTGGCTCACGCCTGTAATCCCAGCTATTCAGGAGGCTGAAACCTGAAGATCATGGTTCAAAGCTAGCCTGGGCCAGGAGGAAAGTCAGAGAGACTCTTAACTCCAGTGAAATAGGGGAAAAAAGCCAAAAGTGGAGCCGTGGCTCAAGTGGTAAAGCTCTGAGTAAAGACACTAAGGTACACACAGACACAGATAGACAGACACACACACATGAAAGACAAATTCTAGAAAACTGAGTCAGAGAAGTAGCCCAGGGCCTTCCTGACTACCCAGCCCCTCAGCTCAACCCCACCCCAGGGGACACAGCTCCCCAAACTGTCAACCCTACCCGTGGTCTTCTGCTTTTCCTGTTTCTAAATTTAGCATCCTGCCTCTCTCCAATCCCCAGCTTCCTCCTCCTTGTCTGTCTTTCCAGACCTATCTGTGTCTCTCTCTGTCTGTCCATCTTCTCTCTCTTACTCTGTCTGTCTCTCTGTCCCTTTCACCCTACCTTCTGCATCCCTCTTTGGTCTAAATCTGCCATTTCTCCTTCTCTCTACTAATCCCACATTCTTTCTCTCTGATTCTGCCTCTCTGATTTCTGTCTGTCTGTCTGTCTGTCTGTGTCTCTGTCTCTCTCTTTCCATTTTCCTCATCATTGCTTTTCTGGTTCTTGACTCTCACTCCCTATGGCCCCTCACCCTGACCAGACAATGCCCCTGCCCAGGAGGCAATAATAGGGAAGAATCTGGAAGGCCTATATCTCCCCCCACACACACTATGGGGCTGTTTTGCCAAGCAAAACCAGTGGGAAGCAGGTGGGGACCTGGGGTGCTGGCAGATGGTGCAGGAGAAATGAGGCAGAGAGATATGGGAAGAAAGGATTTCCTGTGGGGACTGAGGCAGCGATAGCCCTGTGGGATTCAGGACTGAAGAGAGAGATGGTCTCAGGCAGAGGCAGAGAGAGAGAGAGAGAGACAGAGACAGAGAGACAGAGACAGAGACACAGAGAGACAGAGACAGAGACAGACAGAGACAGAGACTCCCTGGGCTGGCTTCAAACTGCAATCCTCAGATTACAGCCTCCTGAGCATCTAGGATTACAAGCATGAGACATTGGCACCCCACTCAACGGAGGCAGCCTCAGGAGGCCAGACCCACCAACATGGAGGAGCAGAGAGATCTCCATTTCCATTCCCGGCCCCACAAAGTGTGAAGGGGACCAATACCAAACAGAAGCCTGGAGAGATGAACAAACAGGTCAAATGCCTGCCCCAAATGTCTGTCATCCTAACTGCTCAAAAGGATGAGATCTGAAGATGGAGGTTCAAAGTCCACCCAAGCAGAATAAAAATGTCCTGGAGACCCTTAGTTCCAATTAACCAGCAAAAACTCTGAAAGTGGAGGTGTGGCTCAAGTCGTAGAACGCCAGCCTTGAGGGAAAAAGCTAAGTAAGGGCTGGAGGTTTTGAGTTCAAGCCCTAGTATTCATATTAAAAAACATGGCCATTGAAAAGATAAAGAACTATGAAACCTGGGGAAAAGGGGGAGAGAAAGAGAGAGGAGGGGAGAACAACCTGGAGAGACAGAAATTCAGAAATACAGAATTGGGGATCCAGAGAGAGTGTGAGACATAGAGAATGAGACAGGAGACAGGACACCTTAATTCCAGAAGAAAAGAGAAGCAGACATAATGAAATGGTTCCAAGACAGAGATATGGACAGATAGAAATAGGACTTGGAGCCCAGAGAGTGGAGTCTGCTCTCAAATACAGAGTTGAGGTGGAGACATAGCCCTCCCCCTGCAGTGTCTTCCAGGCCTGGAGGGGGGTACCTGTCTCCATAGCAACCCCCTCCCAGATCCTCAGGGCAAACGTTGTTCTGACCAGAAGGCAGCAAAGCCACCTTAGCTGTGTTGACATATCTTAGGCTGGCTAGGGTAGGGGCTCCAGGGACCCAGAGGCCAGGATGAGGGGGTAGGATGTGGGCTTCAACCTCCAAGTTTCTGGTAAACATCTCCCCACACCCAGCCACTGTGTCAGATTCAGAGCAGTCCTTGCTTGTCCTCTGATGGTGGAGCATTAGCAAGGAAACCTTCTTCAAGAATAGCCTTCAGGCTAGGGTTGAGTGCTCAGGGATTCCAGGAAGGTATGAGACCCTGAGTTCTATCCCCAGCAACCCCCCAAAAAAAAGAAAAAAATTTTTTGCCAGTCCTGGGGCTTGTACTCAGGGCCTGAGCATTGTCCTTGGGCTTTCTCAAGGATAGCACCCTACCACTTGAACCACAGCACCACTTCTGTCTTTTTTTCTGTGTATGTGGTACTGAGGAATCAAACCCAGGGCTTTATGCATGCTAGGCAAGCAATCTACCACTAGGCTACACTCCTGCCCCTCCCCCCAAAATATTTATTTTTTAGAGGCCAGTTCTGGGGCTTGAACTTAGGGCCTGGGCACTATCCTTGAGTTTTTTGTTTGTTTGTTTGTTTGTTTGTTTCTCAGTTAGTACTCTACCACTTGAGAAACAGCATTACTTCCGACTTTTTTTGTGTACGTGGTACTGAGGAATTGAATCCAGGACTTCGTGTACGGTAGACAAACACTCTACCACTAAGCCACATTCCCAGCCTGTTCCTGAGTTGTTTTTGTTTTTTGTTGCTCAAGGCTGTTGCCCTATCACTGGAATCATACCTCAATTTGTACCTTTTTTGGTCATTAATTGGAGATAAGAGTCTCACAAACTTTTTTGCCCTGGCTTTTGCCTGGGCTTGAGCTCAGGGCCTGAGCACTGTCCTTGGACTTTCTCAAGGCTAGAGCTCTACCACTTGAGCTTCAGCACCACTTCTGGCTTTTTTTTTTCTATGTATGTGTGTGGTACCGAGGAATCGAACCCGGGTCTTGGTGCATGCTAGGCAAGCACTCTACCACTAGGCCAAACTCCTGGCCTCTTATCCAGTCTTTTTTAAAGCCCTTCCGAGTTATTTTATTTATTCATTCAATAAACAGTTCTTTCCTACATTGAACTGTGGTACATTGAACTGTGGTACATTGAACTGTGGGCTCATTCTTCTAATCCTAGCTACTCAAGAGGCTGAGCTCTGAGGATACAGGTTTAAATCTAACCCAGGCAAGAAAGTCCATGGCTCTTATATCCAATTAACCAGCAAAAACTAGTAGAATTATGTATGGTTCAAGTGGTAGAGTACCAGCCTTGAGTGAACAAGCTAAGGGAAAGTGAATAAGTCCTGAGTTCAAGCCTTAATAGTGGCATACACACACCCCAAAACAAACAACAAAATAAGCACTGCTAGCTCACACCTGTAATCCTAGCGGCTGAGGAGGCTGAGATGTGAGGAGCACAGTTCAAAGCCACCCTGGGGCAAGGAAGTATGTGACACTTTTTTTTTTTGCCAGTCTTGGGGCTTGAACGCAGGGTCTGGGAATCATCCTTAGGCTTTTTCAAGGCTAGACCCCTACCACTTGAGCCACAGCACCACTTCCAGCTTTTTCTATGTATGTGGTACCAAGGAATCAAACACGGGTCTTCACGCATGCTAGGCAAGCACTCTATCACCAGGCCTATCTTGCAGCCCCTGTGACACTCTTCTTTCCAATAAAGTACTCAGAAAAAGTCCAAAGTAGCAATCTGATTCAAGTGGTAGAGTACTAGCTTTGAGAAAAAAAAAAAAAGCCAGGGACAGCCAGGGGCCCTAAGTTCAAATCCCCAGACTGGCAAAAACCAAAAACCACTAAGAGAAAGAGAGAGAGGGAGAGGAGAGAACAAAAGAGTCTATGATCTCTCTTCTCCATCCCCTCCAGTACAACCCCCTTCACATCTCCCTGTGAAAACACTTACAAGGAAAAGAGCTCCATCAGCTGTACTCAAAACCACCATTAGCGAATGCTTGACAGGCATTCCTCATTGGCCCTGCTCTTCTTCCCTCTTCTCCCCAGCTGTGGGCATCCAGAGAACTTGGCAGAGGGAAAACCAGGCTACTGCACCCAGGGCCCTGCCAGTGTCCAGCCCCTGGGTAGTAGGGCTGGGAGCATTTCAAGGATAAGAAGCTGTGACTCATCTATGCACATCACTTCCTTCTATCTCCCCCCTCCCAGTCTGTCATTCTATCATTTTGTCATTAATCCGGGGCTTTAGTCCCCTCCCCCACATCAGGATCAGCACAACCCTGGGTTCCCATAGTCCTCTGGGGCACTCAGTACAGTCTGTTCCTATTCTTATTTTGTTGTTGTTTTGTTTTTACCAAGCTTTGTTTCATGAGACTTGAACTCATGGCTTGGACTCTGTCCCTGAGCTCTTTTTGCTCAAAGCTAGTGCTGTACCACTTTGAACCACAGCACCAGTTTTCTGGTGGTTCACTGGGGATTAGAGTCTCCCAGACTTCCCTGTCCCATGCTGACTTTGAGCCTCAATCTTCAGATGTCAACCTCCTGAATAGCTAGGATTATAGGCATGAACCACTGGTGCCCAGTTTATTCTATTTATGTTGGTTTGTGTTTTGAGCTGGGACTGGGGCTTGAACTCATGACCTTGGTTTTGGCCCTCAGATTTTTCACTTAAAGCTGGAGCTCCACCACTGCTCCACTTTTGGTTTTCATTGGAGGTAAGAATCTCTATAAGCCATTTAGCATGGTGTATGCGGTCATTCTAGCTACTTAGAAGGTGAAGATTGCCGTTGGAAGCCAGCCCAGGCAGAAAAGTCTATGAGACTCAGACTAACTACTCCAAAACCAGAAGTGGAGCTGTGGTTCAACGTGGTAGAGTGCTAACTTTGAACGAAAGAGCTCGGGGTCCACGATCAGGAAAAAAAAAAAGTTTCCAGCACCAAGGACAGAGCTTGGAGAGTCAGGCTCACAGGAAAAAGGTTAGGGAGAGTCACAATCTCTCACTTCCCAGGTTCCCACAGTCAAAAAGCGGAGAGGGAGGGGACTCAAGCCCACCTCAGTCTGGCCCCCAAGTTTCCACTTTGTGCCTGGGTGGCCAAAGGCCAACTACTTCTGCTCTTGGTCTCCTGCCTGCCAATCACGGTCTGGGTCAAGGTGAAGTGTTTACCTTCAAGGGATTAGAGACTGGACGAAGGCGGTCCTGTATTCCTGAAATCCATCATCAGGTTTTCTACTCTCCCTCTCTCCCCCCCCCCCCCACTTCCGAGCCAGCTCCGACTGACACGGCCAGCTGGTCCCCCCCCCGCCCCCCCAGCTTCACAACTGGGCGAGTCTCATAACCCGGCCTGGATGAGCCGGATGTGGGAGCTCAGGGCCCGAGCTGCGGGAAAAGCTGGAAGGCGAGGGTGGGGACGGACAAGATTTGGGAGGGTCCTGGTAGAATAATGAATCTGCTTAGCGGAGCCCGGGGAAGAGGGGGGGGCGCTGATGGCTGGGATGAAGGGGAAGAAGAACTTTAGCTCCCCCAAGATCCTGGGGGCGTGGCTAAGCGCATGGGGGCGTGGCTAAGCGCGGATAAACAAGGCCCCCGGGAGAATCAGCTCCAGGGCCGAGCCTAGTGGGTACCTGGGCGAAGGTGGAGGCTCTAATGTGGGGCCCGAGCTGTTCGAGGGGGCTTCCAGTCCAAGATGAAGAAGATGGCATGGAAGGGGAAGACGTAGAAGGAGGTCTTCCTCCCCTCTCGTCCCCCTCCCAGAGCTGGTGCCAGGGGCTCGGTGGCTACGCTTCAAGCTGAAAAGCCAAGGAGGCCCCGCCCCTTCCAACCTGCCTGCGCTCCTATTGGTGGACGCTCCTGAGCGACAGGCTCTCATTGGCTCCGCACGGGCGAGGGCGGGGCGCAGCTAGAGAGAATACAGTAGTTTATGGGCGGGACCAGACACTACCTAGGGGGACCCGGGCCCAGCCAATCCTTGGTCTGAAGATTGTGGAGGGGGGACGAGGGTGTCCCCCTCCTCTTTTTCTCTCCGGGGCATTCTGGAGTGGGGGGGGAAGAGATGACCCCGGTGCCAGGCTCGGCGCCTGCCGCCTGATGCTGGGTGGGCCGAGCTGGGGATGCTGGTACGAAGGACGTTGCTATGGCAACGGGAGGCAGGGCCTGGGGGGGGGACCAGGCCCGGGCTGGAGCTGGAGGGGCCGGTGGTGGCTGTGGTGGGGCGATGGCGGAGCGCGGTCCAGCCTTCTGCGGCCTCTATGACACATCCTCGCTGCTTCAATACTGCAATGGTGAGACCCCCCCCACCCCCGCAATACCCTCTCAGTTCCCACCTTTGATCCTGCCCAGGCTTGGACCCATCTCCTCCAGCCCTAACCTCCTTTTCCCAAGTCCCTGCTCCCCTCTCTTACTGTAACTCTCCTCTTTTCCTGGTTGAGAGTGTCCTGATCTCAGGGCAAGCTTCCCTGATTCCCTAAAACCAAAATCATGCTCCCCTCCCCCAACTCAGGTCTTCTGCTTCCAAGGGAGCAAAACAGAGAGAAGGGGGCAGGAACCTAAGAGCCTATGGTTGGGGAGAGGGAAAGCCTTGGGGTCCACTGAGCCTGGAAGTCTACCCTCTCCTTCCTCCCTCAAGCCTCTGGAACCCTTCGCTTTTCTCCTTAGCAGCGGGAAAAATTAGAGGGGGGAGCAGGGTGAGATTTGGTGTTGAGCTGAGGATAGGATGTGGGATGGGTAGGGTGCCACAGCACTCTTTCTCCACTGTACCCCCAAAATCCTCAGCTCTGCTTCTTCACCCATTAACCCCCTCCTTTCTCTCTAGGCATCTGAGTATTATCAGAAAGGTCACTGTGGGTGTCAGGTCTGGATGAAGGGGACAGGGCAGAGGAGGGGAGAGGAGAAAGAGGGGTGTAGTATGTCTGGTCTCTGGGCAAAAGAGCTGGGGCCAAGGAGCATGGTCAGTAGGAGACTTCAACCATGGGGGTGAAATGAGCAGGCCAGAGCCTCCCCAAAATGAAGCTGGCTTCTCAGCGCAGGGGTGAAGTACCAAGGTGAAATTAACTTCCATTTCACTCAGAGGTCCTGAGAGGGGCACCATCTTCCAGTTTGGAGGTCTCTCCTGTGGGCCCTTCACCCAGAGCCCTCTGGAGCTGGCAGAGGGCCCATAATGACCATTTTGTCCTCCTCTGTCCCTCTACAAGACAGGATGACATAGTCCCTGAGCTTGGGCCAGGAAAGGACTTAGCCAGAGAAAGGCTATGTGTCTGAGCACAAGAGACTCCTCCTGTTCCTTCTTCCTCCCCTTCCTTTTCCTCTAAAATGAGTAGACTACTACAAGCACTAGAATTTGGGGGAGAATAAAGTATAAAATAACAGTCAGTTACCTTCTAGATTTATTGAGCAACTACCATAAGCTGGGGAAATTGCTAGGTGTTTTGCATGGGCACACTTCAGCTTGCAAATAACAGGTACTTAAAAATATATATATATAGTACTATTATTGGTAGGTAGGAAAGCGATATAGCACTAATGAAGTCCCCTTGTCCCCCCACCTCACCGCCAAGCTGTGTTTGAATGACATCTGGGGTATTTCTGCCTACGCATTTCAACCTCTCTCCTTATCAAAACACATAAACTGGGAGAGTCCCTTCTGTGGTGGGTTTCAAGTCCGGTCAGTGCTCTCCCCCTTACCTGGGGGAGGCCCCCACCCTTCTCTGCAGATCCCGGCCGGACCTGCGAAGTCCGGGGTGGGGGCAGGGTGGTGAGCCTTGGCAGGCGATTGGGCTTTGGTGGAAGGGAGGGACGGAGGGGAGGGACAGGAGGCTGCACTGCAGAGCCCCGCAGGCAGGCAGGGCGGACTAGGGACGAGGGATAGCAGGTGCGACCTCTACGGCCCGTCCCTGTCTAAGCTACCATCTTGACCTGCACCAGGCCTCAAGCCAGGGCCTCCTGGGCTGTGGCAAGCAATGAGTCTGGGTATGCGTGCTCTGGCCTCTCTCACTTTGGGTGGGGTAAAGGGGGGAACGGGAAGTACCCCGGGTTAAACAAGAGGGGAAGAGCCAAATCTGGTGTGCAGGGGGTGGGGAATGAAGAGGGACAGCGGCGAGGTAGGAGAAGGAGAGGCTTGCTTCTCCCTTGCGTGGGCCTCCTGGGTCTCTGCGCGGCCCGCACCTCCCCCGGTCCGCCGCCAGGGGTCGCCAGAGCTCCGCCCCTGCGGCCGGCTCCAGGGGCGCCCCCCCCCCCCCCGCGCCTCTTAATTGACCAGCTCTGGAGCATCCCAGACCCGCGGGAGCCCGGCGAGGGCCCCGTCCTCGACCTGCCTCCCCCCCCCCCGCGCACCCCTTCCAGATGACAATTTGTCGGGCACCAGCGGCATGGAGGTGGACGACCGCGTGTCGGCGCTGGAGCAGCGGCTGCAGCTGCAGGAAGACGAGCTGGCCGTCCTGAAGGCGGCGCTGGCGGACGCGCTGCGTCGCCTGCGGGCGTGCGAGGAGCAGGGGGCGGCGCTGCGAGCCAGGGGCACCCCGAAAGGCCGAGCACCCCCGCGTCTAGGCACCACCGCCTCGGGTACATCGATGAGGCTTGCCACGGGAGGGAGGTGGGAGGGGCGGGGCCCTGGAACTCACCATCTTTGGTCCCCATCTCTCTTAAGTCTGCCAGCTCTTGAAAGGCCTGCCCACCAGGACGCCCCTCAATGGCTCGGGACCCCCACGGCGCATGGGTGGCTATGCCACCTCTCCATCTTCCCCCAAGAAGGAGGCGACCTCAGGGCGCAGGTGAGGTGCTGGGGGGGGGGAATCTTCCTCCTCGGTGTCTCCGATTCCTCCTGGGCTGGGGTGGGAGGGACCCGGCAGGGTGCGCGCCCAGCACCGTGCGACATCCCGCCCTCCACCCCCCCCCCCCCGCAGTGGCCGTCGCTACTTGTCCCCAGAGCGCCTGGCCTCGGTGCGTCGCGAGGACCCCCGCAGCCGCACCACCTCCTCCAGCAGCAATTGTAGCGCCAAAAAGGAAGGGTAGGTGTAAGGATGGGGTCCTGGGAGGCGGGGCCGGGGGTGTAGGATCCGGACCCCAGGCACCAGGGCAGAACCTGCAGCCGGGTGTGCTCGTTCAGAACGCCAGCGCAGAAAGATGCGCGGCCCGGGGCGGGGCCAGCATCGGGGGCGGGGCCCCGTCCAGCGGGCCGGGGACCCCGGAAGGCGGATCTAGGGTCCCGGCCTGCCCAGGGAGCCAGGGAAGTGGGGCCTGCTCTGGGGCTGGACTATTAAGGTAAAAGAGAGGCCACAGTTGGCGTCTGGGTGGAGTCAGGGTCCAGAGCCTCAAGAGTTTCGGTTGAGAATGGAAGAATAAATGACAGGGTGTGTTTGCAATTTGGAGGGTGTGTCCTAGGCCGAAATCACACCTTAGGGGTGCAGCCAAAGATCCTAAGACCAAATGGGTCTGCACCGAGCTAGCGGAATCCCCCGCAGGATGGTGTTTTGAGAAATGGGCGTGGGCATCCGTGGGCGTGGCCCGCGCCCTCAGAGGCGGGGCCCATGTGGTGTCTGGGGAAGGAGAACTCAGCACAGGGACTGGACCAGGGGAAAGTGGTCAGCGGGGCCCGCAGGACAGAGGCGACCAGAGCAATGGGGGAGCAATAGAGGCGACAACCCAGGGCAGGGCTAGGAGAGGGTGGGTGTGGTCAAGAACGATGGGCGTGGCAGAGCGTTAGGCGGGATATTATAAGGGGCGGAGTCTGGTGGTGGGCGGGGCCACGTTGTTGGTGGGCGTGGTCTCGCCTTGGGGCGTGGCTAAGGCACCACTGGGTGGAAATCAGTCCTGTGCCCTGATAAAAACCAGAGCCTCGCGTGTCAGGCTCGACGGGGCGGGGAGGCGGGGCTGCGCCGCCGGCCCGGGTCGCGGGGAGCGTCGGGGCTGCAGCGACGGCCGGGCCTTGGGGCCCGGGTGTCCCCCAGGGGGTCAGCGCGGAGGGCGGGGCAGGGCGCGGCGGCAGCGCGGGCGCCTCTCAGGGCCGGAAGCGGCGGAGCCCGGTCTCCGGCTCCACCCCCGGTCCCGAAACTCCGCCGGCCGCCGCCATGAGTAGCTTTGGAGCTAGGTGAGACCCTCCGGCAGAGCCCCCTGCTCCCCGCTGCCCTGGGACCTGGATCCCAGCCCCCCTCGGTCCCTGGGGGGACCCAGGCCCGAGAGCCTCACCGCTTTGCCCCCGGCCCCTGCGAGAACTCATAGGGACACGCCCCTCCGCCCTCCAAACTTGGGAAGTGTAGGGGCGCGGGCGAGCTGGGGGGGTGCACCGTGCAGTTTAGGGAGGCGGGGGTCTCCCCTCTTCCAGGATCTCCCTCCTCCGGCCACTTCGTGCTGAGTGATCTCTGGCGATCGCTGCCTCTCTGGGCCTGTGTCTTAGGCTCTGCAAGATCAACCGAGCAAAGCACACGGCCTGCAGAGAGGCAGCGCTCTGCTCCTTACCGGCCTCGTCCTTCGACAGACCTCCAAGGGCCCTGGGTGGACGGGTGCTTCCGTCCCCTTTCTGACCTGCCTGCTAAAGCTTCTCCTTTTTTTTTTTCATTTATGCATTATTTCCTGCCAGTAAAACCAAAGAAGTTACCTTCAGCATGGGTGAGTGAGGAGGTTGGAAGGGGCCTAGATTGAAGGGGGGAGTCAGTCAGTGACCTGCCAGAGTGACCTGGCTTTTTGCCTTGCTGGCCTGAATTTCTTCACCTGTTTTTGTTTTTGTTTTTTTAAATTTTTATTTATTTATTTATTGCCAGTCATGGGCTTGAGCTCAGGGCCTGAGCACTGTCCTTGGACTTTCTCAAGGCTGGAGCTCTACCACTTGAGCCACAATACCACTTCCGGCTTTTTTACCGAGGAATCGAACCCAGGTCTTCTGTGCATGCTAGGCAAGCACTCTACCACTAGGCCAAACTCCCAGCCCCTCTCCACCTGTTTGTATTTATTTATTTATAATTTTTTTGCCAGTCCTGGGCTTAAGCTCAGGGCTTGAGCACTGTCCTTGGATTTTTAGCAAGGCTAGAGCTCTACCACTTGAGCCTCAGCACCACTTCCGGCTTTTTCTAAGTATGTGGTACCAAGGAATCAAACCTGGGTCTTCGTGCATGCTAGGCAAGCACTCTACCACTAGGCCAAACTCCCAGTCCCTCTCCACCTGTTTTTAAAACAGTGAATCTGAGCCCAGTGCTGGTGGCTCAGGCCTGTAATCCTAGCTACTCAGGAGGCTGAGATCTGAGGACCACGGTTCAAAGCCAGCCTGGGCTAGGAAGTCTGTGAGACTCCAATGAACCACCAGAAAACTGGAAGTGGACGTGTAGCTTGAAGTGATAGTGCATTAACCATAAGCTCAAGGACGATACCAATGCCCTGAGTTTAAGCCCCATAGCCCACAAAATAAATAATAAATGAATAAAAGTTGGACAGGCATGTCATCCTAGCTATGTGGGCAGGGTTAATAGGAGGATTGCAGTCCAGGCCAAACTAGGCAAAAAAAAACCCACAAAAAACTGGGGTGTATGGCAAGGCCTGTGTTCAATAGGATCAGGGCTGGGTGCTGGCCTGGCCCTGACCTATAGGGGTGTCTTGGCAGAGGATGGGTCGGTGAAAATGTTTCTAAGGGGCCGCCCTGTGCCTATGCTGATTCCTGAGAAACTGGCGCCCACCTACAGCCTGGACACTCGCTCAGAGCTGCCTCCCTGCCGCCTCAAGCTGGACTGGGTGTATCCTTTGCTTCTATCCCAGACTGGGTATTCTGTCCCCCCCACAGCAGGAGGAAGAGACTTGGAATCCAACCTGGGGCTTCCAGGGCCTCAGTGAGGAAGACTGGCTCGGGAGAGCGGAGGAAAGCATGGGCGTTGAGATGACCTTTTAGGATTTATGAGTGCCAAGAATGTTTGTGGTTGTTTTTCTTGATGTGGTCAGAGTTCACAGAGCTGAACTTCAAACTAGCGGGGAGGCAGCTGAGACTCCAGAAAGCACAGATTAATGGAACACCATCACCTGGGGTGATTAGGGGAAGAAATGGGATTTTGTTGTTGTTGTCGTCATTCAAGAAGGAATGAGTGGGGAGCGGGAGTTTGGCCTAGTGGTAGAGTGCTTGCCTAGCATGCACGAAGACCAGGGTTCGATTCCTCGGTATCACATACATAGAAAAAAGCCAGAAGTGGTGCTGTGGCTCAAGTGCTAAGAGTTCTAGCCTTGAGGAAGCTCAAGGCCCAGGACTGGCAAAAAAAAAAAAAAAAGGAATGAGTTAGCTAAGAACAGAACTAGAAAGAACTGAAAGGAGAACATTGGAACTGGCATGCCTATAATCCCTGCTCCTTGGAAGGTAACAGAAACAAACGAAAAGTGGTAAGAGGAGCAAGCAACAGAGAGGGTTATTCTGATGAATGTATATGCACAATTGAAAAAAGTTTACAAAGTGAAACATGGAGAGGGTGTGGCTTAAGTGGCAGAGCTGGGGCTGAACCCGTTGAGTCCCCAGTGCAGAAGGGGGGAGGGGATTTCAGACCAAGGGTGCAGCAGGTGCAAGGGTTCTATGGCCAGGGCTTGTGGTGTGTTCTAAGCTCTAAAAAAGACCAGCAGAGGTTTTCCTCCTCCCTCTGGCCTTGGTTTCTTCCTTGCCCAAGTCGGGAAGGTTGGCAACATGCCTTGGCATTGTGGGAGCCAAGAGCTTTCTGCAGAGGGCTGGAAACATCCATGGGAATCAGGCTGGATTGTCTGGCATGGGTGGCTCAGCAGCTGAGAGAGTTGGCTTGATACTACAGAAAGCCGGTCCAAACTTCAGCTCGCCTTCTCTACAGCCACCATGGGGTGGGATGCAGTGGTTTTGAGTAGAATGGACAGAGACCTGACACAGGTGGAGAAATGTAGGCAGCAGAGATAGCAAGTACAAAGGCCCTGGGGTGAGAACAGGGAGTGTCTTACTTCTGCCATCCCAGCTACTTAGTAGGCTGAGATCTGAGAATCATGGTTTAAAGCCAGCTTGGACAGGAAAGTGTGTGGGGTTCTAATCTCCAGTTAACCAGCAGAGAGCTGGAAGTGGAAGCATAACTCAAGTGGTTGGGCAACTAGCCTTAAACCAGAAAGCTGAAGAACAGTGCCCAGGCCCTGAAATCAAACTCCAAGACACACACAGACACACACACACACAAACACACACCCCACTGGTGACTCACACCTGCAGTCCTCTGTTACTCAGGCTGAGATCTGAGGATCACAGTTCAAAGCCAGCCCAGGCAGGGAAGTCTGTGAGGCTCTTTTCTCTGATGAAGGACCAGAAAAATGGAAGTAGTACTGTGGCTCAAAGTGACAGAACACCATCTTTGAGCAAAAGGGACAGCACACAGGCTCTGAATTCAAACCCCAGGACCAAAAGAACCCCCAAAATGACATGGATTTGCTTTGTTGGGAGATGTTGGTTTGCTCCTTGTGGGGTCAAACAGGCAGAGGAGGCCAATGGCTGATAGCTAATGGTGTCAGCCACGGTGAAATACAGGCTCCTTAACCCACCCCGGGCGTCTCCAGTTATGGCTACCGAGGCCGTGACTGTCGGGCCAACCTCTACCTGTTGCCCACGGGGGAAGTGCTATACTTCGTGGCCTCCGTGGCCGTGCTATACAGTGTAGAGGAGCAGAGGCAGCGCCACTACTTGGGACACAACGATGACATCAAATGGTGAGTGAGGGCAGGACCAGTCCAGGCTGTGGGCAAAGCCAGCCAGCCGCCCCCTGCAGAATGTACTAGAAAAATGTGGGTTCATATCACTATTCCAGATGCTGATGACTGCATGCGTGGAGTTTCTTCCTCAAAGCCAGGCATGGAAGTGCTTGCTGGAATCCCAGCATTTTTTTTTTCTTTTTGTTTAGTTTTGAGCCAGTACTGAGGCTTGAACTGCAGAGCCTCTCGTTCTCGCTTAGCTTTTTCACTCAAGGTTAGGGCTGTACCACTTGAGCCCCTTCTGGCTTCTGGGTGGTTTTCACTGGAGATAAAAGTCTCATAAACTTTTCTTTCCACAATCATTCTGAAATGTGATCTTCGGATCTCAGCCTCCTGAGTCGCTAGAATTACAGTTAGGAGCCACTGGCAACCAGCCTAGAATCCTAGAGTTTGGAAGTTGGAGGTAGGAAAATCAGAATTTATATAGACTTATAGGGTAGTGGGTTACTTAGTAAGCCCCTGTGAAACAACAAACTAACAAACAAACCATTGGAAAAACAAAACATCCACAACGAAAAACCAACGCTGCAACCTATACCTGTAATTCTAGCTACTAACAGGGCTGAGATCTGAGGACTGCAGTTAAAAGTCAC
Source organism: Megascapheus bottae (assembly GCF_031878675.1). NCBI lineage: Eukaryota > Metazoa > Chordata > Mammalia > Rodentia > Geomyidae > Megascapheus > Megascapheus bottae. The sequence continues at coordinate 4,561,826 of NC_143539.1, forward strand.
CTTGAGGGCTGGGCATTTGGCTTAGTGGTAGAGTGCTTGCTTAGCATGCACAAAGCCCTGGGTTCGATTCCTTGGTACCACATACACAGAAAAAGCCCTAAGTGGTGCTGTGGCTCAAGTGGTAGAAGCACTAGCCTTCAGAAAGCTCAAGGACAGTGCCTAGGCCCTGAGTTCAAGCCTCAGGACTGGCAACAAGATAAAATAAATCTGAGAGGACATGCCAGCCACATTGTGGACTGGACCCCTTGAAATCTGCAGGCCTTTGTGTTGGGGACTCAGGCCTGAGCCTCCCCTACTGTGTTCTGAGCATGCAGACAATGTCTCGTGACTAAATGTCTCCGTGGACCAGTTTGTGGCCTGAGTCGCCAGCCTGCTGCAAAAGGGGGTCCCTGTGAACCCTTCTCGCGAACGGTGTCCATCTGTCCCCTCTCTCCTCAGCCTGGCGGTCCACCCAGATATGGTCACCATCGCGACCGGCCAGGTGGCAGGCACCACAAAGGAAGGGAAGGTAAGGGCAGCACGAGGCCTGGCAGAAGAGAGCGTGGACACGGGGAGGCCGAGCAGGCCCGGGTGACAGGCCTCTCTTTCCTGCAGCCGCTGCCACCCCATGTGCGCATCTGGGACTCAGTTTCCCTCTCCACCTTACACGTGCTGGGCCTGGGAGTGTTTGACCGTGCCGTGTGCTGTGTGGGTTTCTCCAAATCGGTAAGTCTTTGCCACAACCCCATCTCACTGAACTGCATCTTGCAAAGGGTCAGTGGCCAACAGAGGCCAGGCTGCAAGCACAGGGTGTGGGGAACGGGGGACCCTGACTCCCTCCTCCTCCCTCCTTTCTCTCTCTCTCTCCTCCTGTTTAGAATGGAGGCAACCTGCTGTGTGCAGTGGACGAGTCCAACGATCACGTGTTGTCTGTGTGGGACTGGGCTAAGGAGGCCAAGATTGTGGATGGCAAGGTGGGGTGGCTGCCCTCCTCCCCCCCCCCCAGCCATGCACAGGCATTTTCTTTCTTCTTTCTTTTTATTTTTTTTTTCCAATCCCGGGGCTTGAACTCGGGGCCTGAGCACCGTCCTTAGACTCTCTCAAAGCTAGAGCCACTTGAGCCACAGCACCACCACTTCCGGCTTTTTTCTATGTATGTGGTACCAAGGAATCAAACCCGAGTCTTTGTGTATGCTAGGCGAGCACTCTACCACTAGGCTAAACTCCTGGCCTCCATGCATGGGCATTCTGACACCAGGTAGACTTTGTGTCCTGCCTTGGCCATTGGCTGCTGTGCGACTTGGGAGAAATGACTTACCTTCTCTGTGCCTCCTGGGCTGCATCTGCAAAATGAGGACTATTGCCTTTATCAATGAAGCCTGGAAGGTTCTAAGTCAGTGCCTCCTGGTTAGGAAAGGAGGAAGAGTGATGGAGAGCCGGCGCTCTGCAGTTAGCCCTAGGTGAGCTGTGTGGCCGTAGGTCAGTATCTCACCCTCTCTGAGCCCCACTTCCTGTGCGACGAGCCTGGGGTGCTCATGTTAACTAACAATGCGTGTACAGTGCTCACAAGGGACATAGCTCAGGGGAAGGCTTCTCAGAGTCCCAGCTGCCAGAGGTCACAGAGATCATCTCCTTCTCACTCCTGCCTCAGTTTCCCTACACAGGAAAGGTATAGGCAGATAAGTCGTACAGTGCCCCCACCCCCCCAGCTGTCAGGGCATGCTGTGTGGGGATGCTGGTGACCCTTATGTCCTGAGGCCAGTGTCCCCTCCCCTGCTCAGAGCTCCACAGAAGCCGTGCTGGTGGCCTCCTTCCACCCCACTGACCCCACATTGCTCATCACCTGTGGGAAATCCCACGTCTACTTCTGGAGCCTGGATGGGGGCAGCCTGAGCAAGCGGCAGGGCCTCTTCGAGGTGAGTGCTGGCTGGGGGCAGGGATGTCTGGTCCTGAGAAAGGCCAACAGGGGACACTAAGCTGACATGGAGAGACAGCCCTGATGGCCCATAAGGCCAGCCCTGGTCACAGATGTCCCCAGAACTCAGCTTTGCTATCCACACAGTGGGGAGATTTCCCCTGACCACTCCAGCGTGAGGACTCAGTGGGAAAAAGGACCCAGCAGGGAGGGAGGGGGGGTGAAGAGGCGCAAGAAGCAAGAGGGAGAGGTGGGGAGGTGCAGAAGCAGGCCCCAGGAGGGTCAGAACCTCCAGTGGGAGGCAGGCGGTGGGGAGACCCTCCTGCCAAAAGCATCATGGTCCTGCCTCAGTGACATGCTGGCCCCTTCCCCTCTCTTTCTACCTTAGAAACATGAGAAACCAAAATATGTGCTGTGTGTGACCTTTCTGGAGGATGGTGACGTAGTCACTGGAGACTCCGGAGGAAACCTCTACGTCTGGGGCAAAGGTCAGTGTCACTCGCTTGCTTATCCCCAGCGCCATCTCCCAGACTCTTTCTTTTACCCTGCCGTGGGTGGTGGTCAGAGAATCATGCCCGCCCCCCCCCCCCCCCCGCTCCAGTTCCTCCATGGAGGCTCAACTCGGTACCCTGAGTCTGCCTCATTAATGTTTGTTGGTTCCCAGGCTTTTCCTCTGCAGATCAAATTAGTGATGGAGTCTGACGTGTGAATGGATGGATGAGTCAGCGGTAGATGGATGTTGATGAGAAGAAGGGTAGGTAGGTGGATGAGGAGACAGAGGAGTAGATGGATGGATGGTTGCTGGACAGATAGAGGATGAATGGATGGCTGGGATGGGGGGATGGATGGATGGATGAGTGGATGTGTAGGTGGTAGAAGACCAATGAGCACATGGATGGATGAGTGAAGGATGGATGGATAAGTAGATGGATGGGTGGATGGATGGATAGACAGATGGGTAGATGTATGGAAAGAGTAGACCAATGGAGGGATAGATAGGTAGATTGATAGGTGGGCTGGATGGATGGATAAAGTAGATGGATGGGTGAGTAGATGGACAGATTGATGGGTGGGTAGATAAGATGGATGAATGAATGATAGATGGATGAGTAGATGATGGATGGATGGATCGTTGGATGGATAAATGATGAATGAATGGATGATGGCTGGATCAGTAAGTGATAGATGAGTGGGATGGATGGAGTGGTGAGTGAATGGATGGTGGATGGATGGATGAGCGGATGGGGGCATTGTGGGTATATGAGAGGCTGGCAGCTGGTGGGAAGGGTGGCTTGATGGACTGATGGCTAGATCAGGAGGTAGATGTGTGGATGAATGGACGGGAGGTGAGTTGATGGGTGAATGAACAGGTAGATGGATAGGTGAATAGACCAGTGGATGAGTCAAAGGGTAGGCGTGCAGACATCAGGAGGGTTGATTTAGTGGGTGGATGGTAAGGTGTTGGGTCCACAGTGGTGGGTGGGTGGGAAGTGGAGACAGGGCAGGTGGCAGATAGAAAGGTCACTGGATGTGAGGGCATCAGTGCCTCACACCTGTAATCCCCATTACTCAGGAAGCTGAGATGTGAGGGTCTTATTCAAACCCCGCCTGGGCAGCAAAGTTCATTAGACGTATCGCTAATGAACCTGCAAGCCTAACATGGAGCTGTTGTTCAAGTTGTAAAGTGCCAGCCTTGAGCACAAAAGCTCAGGGACAGGCTGGGAGTTTGGCCTAGTGGTTAAAGTGCTTGCCTAGCATGCATGAAGACCCGGGTTCGATTCCTCCGTACCACATACATAGAAAAAAAAGCCAGAAGTGGTGCTGAGGCTCAAGTGGTAGAGCTCTAACCTTGAGAAAGTCCAAGGACAGTGCTCAGGCCCTGAGCTCAAGCCCAGGACTGGCAAAAAAAAAAAAAAAAGCTCAGGGACAGTGCCCAGGCCCTGAGTTCCAGCCCCAGGACAGGCACCAAAAATAAACAAATGAAAATGCCCAGTGAGTGGACCCCGGGAGGAGGGCTGTCCGGGGCTCAGTCCCCACGCTGCCCTCCGCCCCCTGCATCCCCAGGTGGAAACCGCATCACGCAGGCCGTACTGGGAGCCCACGAGGGTGGCGTGTTCGGGCTCTGTGCCCTGCGAGGTGGCACACTGGTGTCCGGAGGCGGCCGGGACCGCCGGGTGGTCCTGTGGGGCTCTGACTACAGCAAGCTGCAAGAGGTGGAGGTGAGGAGGGGTTGGACCTCTGTGAGGGGGGGAAGAGGAGGTGGGGGGCGGCCCCCTCCCCACCAGGGCTCACTCTGCACTCTGCACCCTCCCCACCCTATGAGCCCCTAGGTCCCTGAGGACTTTGGCCCGGTGCGGACGGTGGCCGAGGGCCGTGGGGACATGCTGTATGTAGGAACCACACGGAATTCCATCCTGCAAGGCTCAGTGCACACTGGCTTCTCGCTGCTCGTGCAGGTGAGTTGTTCTCCCATCCTCCTTCCCTCCCCTTTGTTTTTCTGTGTCAGTACTAGGGCTTGAACTCAGCGCCTGGACAATGTCCTTTAACTTCTATGTTCAGCGCTGGCACTCCACCACTTGAACCACAACTCCACGTATGGCATTTTGGTGGTTAATTGGAGATTAGAGTTTCATAAGACACTGCTGCCTGAGCTACTTCAAACCACGGTCCTCAGATCTCTGCCTCCCGAGTAGCTAGCATTACAGGTGTGAGCCAGCGGCATCTAACTTTACATTGTTTTACAGATAGATCTTGCTAGCTTTGCCCAGGCTGGCCTTGAACTTGAGAACCTCTTGCCCTTGCCTTCTGAGTACTGGAGATACATGCATCACCATCCCCACCACCCCTCTGCGGTCTCCCACCTCATGCCAGTCCTGGGGCTTGAACTCAGGGCCTGGGCATTGTGTTTGGACACTTTTAGTTCAAGGCTAATGCTCTGCCACTTGAGCCACATCACCACTTCTGGCTTTTTCTTAGTATGTGGTACTGTGGATGTGAACCCAGGACTTTGTATATGGAAGCCGAGCACTCTTACCACTAGGCTACACTCCCAGCCCCTCACTCCTCCTTTAAGTTAACAAATTCCACTTCCCTTCACCAGCTCTCACCTCAGAATCCCGCCCTGGTCAGGGTCACTCTGCCCCCATCTCGCCCTTTGCCTTTCACTGTGCGAAGGGGAAAGCAGGGTGGAGAGAAAGAGGGGGTTTGCATTGAACCATACACAGGAGCAAGAGGCAGCCTCTCGTGGAAGGGATCCCGCTGGGGACAGGTCTGGCCTGGGTCCCCCCAGGTCGGGTGGGCTGCTGAGACTAAAGCAGAACGTGTCTCTGATATCCGAGGTAGCTGGGGAAAGCCCATATTACAGGCTCCATTCTGCTGTTTTCCATTCTCACCAGGGGCATGTGGAAGAGCTGTGGGGTCTAGCCACACACCCAAGCCGGGCACAGTTTGTGACGTGCGGGCAGGATAAGCAGGTGCATCTGTGGAGTTCAGAGTCCCATCAGCCGCTGTGGAGCAGAACCATTGAGGTATGGGGCGTGGGGGAGCAGACACCCCTTTCCACACCAGAACTCCGTGCTCAGTGAAGTATCAGGTAGGAACCACACAAGGTCTTTTAGGCAGAAGAGTGCAATACAGGGAGGTGGACGGGCCCTGCTCTACCACTGAGCCACACGCCCGGCCTATGCCTTACCTTTTTTCCTTTGATTTTGAGACCATTGGGGTTTAAGGGCCTTTGGATTTGCTAAGCATGAACTGGATAAGTGGAGCCCTGCCCACTGGAGCCATGGCCCCAGTTCCTACATGTTCCTTGGGTATTAGGTATCAAAAGTCTTAAAAATAAATAAATTTATATATACATATACGTGTGTGTGTGTGTGTGTGTGTGTGTGTGTGTGTGTGTGTAGCCAGATGCTGGTGGCTCGTGCCTGTAATCCTAGCTACTCAGGAGGCTGAGATCTGAGGATCACTGTTTGAAGCCAACCTGAGCTGAAAAATTCCTGTGAAACTTTGTATCTCTTAACCACTAAGAAACTGTAAATGGTGCTGTGGCTCAGAGTAGTAGAATGCTAGCCTTGAGAGAAAGAGCTCAGGGACAGGGCGCAGGCCCTGAGTTCAAGCTCCATGACTGACAACACACACACACACACACAGAGCTGAGCACTGGTGGCTCACATCTGTAATTCTACCTCCTTAGGAGGCTGATATTTGAGGATGCCAGTTCAAAGCCAGCCTAGGCAGGAAAGTCTTGAGATACTTATTTCCAATGACTCATCAGAAAGCTGAAGTGAAGCTGTGGCTCAAGTGATAGAGTGCTAGTCTTGAGTGAAAATGGTCAGGGATGGTGCGCAGTCCCTGAGTTCAAACCCCAGGATAGGAAAGCAGGGAAGGAGAGAGGGAGGGAGGGGAAGGCACTAGAGCCCCAGAGACCAGAGGGATGTTTTCTGTTCAGGACGACATGCTCCAGGAATGGGGAACGCTTTGCAGGGGTAGGTTCCTGGATAGTAGCCAGGTGAAGAGAGACCCTCTGGAAGGCTGTGGGTCAGGGAAGGGACAGGGAAATGGCCAGACATCCCAGGGCCTCAGCCCTGCTTCTTGGTTGCCTTCCCAGGACCCTGCCCGCTCTGCAGGCTTCCACCCCAGTGGCTCTGTGCTTGCCGTGGGCACGGTGACTGGCAGGTAGAGCTAACTTGGCATTTGGGGAGGGCTTCCCTACTCTCACCAGACCCATCCATTAGTCACCTACTGTTTCCCAGGCCCGCCCTCTCCACATTCTTGCCCTCTTCCTTGGGATCCCCCTAGGTTCCTGCCTCTCCCAGCCTGCTCAGCTAACTTCTTTCCCCACCACCCTTCTCCTTACAGATGGCTGCTGCTGGACACGGAGACCCATGACCTGGTGGCTATCCACACCGATGGCAACGAGCAGATCTCCGTGGTCAGCTTCTCCCCAGGTGGGTGCAGGCCTGGGACCCCCCCCCAGGGGCGGGGGAAGGCTCAGAGCCATGGACAGGAAGGCCGGGGGAGGGCAGGGAGTCGTAGGGGTGGGGCCTGGGTGACGGAGGGGTGGAGTCTGGGAGAGAAGGGGGCGGAGTCTGGGTTCCTCCTCATAGCCCCTCCCCTCCCCCAGACGGGGCGTACCTGGCCGTGGGCTCCCACGACAACTTGGTGTACCTGTACACGGTGGACCAGGGCGGCCGCAAGGTCAGCCGCCTGGGCAAGTGCTCGGTGAGTGGGCCGTGGCCCCCAGCCCGCGCCGACACCCCGCCCAGAGGGTGCACAATTAACCGATTTTCTACCTCAAGGGAAACACGACTTCCGCACTCCAACCTGAACCTGGCCTGACTGCATCCAGGCCTCTGAGCCTGCCACTCATCCCTTCCTGTGTTCTGAGCCCGCCCCTTCGTGTGGCCCCGCCCCTCACACCGCAAGCCCGCCCCTCGCCCCTTCGTGTGGCCCTCCCCTCACTGCCCCTTCTGTGTGGCACCGCCTGGCACCCGACAGGCCACGCCCCTTCCCGTGGCTCCGCCCTCTGTGTGGCCCCGCCCCTCACACCACAAGCCTGCCTCCTTCCTGTGGCCCCTCTTGTTATAGGTTCGTCCCCTCTTGTAACCCCGCCCTTTACACCCTAGTCCTGCCCCTTGGTGTAGCCCCGCCCCACGTGTCCGAAGCCTGACCCCTGTGTAGCCTGGTCCACTTGTTCCAAATTGCTACCCAGTTCTCAGTACTTTCATGTCAGCCTGCCCATCAAGACTGGCCCCGCCCACGGTAGTCTAGCTTTCCTCCACCCTCAAGGCCTGTGTGCGCCTCCACTTGCCTTCCCCACCCTCGACCGTGTTCTCACCCCTACACCCTTTCTGATCTAATCCTGCCCCCTTTCCTTGGTTCTGTCCTCTGGCTCTAACTCAGCCCCTTGTGCCCGTCCTCAGGGCCATTCCAGCTTCATCACCCACCTGGACTGGGCCCAGGACAGCAGCTGCTTTGTCACCAACTCCGGGGACTATGAGATTCTGTACTGTGAGTGCACTGAGACTCAAAGCCAGTTCCTTCTTTGTCTCATTTGCATGTGATTTGCATACGGTCTTCCTGAGCTTTGTGTCTCCTGGCTGAGCTCCTGGTTCTGTCCTTGCTTGGAACTCAAGGGCTGCTGTTCTGATTTCCATCCTGAAGTGCCCAGCTTAGAGCCAACTTCCCTTTTCTGGCTGCATGAGGTGTAGGTTTGGGGGTGTCTGGTGTCAGAATCTAGCTTTCTTTTAGAGACATGGAAAGACCACCAGGAGTTTGGCCTGGTGGTAGAGTGCTTGCCTAGCACGCAGGAAAATCCAGGTTCGATTCCTCGGTACCACATACATAGAAAAAAAGCCAGAAGTGGTGCTGAGGCTCAAGTGGTAGAGCTCTAGCCTTGAGAAAATCCAAGGACAGTGCTCAGGCCTTGAGCTCAAGCCCAGAACTTGACCAAAAAAAAAAAAAAGAAAATCCTCTGAGACATGGAAAGATCTCTGGAATCTTCTTTCTTTCTCTTAAGACCTCAGTTGTCGGTTATGTGGGATATGTTTGGGTTCAGACAGAGCTTTGAAAGCCCTTTACACCTCCCTGATTTTCTGCTCCAGGGGACCCGTCCACCTGCAAGCAGATCACCAACGCAGATGCAGTGAGAAACATTGAGTGGGCCACCGCCACTTGTGTCCTGGGGTTTGGGGTGTTTGGTAAGTTTCCTGCCCAGGCTGGCTTTGAACCCCCATCCTCAGATCTCAGCCCCCTGAGTAGCTAGGATTACAGGTGTGAGCCACCTCACCCAGCTTCACTGTCTCTTCTTCGTTACCTCTCAGAGTGGGGATCTTACTCCTTTCATTGTGTGGAGACAGCAGCTGTGTTAGAGGAAAGGGCAGAGAACCCTTCTGTTTGTAAGGAAGTGAGACCCTATGGCTGGGGAGTTGATCCTAGCCCATAGTTACCCCATATGACTATAGTACCTCGGTGCTGACCCTCAGCGGGGCGATCCTGGGACACTGCAGTGACCATGACCATGCTTTCCTAGACAGTGATGACCCAGGGTGGGAAGTTCTGAGTCAGGGAAAATGAACAGGGAGGACATGTACCCTGGTCTAGGAGGGAGTCAGGAAGGCTTCCCAGAGGAAGAGACATATGGATGAAGTGGAGAGGAGAATGAAGCAGTTCTGAGTGGTACAGAGAGTTTAGTTGCTTCCTTGAGAAGCCATAGGCTAGGGCCTGCTTTTCCTGGGGGCCTTGTCTGAATCTGATCTCCCCAATTCATTCACAGGGGTGTGGCCTGAGGGAGCAGATGGTACAGACATAAATGCTGTTGCCCGTTCCCACAACGAGAAGCTGCTGGTTTCTGCGGATGACTTTGGCAAAGTCAACTTATTTAGCTACCCCTGCTGTCAGCCTCGAGTGAGTCTTTTTGGAGGGCCTGATGTGTCTTCCGGGGGGGGGGGGGGGGGGGGGGGGGGGAGGCTCTCCTAGGAGGGAGGGGTTAGGAGCAAGATTGAAGCATCTGGTGCAGGGAGTTTGGCCTAGAGGTAGAGTGCTTGCCTTGCATGCCGGAAGACCCTGGCTCGATTCCTTGGTACCACCTACATAGAAAAAAGCAGGAAGTGGTGCTGAGGCTCAAGTGGTAGGGCTCTAGCCTTGAGAAAGTCCAAGGACAGTGCTCAGGCCCTGAGCTCAAGCCCAGGACTGGCAAAAAAAAAAGATAAAAGCACCTTTGGTTCAGCCTCAGGCCTTTCTGGGCCTCAGTTTACCTACTTATCCAATGAGAACACTAGATTTGATCCTAAAGACTTTTCTTCACTTAAAGATCAATGAAAAACTGCTACTTCCCCCCGCCCTTCGGTTGGGGGGCTTGAACTCATGGCCTGGGCACTGTCCCTGAGCTTTTTTACTCAAGGCTAGCACTTTTGCCATTTGAGCCATGGTGCCACTTCCAGTTTTCTGATAGTTCATTGGAATAAGATTCTTACAGACTTTCCTGCCTGGCCTGGCTTTGAACCATGACCCTCAGATCTCAGTCTCTTGAGTTGGTAGGTTTACAGGCGTGAACCATCTGGGCCTAAGTAGTCGAGGTTTGAACTCAGATCCTGGCACTTGGTAGGCAGGCAATCTATCAGTTCAGCTCTGTTTTATGTTTTATTTTTTTTATTTTGCCTGTGGCTGGACTGTATCAAGATATTCTTATCAATGCCTCCACTGTAGCTGGGCTTACAGGCTTGTACTACCATTCCAGGCAAAACATTTTCCTTAAGGCAACTAAAAAAAAACAAGAGCAAGGACCAGGAGAGTGACCTAATGGTAGAGTGCTAGAGTGCTCACCTAGCCTGCATGAAGACCTGCGTTCGATTCCTCGGTACCACATACATAGAAAAAATCAGAAGTGGTGCTATGGCTCATGTGGTAGAGCGCTAGCCTTGAGAAAGCCCAAGGACAGTGCTCAGGTCCTGAGTTCAAGCCCCAGGACTGGCAAAAAAAAAAAACAAAACAGGGTGGCAGGGCTCACACCACTTTTTCATTATTATTTCTTTTGCCAGTCCCTGGCTTGAACTCAGGGCCTGAGCACTGTCCTTGGGTTCTGGCAAAGCTAGAGCTCTACCACATGAGCCACAGCACCACTTCTGGTTTTTTTCTATGCATGTGGTACCAAGAAATTGAACCCAGGTCTTCATGCATGCTAGGTAGGCCCTCTACCATGGGCTAAACTCCCCTTCACACCACTTCTTGAAAGCATTACAGAGAAGATGTGGGGTGCCTTGTTGACCTCTGGCCATTTTCTCATGTCTCCCCCTCCCCCCACAGGCCCTCAGCCACAAATACGCTGGGCACAGCAGCCACGTGACCAATGTGGCCTTCCTGTGGGACGACAGCATGGCCCTGACCACGGGGGGCGAGGACACGAGTGTGCTGCAGTGGAGGGTGGCCTGACGCGGTTGCGTGGAAGTCAAGTGGCGGGGAGGAATTCTATTTTCAGGAGATATCTATTGCTACCTAGAGTAATATATATCCAGAGTATGTCTATAGCCAAAGGGCCTACAGGGGGGCAAGGGTAAAAGTAACTAAAGTCTATTTATCAGGGTGGGAAGAGGGCTTACTATGGTTTGGGGGAACCATTGAGTTTTGGTTTGTGGTATTTTTTTTAAGTTTATTCTTTTATATATATAAATATACATATATACATATAGAGAGAGATCATCCAAAAATAAAGATATGTGCACTGAATTGAGGAGCCAGGTTTTCTGTATTGGCTGCGTGCAGAGAACGTAGGGATTGTGTGATCAAGAACTCATTACTGACTTGATGCCTGCAACAGAAATCAACTGGCTCTAACTCGAGCCCACTTCCCGCTGGCCTTGAAACTCACTTCTCCCAATCTCTGCCCTTTCTTGGTCCCTGCTGCCTCTCCCCCCTCTCCCCCCCCCCCACACCTGTAGTTGGAATTACAGGCATGAACCATTTTCCCTGGCTGTTTTTGTATTTGAAATCAGAACTTGGCCAACTTTTTGGAACCATTTAAGATAATAACATCTATTCTCAGCTATACCAGGCACGCACCTCACCTGCAACGGTAGCTTCCCAGCGTGTTGCTTTAAATAGATGGGTGCACACAGTAAGAACTCCTTGGGTTCTGTCTTCTTACCTTGAGCAATTTTTCAAAGCTCTCTGCCCTATGGATCAGATGTCTTAAGTTGGGTGCATTTCGGACAGTGCCTGGCACTGCTAAATCTAAAAATGTTAGGGATGATTAAATTACATCATAATCACACATTCCAGCAGGCCTCCTGCTGAGTTCAAAACCAGAGGGAGGAAGTCTGTAACACAAGCATCTCCAGAAGGAATCTGATTGGCTCAGCTCTAGTCCTGAGGCTACCCTTGAACCAATCACTGTTGGCCCAGCTAATGCGTTCTTCTGATTGGCTATTTGAGTCATGTGTCCATCTTTTTATTCAGTGGGATTAGTACAATATTGCTGGGACAGATAGAGGAGGCACCTGAGGGTGGGCAGAGGAATAAAGGTAGAAAAAAATGTGTGACCAGGGGGGTCGGGAGTTTGGCCTAGTGGTAGAGTGCTTGCCTAGCATGCACAAAGACCCAGGTTCGAGTCAAAGTACCACCTACCTAGAAAAAGCCAGAAGTGGTGCTGTGGCTCAAGTGATAGAGCACTAGCCTCAAGAAAGCCCAAGGACAGTGCTCAGGGCTTTGTGCATGCTAGGTGACCACTCTACCATTAGGCTATGCTCCCAGCCCCCTGAGAGACTCTTATTTCCAGAAATAGAGTCATGGCTCAAGTGGTAGAGTATTAGCTTCAGGTCTACCGAAAGGATACTCCACGCAGTTCAGGAGAGAGCTTATTGGGTGAGGGAAAGAGCAGACCTTGAGGAGCACAAGATGGAGTCAGGTGGAGCAAGAGAACGTACGGTGGAAAGTGAGATTATACGGGAGGGAGGGTGTGACCATAGCAGACGTGGATGTGATTTCAGAGAATGGGGGAAATACCTCAGACTGGGGGACCTCCCAGTCTGGCCCAAGCAGGCCAGTTGCCAGAGTTATGGGTGCTGGGCAGGGATTTCCAGGGTGCAGGGGGAGAGAGCCAAGGGAAGAAGTCACCCAGGTGGACCTAACACTAGCCTTGAGCAAAAAGCTAAGGTACAGCAACCCAGGCCCTGAGTTCAGGCCCCAGTACTGGTACATACCCATACCAAAAAAAAGAAAAGAAAAGATACCCCCACTATCTACTGATTTAAAACAAATCCAGAGATTTGGGCCAGGAATTTGGCCTAGTGGTAGAGTACTTGCCTAGCATGCACGAAGTCCTGGGTTTGATTCTTTAGTATCACATACACACAGAAAAGGCCGGGAGTGGAACTGTGGCTCAAGTGGTAGAGCGCTAGCCTTGAGAAAGCTCAAGGACAGTGCCTAGGCCCTGAGTTTACCCCTAAGGTTGACAAAAAAAAAAAAGAAAATAATAAAAGGGACACTCAGGACTCTAAATTTAACATGTCTTCGGTTTCCAGTAACCTTGGTTGGGCAGATGGAGATGAAGCAGGCATGGAGGAAGGTTTGGTAGAGAGGACAACACACATAACTCAACAGTAAAGGGTCAGGAATTAATCAGGTTTAAAAAAAAAAAAACAAAAAACGCAGAGACTGGACTCTCACTGTCTGCTGCTCTTTTCCCTTTATTTTCCCAATAAATGTCAGCGAGCCACCTTGGGGCCTTAACCGGGGCTTGACCACTCAGGGTTCTCCCTGTCAGTGACTCTGAGTTGGGAAGGGCCAGGATTGCTGGGGCCACTGTGAACTGATCATGGCTTAGTACACGTCCAGATACAGAATCAAAGCTCAGAGAGTGTTTGTTGAGTGAATATTAGAGTACGCAAAAGAGGCTGAGGTTCAAACTGCTCAACACCTCCCACCCACACCATTTCCACCCACCCCTCCCCAGGCTTCAGAAGCCAATCTCCGGTCGCTCTTGGATCAAAGCCTTTCTTTCATCTGTCCCCAAACCGCTTCATCCACTCTGATTGACTTGGCGTTGGGGCTCTGTCTCTATCTCCCCCTGGTGGCCAGAACCAAAATCAGTCCTGCATGAAAAATTAGACTAGGGGAAGTGGGGTGGGGGTGCAGTACTGGGGAGTCTCTGGTATCCCCCAAGGCCCCATTTGTGAGAGTCCCTGTCCTCCACTTCTGCTGGGTTCTGAGGATCTGAGGCATGCCAGGAAACTCCAGGATGGATGAAGGGGGGGCGGGGAATCAATTTCCTGCACACACATAGCACACCCTGCAGCCCTCTCAGTGCCCCATGACCCCTGACTCCCTAACTCTAGCTGCCCCTAACATTTGGAGAAAGCCTCCTCCTTTCTGGGTGTTGATGTTTGGTCTTCATTGTGGCTGGATCCCTAGTGGGTGCCTCAGTGTGCCCGACCCCTGCCCATGCTTGTAAAAACTGACTCTCCATTCATGCTTGTGGGGTCTACCTGTTTCCTGAACCACAGCAGAAACTGAGGAGGTCTCCAGACACAAGGGGACCGCAAACTCACCAATGGCCATTCAGAGTTGTTCTCACAGGGACCTGGACTTGACCAATGAGCAGCAAGAAGGACTGGGTGGGCCAGTCCTGAAGCAGTCGGGATCACACTGGTGGTCAGGGTATTTCCTTTGGAGCCACATTTTTCTTTTTCTGTTTTGTTGGTTGTGAGGCTTGAACTCAGTGCCTGGGGGCTGTCCCCGCGCTCTACCACGTGAGCCACAGCTCCACATCGCGTTTCCTGGTAGATACTTGGAGATAAGAGTCTGAGGAGCTCAACCCTGTCGTCCTAGCCACGCAGGAGACTGAGATGTGACGATCAGGGTTTGAAGCCACCCCGGCAGAAAAATCCCTGAGATTCTTATCTCCAATTAACCACTGGAAAGCCAGAAGTGGAGATGGGGCTCAAAGTGGTAGGGTGCTAGTCTTGAGCAAAAGAGCTCAGGGACAGAGCCCAGGCCCTGAGTACACGCCCCACAGCTGACCAAAGAAACAATCTCACTGACTTTCCTGCCCAGGCTGACTTCAAACCATGATCCTCAGCTGTCAGCCTCCTGAGGAGCTAGGATTACAGGTGTGAGCCTGTAATGCCTGGCCATATTTACCTATTTATTTAACTTCTTAAACAATTTTATTGTGGGGGTGATGTACCGAGAGAGGGGTTACAGTTACATTCATCAGGTAGTGGGTATATTACTTCTTGAACATTGTTACCCCTTCCCATGTTTTTCTCTCACTTTCCCTCCCCCCCACTCATCATTATTATTATTATTATTATTTTGCCAGTCCTGGGCTTGAGCTCAGGGCCTGAGCACTGTCCTTGGACTTTCTCAAGGCGAGAGCTCTACCACTTGAGCCTCAGCACCACTTCCGGTTTTTTGTATGTATGTGGTACCAAGGAGTCGAACCCGGGTCTTCGTGCATGCTAGGCAAGCACTTTAACCACTAGGCCAAACTCCCGGCCTCGTCCTTATTTTTTTTTTTTTTCCTAGTGCTGGAGCTTGAACTTGGCTTGGGCACTCTGAGTTTTGTTTTTTGTTTTTTCCCCTTCCAAGGCTGGCACTCTACCACTTGAGCCACAGCTCCATTTCTGGCTTTCTTGGGTAGTTCATTGAAGCTAATAAGAGTCTTAAAAAGGACTTGACTGCCCAGGCAGGCTTTGAGCCATGACCTTCAGGTCTCAGCCTCCTGAGTCATTAGCTAGTGAAAGGTAAGAACAACTGGGGCTCGGCTGGAACTCTTAAGTTATGCATGCTGCAGGTGTCTCAGGTCCTGTGTTATTCCCTTAAGACCCTTGAAAGGTGGCTGGGACTGTTGATACAACCTCAGCTACTGGGTGTGAGGTGGGGTGGGAGGGACAGAGAAGAAGATGGAATTTCCAGACAGGGATAGCCAAAGTGTGAGACCCTACCTGAAAAAATAATGAAAGCCTAAAGGACCTGTGGCTGTGTCTCAAGTGGCAGGACATCTGTCTACCTAACAAATGGGAGGTTCTGAATTCAAATCCCTCCCACTATCACCATCAAAAAGGTAAAATAGTGCCAGGCACTGGTGGTTCACACCTGTAATCCTGGCTACTCTGGAGGCTGAGATCTGAGGATCACAGTTCAAAGCCAGCCCAGGCACTGAAGTCTGTGAGACTCATGTCCCATTAACCAGCAGAAAACCAGAGTGGTTCAAGTGGTAGAGCGCTAACCTTGAGCTGAAGAGCTCAGGGACAGCACCCAGGCCCAGAGTTCAAGCCCCACAGCCGACAAAAAAATCAAAAAATCAAAATAAAGTCTTTAAAAGAAGGGAGGAAGAGACTATGGTTCAGACAGGTGAAGTCACCTGCTCCAGGCCGCACAACAAATGATTATAATTACAGCTCCTACTGTTGTTCGTGTGTTTCAACTACATGATTTCATTCATATGAAGATGTCCTATGGGCAAGCATAATCCTGCGTGCAGAAAGGGAGAGGAGGGTTGCCTCTGGGCTGGAATGCTGGGTGTGAATACCGTAAAGTGGCAAGAGCCAACATTGTGGAGTGTCACAGATTGTCCTATTGACCGGGTGTTTGGTTTTCCCGGTATGTCCACTTGTCTAAGCTCTTTGCAATCTTTTAATAAAGTCTGAGCATTCTTATTTTCACTTCAAAATTTAAGGCTGGGGGCTGGGAGTGTGGCCTAGTGGTAGAATGCATACCTAGCATGCACGAAGACCGGGGTTCAATTCCTCTGCACCACATACATAGAAAAAGCCGGAAGTGGTGCTATGGCTCAAATGGTAGAGCTCTAGTCTTGAGAAAGCTCCAGGACAGTGCTCAGGCTCTGAGTTCAAGCCCAGGACTGGCAAAAAACAAAAACAAAAACAAATTAGGGCTGGGTGTGGTGGTCCATGCCTGCAATCCCAGCACCTCCCGTAGACAGGAAGTTCTTAAGTTATAAAGGCAGCTTGAGTTAGGAAGCTCAGAATGAATGAGGTCCTAAATTTGCTTAAAACAGGAACAAAATTATAGCTGGAGGGGGACATGGCTCAGTGGCAGAGCACCCATCTAACAAGTGCAAGGTTTTGAGTTCAAACCCCAGTACAGTTGAACAAAAAATAAATAAAGGGCTGGGAGCGTGGCCTGGTGGTAGAGTGCTCACCTAGCATGCGTGAAGACCTGGGTTTAAATTTTCAGTGCACATAAACAGAAAAAGGTGGAAGTAGTGATGTGGTTCAAATGATAGAGTGCTAGCCTTGAGCAAAAGAAGCTCAGAGACAGTGTCCAGGCCCTGAGTTCAAACCCCAGGGCTGGCAAAAAAAAAAAAAAAGGAATGAATTTGCAAATACTAATAACTGTCATTTTTTGAGTTTTATATGCCGTCTACCCAATACCTACCACTAATGACTTCTCATGACCACTTAATCCACTTGTGCAGGATTTAATGATAGTAATTGGCATAGGCAAATGTGGTTTTTGTAGCAATTACCAGTATTTATCCACTCTGAAAACAATGGGTATCTCACACCTTGCCTGTGCCCAGTCTTTTTCCACACAACAAATCTGAAACAGTAAACAAACCAGGTACAAAAAAAAAAAAAAAAGACACTCCTCCCTTGGGAGGCAGATAATTAACAGAAGGAAAACGCAATACATGCCATATGATGCCACTGCAAGTTCTATGAGTGCCTGAAGTCCTAGCTACTCAGGGGGATGAGATCTGAGGATCATGGTTCAAAGGCAGTCTGGGTGAGAAAGTCCACGAGACTCTTATTTCCAGTTTACTACCCAAAGGCTAAAAGTGAAGCCATGGCTCAAAGGACAGTGTCCAGGCCCTCCATTAAAATCATAGTTCTGGCATGCACACACACACCCACACCCACACCCCCCCCACACCCACCCACACACACCCACACCCCCCCCCACACACACACACTTGGTAGTACAGAATGTTAGGCATCAGTGTGTGCTTTTTCTTTCTTTTTTTTTCTTGTTACTTGTGGGGCTTGAACTCTGGGCCTGGGCGTTGTCCCTGAGCATTTCAGCTCAAGGCTATCACCTACCCCTTGGGCCACAGCCCCACTCCCAGTTTTCTAATGGTTAACTGGAGATAAGAGTCACAAATTTTATAGTGCCTGTGCTGGCTTTGAACGTCGATCCTCAGATCTCAGCCTCCTGAGTAGTTAAGATTACAGATGTGAACTGCCTCACCTGGCGTCCTTTCTCTCTCTCTCTCCCCCCCCTCCCTCTCCCTCTCTTACTGGGGCTTCAACTCAGAGGCTGGGCCCTATCCCTGAGCATTTTTTGCTCAAGGCTAGCACTCTGCCACTTGCACCACTTCCTGCTTTTTGTTTCTTTTTGTCGTTGGAGATATGGGTCTCACAAACTTTCCTGCTCAGATCCCACTCTCCTGAGGAGCTAGGATGACAGATGGGTACCACCAGCACCAGGCCAGTGACATCTCTTAACATCTGAAAACACTGATTCGGTAAAAATGACAACCCTCCCACCGCGGGGAAATGACTGCCGAGGATGGCTTCGATTGTCGAGGCAGCTGTGGCAGACGGAGGTCTCCCAGTCTGAAGATGTGGCCAGGGAGCTATTAGATTTTTGTTTTCCTGAAGCTGGGGGCAGGGGCAAGGTGGGGGGGGGCAGAAGCCAAGGGCCTGATGAAGGAAGGAGGTGGTGCCAGACCTGGAGATGAAGGGTTAATGGGGTGCAGGGGGATCCAGAAGCAGGTGCTGGGGTGAAGGGGCACGGCAGGGCAGGGGTTAAGGGAGGCTGGGCCTGGCTGGGGCGGGGCCTCAGCCCCACTGTCCCCACCCTCCTGCCCCGTCCACCAAGCCCAGACCTGGTCACAGCCTGGCAAGTGGCTGCTGCCTGCTTCATCCAGACACGGCCCAGGTAAGGCCCCTGGGCCTCCCGGGCCCCTGCCTCAGTTTCCCCTGGCAATCCTGTCCCTCTGCCTCCGCAGCTGTCTGGTTCTGGTGTCTCTAGTCCCCTACTTCTAGGCATTGACTTTCTGTGTTTCAGGATGTCCGTGTAGCCCCTCTGTCTCTCTGTCTGTCCCCCCTGTCTCCCTTCTCTCTTTGTCTGGGTTCCTGCTTTGGTCCCCATCTCTCCCTGTCTCTGAATTCTTTCCCTCACCTTTTTGTTGGTCTTGTCTGTCTGTCTGTCTGTCTGTCTGCAGATGTAGCTGTCTCTGGCTCTGATTGGCTGACTCCCCTCTTTCCTGGGCTCTGTGCTGTCTACTTTCCTCCCTCTTCTTTAGCTCCGATTCCATCTGTCTCCAGCATCCTGTCTCTATCTCTGCTTGACTGTCTCTAGCCTGTTGTTTTGTATGTTGCTGAGTTCTCTTTTTTTGTGTGCCTGTTCTGGGGGCTTGAACTCAGGGCCTGGGTGCTGCCCCTGAGCCTTTTCCCTGAAGGCCAGCACTCTACCACTTGAGATACACCTCTACTTCTGGTTTTTGGTGTTTCATTGGAGAGAAGAGACTCACAGACTTTCCTACTGAGGCTGGCTTTGAACTGAAATCCTCAGATCTCAGCCTCCTGAGTTGCTGGGATGACAGGTGTCACTGTCTTCCGATTTCAGTGCTGTCTGTCTCTCGCTATACTTGTCCCATCTCCTTCTCTCTCCTCCGGGTCTCCAGTGCTATCTGTCCTTATCCAGTGTCATGTCTGGTGTCTGTCTGTCTCCACCGTGTGTCTATGTCTCTGTCATCTCACACCATGTTCTGGCACCTCCGGCCACGTCCTCATCTCCTGCCAACTCCCAAGACCATCCAGAATGTTCCTCTATTGGGGTTACTGCTTTGGCCTAGGATGAGGGTGTTGTGGGACTGGGGCAAATGAATTGTGCACCACTGTGTGACCCAGGTGTCCCTGTGACCCCAGGTGGCCCTTGACAGTCACCCCACTGCTCCTGAGGTCCCACCCTCCCTCCTCCCATTTCAGGAATTCCTGGCTGGAAGGAGGGTGGACTTCCTCCCCCACTTCCTTTCTTCTGGGATTTGGCTGTGGCCAGGCACTGTTAACTCCTTCCTGCCTTTGCCTCGCTCCCCCTCCCTTTGGACATGACACCCCCAAAAGTAATGAGGGGAAGGAGCAGCTTTAGAATTTCTCTTGAAATATTGGCCTTTGGGGTTCGCTCAGAACCCCTCCCCCTTCTCCAGCCCCTCAGCCAGCTCCCACTGCACCAGAACCAACCCACATGTCACCCCTCACCCAATGGGTCTGGGTGGATGAACCTGACTTCAGGTTTGGGGTGAAGAGGTTGGAAGGAAAAGGACATGATTGGATGGGGGGAGGGAGCTCTGGCAATTTGGGAAATCCTATAACCCAGGCCCCCTGAACTTGAGCTTCTTTGAATCAAAGCACCAGGGACACCAGCAAAGAGAACTGGGAATTTGGAGATTTCTCTACTCACAGTTCTGAAGAATATTTCAATCCTTTGATCTAAGCAGATTAGCATAAAAATCTTGGCTGTCTGGAAGGTTCATAGCTGAAGGCGCTGAAGGGATTGTGGGAATCTTCTAGGTCAAGCCCCCTTCCTCCTTTTGACAGCTGGGAAAACTGAGGCTCAAGAGCAGAAATCCCCACAGTGAGAGAGTCAGGGCCAGGCTTGGGGTTTGGGGGTTCTTATCCTATTGAAGGTCCAATCTGGGAAACTTGGATTTTTTTTTTCCTGACTGTTGAGTGGGATAAATTTGGGAAAAGAAGGACAATGGGGTAGCTAAAAATGGCTACAGGCCAGAAAGGGAGAGTTTTTTGGGTGTGCAGAAGAGAGAAATACATCTAAGAGAAATCTGATGGGGGGAAAGAGAGAGACTGGGTGGAGATCTAGAAAGGGAGGGCACAGAGGATGGGGTGGGGGGCTGGCACCCCCCCCAGAAGCCCACCGCTCCCTCTGGACAGGACCTATAATTTGGTTTGTGTCTAGACAAATAATAAGTCAGCTGGTGTGAAATGAATCAGGCAGGAGCTCTGCCAGGAGATGAAGCAGCCCCAGCTCAGCGTACCCCCAGGTGTGAGAATTTAGGGTCCAGGTAGAGACTGATTATTCTTCCCACGCCACCCACACTTTTCAATGTTGGTTGGTTGCTTAGCTTGCTGGGCAGTCTTCAAAAGCAGCTTGCTGGAAGGTTAAAAAAAAAAAAGCCAGTAATGGAGGTGGGAGGTGGGGTGTGTGTGTGTGTGGAAGTGGGGCTCCCCTCTAGGTGTGTTCTCATTTCTGCAGGAAAAAAAAGGAAATATGTATTGGTATTTGCTGGGCAAAGATAAAAATCACTGAGAGTTTAATAATAGAGTATGAAAGTCATAGAATGCTTTTAAAAAAAAAAGTCAGAGTGTTCTAACAATAGAACTTTCGAATCTTGGAAGGGGAGAGGTCCGGAATATTTTGCAAAGGCTATACTAATCAGAAGAAGAAGAAGAAGAAGAAGAGTTAAAAGACCCTAGCACTGGGCTGGTGGGAAACTGAGGATTTGAGATCATGGATTCTAAACTGTCAGAGAAGATCTGGGGACCATAATTCCCTGCTGGCTGGGAGTGGGGCTGAAGGTAGGGAGGGGAGAGGGATAAAAGAACTTCCTTGGTAAAAATGGAGAAACTGAGGCCCTGCCTGGCGTCAGGGTGGCCTGACTGTCCCCTGGTTTCCGCCTGGTGGCTGGAACACCAGGTGGGGAGCGAGGCTGATCACATTTCGTCCCTAATGAAGGGACCGGAGCTGGCCAGTCCCCTGGGGCTGCTGATGGGGAGTGGGGAGAGGAAGCAGGAGCTAACAGGAGGAGAGGGGGGCAGCCTGAGGGCTGGTGAGTGAGATGAGGGGTGACTGGGATAGAGAAGGTGGGGAGGGCCTACAGCTTTTGTGGTCTTCTTAACCCTCCACATCTGATGTTCTGCTGGCTTTGGATTTCAGGGGTGTCTGTGCTCTGAGCAGCCAGGGAATGTGGGGGGGGGTGGATTAAGTTAGTCTTTGCTTCCCCTCCCAGCCCCCTGGGATGGGGGAAAGTCACCACACTCGTGTTTTCCTCCCCTGCTCATGTGGAAATGGAACATGAGTGAGAGGGAGCTTTGTGTGGGTTGTGGGATTTGGGGGTTCACCTTCCTAAATCAGGCTGAGTAGAGGAGGTAACATACCCCAACTAGAGACCCTGGGTCTGGGGGAGGGGGTGGGGCAGCCATTTTGGACATTGCTTTTGGTTATCATTGTCAGCTGTGGGGCTTGAACTCAGGGGCTGAGCGCTGTCCCTGAGCTCTTTTGCTCAAGGCTAGCCTTCTACCACTTTGAGCCACTCCTGGTTTTTGAGTGGCTCATTGAAGACTAGAGTCTCTTGGGGGCTTCAAACTGCGATCCTCAGATCTCAGCCTCCTGAGTAGCGACAGGTGTGAGTTGATGCTGCTGTAAAAAAAAAAAAAAAAGTGTGCGTGTGGGAGAAGGCCCAGAATATTCTCAAGAGCCTGAGATACACCCCACCCCTACAGAAAGATGTGAATAAATGGCTAGAGGGTGGGAAATGAGGGGGTGACCCCCTCAGTGGTGGGGGAGATTTCAGTGACCAGCAAAAAGACCCCCTCCAGCAATCCTGTGACTCAAGTCACAGCTTGCTGCCCCTAGCCTCAGTTTCCCTGTCTGTCCCAGAAAAGGATCAGGAAAACCTGACACCCCAATTGTCACCTATGGGCTACTGTGGAATTCTTAGGTTCTGTGTTGATTCCGGAGAGACTGAATTTTTGTGGGCAAATGTCAGGTGGGGAAAAAGGGGCTGTCATTTTGTCTGTCTGTCTGTCTGTCAGAGAGCACCTTCTAGGTCCCAGCCCCACACCAGCATCTTCAAACAAGATGCAGATGATGTGTGTGTGTGGGGGGGGAGGCTGAGTCCCCAGAAGAAACTGGTCCCAGGAGAGTCTCCTTTCTATGGCTGCCAAAGACGAGTTGGAGCACAAGCTTTGGGGTACATGTGCTTGGTGGGGGTGTCCCATGAATAACAGGCAGGTCTCAGCCCACCTACCCCATCTCCACAGGGCCCAGAGACCTCCTAGAGTCTAGGGGTAACAGCAGTAATTTGAGGATGGTGTGTGTGTGTGTGTGTGTGCACGCGCCTGTGCACACACTCAGGGATTTGATCAGACCCTGCTCGACTTATCTGAACCTGGGGGTGCAGCTCCCTGGAAGGGGCTGTCATTCTGGAAAGTAGAAGGGGAGAGGGACTAGATGTTGGCGTGACTAATATCTGTTTTGGAGAAGAAAGAAAAAAGTCTTAGTGGACATCATCTAGGCGTTGTTCTGAATGCTGGAAGGGCACGCCTGACTCACGCCTATCTTCTCTCCCCACAGGCCCTTCGAGATCAGGGGGGGGGGTCCTGAGTTGGGGGTCACTTCATCCCGACCCTTCATACCCTATCACGACAAAGCCTGTCTGTCCTTTTCTCCTTCCCCAGCCCTACTCACCTCCCTGTCTCCCCACAGTCTCCAGCGGGAGCCCCTTCTCCCCCACAGGGTACCCCTCCTTTCCCTAGGGGATCGTTAGGGTCCCCTGCTTGATGGGGTGGAGGAAATATACCAGCGGCCTTACCTCATCTCCCCAGCTCTCCCTCATCTCTCTGAGGCTTGTCCAGTAGATTTTCTGTGTTTTCCAGGACATTCCATCTTGGCACACTCACCTCCAGCCATGACTTGCTCTCTCCCATAAACAGTGCTCCTTTTTGCCCGATTTTTCTGGGGCTCCCATTCCTTGCCTCCCCTCACTCCAATTCCACACCTATTGAGGTGAGACCTGTTCCACCCTGCCTGCCCCCCCACCCCGTCCATCACCAACTCCCGGTGCACTGAGATCCCAGCCCATGTCACCCTGAGGCGGGGTGCGGGTGGGTGAGTGGGTGAGTGGGGTGGGGGCGTGGGTGGGGAGGGGGGGCCGGGGTCCCCCCCCTCCCATGGCCCCGGCGGCCCCGCGATGGGCGGCAACCGCACGGCGGAGGGCTGTCGCGTGGACGCGCGCGTGGACCACCTGCTGCCGCCGTCGCTGTACGCGCTGGTGATCGGCGTGGGGCTGCCCACCAACTGCCTGGCGCTGTGGGCGGCGGCGAGGCAGGTGCGGCAGCGCAACGAGCTGGGCGTGTACCTGCTCAACCTGAGCGTGGCCGACCTGCTCTACATCGGCACGCTGCCGCTGTGGGCCGACTACTTCCTGCACCACGACAACTGGATCCACGGGCCCGGCTCGTGCAAGCTCTTCGGCTTCGTCTTCTACACCAACATCTACATCAGCATGGCGTTCCTCTGCTGCATCTCCGTGGACCGCTACCTGGCCGTGGCGCACCCGCTGCGCTTCGCGCGCCTGCGCCGCGTCAAGACCGCCGTGGCCGTCAGCTCCGTGGTCTGGGCCACCGAGCTGGGCGCCAACTCCGCCCCGCTCTTCCACGACGAGCTCTTCCGCGACCGCTACAACCACACCTTCTGCTTCGAGAAGTTCCCCATGGAGGCCTGGGTGGCCTGGATGAACCTCTACCGCGTGTTCGTGGGCTTCCTGGCGCCCTGGGCGCTCATGCTGCTGTGCTACCGCGGCATCCTGCGCGCCGTGCGGGCCAGCGTGTCCACCGAGCGCCGGGAGAAGGCGCGGATCCGCCGCCTGGCGCTCGGCCTCCTGGCCATCGCGCTGCTCTGCTTCGCGCCCTACCACGCGCTGCTGCTGTCCCGCAGCGCCGCGCGCCTCGGCCGCCCCGGGGACTGCCGCCTGGAGGAGCGCGTCTTCGCCGCCTACCACGGCTCGCTCGCCGTCACCAGCCTCAACTGCGTGGCCGACCCCATCCTCTACTGCCTGGTGCACGACGGCGCGCGCGGGGACGTCGCCCGGGCCCTGCACCACCTGCTGCGCCTCCTGGCCGGCCACCAGCCTCGAGAGGTGACCGCCTCCGCCGCCGCCCTGGAGGCGCCGCCCTCGGTCTGCAAGGGCCTGGCGGGCGGAGGCGCCAAGGCCGCGGGGAGCCTGGAGACCCCAGAGGCGGGGGCGCGGGCGCAGCCGCCCGCAGCCCAGTGACCCCGCCCCCTGCGCTTCATCCCGGGCCTGGTGGGCGTATGCAAATGAGGATCATGAATATTCAGGAGCACGGGAAGGATAGGGGTCATGAATATTCATACGGCGTCGGTGGCTCCTGGCGCGTCCACCTAGCCACTCCGGAGGAGACTGAGAGCTGAGGATGGAGATTCAAATCGAGCCCTGGCAGGAAAGTCCACGAGAAAATCAACAATGGAAGTGGAAAAAGTGGTAGAGTGCCAGCCTTGAATGGAAAACAACGAAAGGGGCAGCGCCCAGGTCCTGAGTTCAAGCCTGAAGACCAGCGTGAAAGAAGAAAAGAAGAAGAAAGGAAGGAAGGGAGGGAGGAAAAGAGCAAACTAAGGGATAGGGGCCCAGTCTCCTGAGTTCAAGCCTCAGGACCAGCACAAATAAAATAAAACATAAGGGAAAAATACAAGAGAAGAGTGAGGCTGTTGTGTTGCCGCTCGACTGTCTTCCACCCATAATCCTCTGAACAGCTGACTTTTCCTAACAGTACTGGAGTTTGGGTTCAGGCGCCTGCACCCTGGCAAGTTCTCTGATGCATGAGCTCCCATCACCCTCCGCTGCATTGTTTTTTTCCACTAGGGTCTTGTTTTTTCTGTGCCTGGCTGGCTTAACAATACCCCTGTAGCTAGGGTCTGAGGTTTTAATCACTGTGCTCAGTCTTTTATTTGTTGAGATGGGGGTGTCTTCCAACTTTTTTGCCCAGACTGGCTTTGAAGTATGATCATTCCGATGGGCACTTCTTGAATAGCCAGGATTACAGGGGTGAGTAACCCAGCCCGAGCTTCTTTTGCTTAAGGCTAGCATTTTACCACTTGAGTCACAGGGCACTTGCAGCTTTTTTTCTGAATAGTTCATTGCGGGTAAGAGTCTCACAGACTTTCCCGTCCAGGCTGGCTTTGAACCCCAATCCTCAGACCTCAGCTTCTTGAGAAGCTAAGGATTACAGATATGAGCTGTGGGTGCCCTGCTTCTGTTTTCTTTGGAAGTTCCAGGATGGCCTGGAACTCCTGACCCTGCTGCCTCTGCCTCTTGAGTGTGGAAATTACAAGGGTGCACTGTTGCTTCTGGCTCTTAACTGACTTAAACTATTGTCTTCCTCACAAGTGACAGGAAATTGAGGCAGCTGAGGACAGAGGGCCACCTGGAGCCTGTACAAAACAAGAAGGACAGGGGAGGGCCCATACCCAGGTAGTTTAGGAGCCACAGGCAGCCAGGCCTGTGGCTGAGCATTTGGGCAAAGCAGTGGACACAAATGCAAAGGCCCTGGGGTCACAGTGTGTGTGAACTGTGTGGGAGTGGATTACAGGGAGGACAGGAATGGGAGCTGGGACTTGAGAGAGGGCCCCAGGTCTGCAGTACAGAGCCACACAAGTCTCTTGGAAGACCTAGCCTGGGGGTGGACTTAGTGGACAGATGGACAGGAGGTACAGGTAGCAGCCTGGGCCTGGTGGGGTGACTGCAGGTGTTCCTGCTGGATGGGTATGGATGGCTGCAGCCAAGGGCAGGGCAGCTCCAGCTGAGGATGTGGAGGATGGGCCCAGGCCCATGCCACTGACCGACACCAGCCCCTTGCCCATTCTGGGAAAAGGGTGATGGGAGGAGCGGAAAAAGCCCCTGGAGATGAGCCAAGAGCTCAGCTCTGTCACTGCACCCTCAGTGGGTGACTCAGCGCCTGGGCCTAGGTTTAGCTGGGCTCCCCCTCTTCCCCTGGCTGTTTTCCCACGCCCGGGGGAACTAGGGAAGCCTGAAGCCTGCCCTGCCGCTGGGACCCCTCCCTCCGCAGCCTCAGGGGTCAGCAGACATGGTCCTTGTCCAGTTATCAGGAAGGACAGCAGATGAGAGCACTAAGAGTTTTGTTCTGGAGATCTTTTTCCACCCCATCCTGGGGCTGGAACCCAGGGCCTCCTTCCTGTATGCAAGCCATCTACCTTGACCATACTCTCAGTCCTTCTGTTTGCCTTTTGTTTCTTACACAGGGTCTCTATAACCTTTGCCTAGGGAAACTTACTACCCTCCTACTTTTGCCTCCCCCAGTGCTGGGACTACAGGTGGGTGCTGCCAAGCCCTTGCTAAACACCTAGATTTAACATGCATTGACTGTTTCCCGAAGAGCCCACTCCCTTCTCACAGGTGTGTAAACAGGCTGCTGAGAAGGGCTGGGAGAATGGATCACACACACACACACACACACACACACACACACACACACACACACACATTCTCAGAAGAGATTCCTGGAACACTTGTAAGACAAAGGAAGCAGAAGGAAGAGGGGAATGGAAAATGCACTTAATGACTAACACAAATGGCATGGGGGCAGAGAGGAGAGGAGAAGATCTGGAAAGTTCTACTACTTGTCCACTCCAGAAAACTGCTTCTCCCTGTCATCAGGGGAAGCCTGAATATCACTCATTCCCATCAGATGCTCATTCTCCATCCAGCCAAAAAGCATTTATTGGGCCAGGAGTTTGGCCTAGTGGTAGAGTGCTTGCCTAGCATGCACGAAGCCCTGGGTTTGATTCCTTGGTACCACATACTCAGAAAGGAAAAAAAAAAGTCAGAAGTGGTGCTGTGGCTCAAGTCGTAGAGCACTCGCTTTGAGAACACTCAAGGACAGTGCCCAAGCCCTGAGTTTTGCCAGGACTGGCAAAAACCAAAATAAAACAAAAACAACCCTGAGGGCTGGGAGTTTGGCCTAGTGGTAGAGTGCTTGCTTAGCATGTACGAAGACCCGGGTTCAATTACTCAGTACCACATACATAGAAAAAGGCTGAAAGTGGTGTTGTGGCTCAAGTGGCAGAGCGCTAACCTTGAGGAAAAAGCCCAAGGACAGTGCTCAGGACCTGAGTTCAAGCCCCAGGATTGGCAAAAAACAAAACCTTGAGCACATACTGTGTGGCAGGCATTGTGCTGTGAAGCTGCCCACCGCAATCCTGGGGTAGCTCAGTCCAGTGGCCCCACCCCCAACCCGGTCAGTTCAGCCTCAGCAATCCTTCCTTTGCTTCCTTCAGGAACTTTGGGCAAAGTTTCCTCTGCCCAGTCTCAGTTGGCAAATGAGGAGAGGACTAGTCCTAAGACTCCAGCTCCCTCATGTCGCATCCAGAAGGGATTCTGGGAAATCGTTCCTATGACCATAGTTTAGACAGGTGTCGATTCACTCACACACACATACACATACCTCATGCTGTTTTGAAATAGGGTCTCACTATGTATCCCAGGCTGGCCAGGAACTATCAATCCTGCCTCTGCCTCCTCAATGCTGGGATTACAGGTGGGCACAACCATGCCCAGCTACCATCATTGGGCATCTCACAAGTCTCTTAAGTGCTTAATGAAGGGCACAGAGGAAGTCAGAGTAGACACCTGGGGACAGCTGGGAGGGGGGCTAACGTCTCTCTCCCCACCTCCTCTGCTGTCCATCCCCCTCTCTTTCTCCCACTGCACACCCCATCAAGCAGGAATTTGAGCCCAGGCCTGACATTGTTTATAGGATTTTGCTCCCCGCTGGGTAAGCCTGGGACTTTTCTTTCCAGAGCCAGCTCCCAGGGGACCCTCGCCCTCCAGAGGAGGAAGTGGGGTTGCCTGAGAACATTTATTAGCCAGAGGCAGGGCTATCCATCTCTGCAGGCCGAGGAGAAGTGTGCCACACCCCACATGCACACACAAGTCTGGGGGTGTTGCTCTTAGCTTCCGTCCCAGAGCAACACACACATTTAAACAGCATATTGCTATTATAAAGAGGACGTTCAGAGGGATTACAGTGACACGAGTACTTTTTTTCTTTTCTAATCTTTGTGGGTCTTGAACTCTGGACCCGGTGCTGTCAAGGCTGGAGCTCCAGCCCTTGGAGCCACAGCACCACTTCCAGTTTCCTGGTGGTTAACTGGAGTTTGACTTTCTTGCTAGGACTGGCTCTGGACCGCGATCCTCAGATCCCAGCCTCCCGAGCACCTCAGATGACAGGTGTGAGCCACCGGGCCCGGCCGCGAGTCTACATCTTTCCGGACAGTGTCTCCCCCCCATCCCCACCCACAATTTGTATGGTTCATTCTCAAAACAACAACAGAAACGAGTTTTTGAAACCA
Source organism: Megascapheus bottae (assembly GCF_031878675.1). Classification (NCBI taxonomy): domain Eukaryota; kingdom Metazoa; phylum Chordata; class Mammalia; order Rodentia; family Geomyidae; genus Megascapheus; species Megascapheus bottae. The sequence continues at coordinate 4,590,366 of NC_143539.1, forward strand.
TAACTTCACATAAAGCCGCACAACAACCCTGTAAGGTTATTCACGACTCCTGGTCTACACGCGGGCATCCGGAGGCCCAGGGAGGCTGAGTCACCAGTCCAGGCTCGCACAGCGAGAAAGCGAGGGGCAGAGCTGGGACCCCGAGGTCTGGGTGACACCCCTCCCACTTCCTCTCGCAGTCAGTCCCGGCGAGAGCGCTAAATGGAGCGCCAGGGCCTCAGGACTCCTAATTAGGACGAATCCAGGCGCCTCCTCTGGGCGGGGAAGCCGACGCGGCGCTTGACATCACGTACGAGCGCGGTGACGTCAGCCGAGGCGGGAACGAGAATCCAGCAGCCGTTTAACGGCACCGCCCACTGACCGCCTCACTTCCGTCTTTCATTTGCATATTCCGCGCACGGACGTGAGGACGTCGGCGTCGACGCGGTGACGTCAGGGAGCGCCCCTGCAGTTACCCCTTTTCCCCCCCTCAACGTACGCACGCACGTACGTAGCCACGCACGGTCCACCCGAGGGCGGGGGAGGAGCGGAGAGGTCGGAGACGCCGGAGACGCCCCGCCCCGTCAGATAGGTTGCGCGTGCTCCGTGCGACCGCCAAGATGGTGGTGGGCGCGTTCCCGATGGCGAAGCTGTTCTACCTGGGCATCCGGCAGGTCAGTAAGCCGCTTGCCAATCGAATTAAGGAGGCCGCTCGCCGAAGTGAGTTCTTCAAGACCTACATCTGCCTTCCGCCGGCTCAGCGTGAGTGACCCCACGTCCCTCCAACCTTCTCATTCTCCCACCCGTCTCAGGTGGTTACTTAGGGGATGGACTTCTACCCGTGACCAATCACAGCCAGAACCGGCAAAGTGCTGCAGCCAATAAGGGAGGGCCTCTGGGAGAAAGGCATGTAGTTAGCCCAATAGTAAAGGCGGGCGTGGGGAAAGGGGCGGGACAAGGCAGTAGCACGCGCCTTGTGAACGCCAGCCAATAGGAGAAGAGAATTTGTGGAAAATGACGTCTAGACGAGCCAATAGTTTGGGAAACCGGCTCAATTGGGGCGGGGCTTTCCGGGACTGAAAGGAGCCAGAGTCGGGACTGAAGAGAAACCCAACTGGTGTGCTTTGCCACTTAAGTGGTTTTGTTCCCCCAAAGCTACCCTGTTCCTCAATTTCCCTTTTGCTCTAGGAGGTGCTTGAATGTCATGTATTTAGAATACGTGTGCCTCAGTTTTACTCCAGGCAGTAGGCCTAGGCTTGTGGGGTGGGTGAGGTTTGGGGTCTGGGGGCGTGTCTCAAAAATCTGGCAAATTTATCCCTATATTTGTTAATAAGCTCAGACGCAGAGCATTCATTCAGCAGACAGACTATACAGGCCTTTCGGTGTACACCTGGCAGATATATACCCTCGATCTGTCAGCCACATCTCAGCGTGGACTGGAGCTCAGAAGAGCCCGTGGTCAACAGGCATGGGGACCCCCTAAAGGGATCTGTCTGAGCCGAGATCTGAAGGGCATCACCAGAGCTCAAACTATGAGCTACTTTCAAAAGATGATCCACGGGGGCCAGGAGTTTGACCTAGTGGTAGAGTGCTTGCCTATCATGCACGAAGACCACATACATAGAAAAAGCCGGAAGTGAGCTCTGAGCCTTGAGAAAGCTCAAGAACAGTGCTCAGGCTCTGAGTTCAAGCCCTGGGACTGGCAAAATAATAATAATAATAAAGATGATCCACGTGCTCTGTGGGAATGGGAGATAAAGTGAATATAACTTTCTGGGATAACAAACCTTTACTTCTGTCAGCCATTCACTGGGGACAGAGTCATCTCTCATCAGTGACAGTCTTGGGTGGACAGTGCTGGGATAGCCAGACCTACTGAACTCTTGACCTGTCAGGAAGGACTTTCAGGCAGAGGAGATGTAGGAGTGGGTGACACTTGAAAGGTGTCATTCCCAGACAACGGAGACAGTGTTACGGCAGAGGAGGGAGCGTGTGTAAATGCTGCAAAGTCTTTGTCCTTTGGTATTTGTCTTTCTGCCTGGCTTCACGTCTTAGAATAGGAAAAAGTTGGGGGTCGTAAGTGGCAAAATGTGTTCGTATCAGCTATCTCATTTGACCCTTCTCGTGTTGGCTAGGATGGAGGGGTGACTTCCTGAAGTTTATGGAAGCAACACTAAGGTCTGGAGGTGGGGTACATTGCTGCTCTCACACTGGAGATTGATGCCACAGGTGGGGCTTGAACTCTGGACTCCAGACTTGATTACTTCCTGCCTCTGCCTTTCTCCCAAATATTGTGAGTTGCCACCCTTTTATGGTTTGTGGCAGCTGGACACCAGTGGTCATGACTGTAATCCCAACTATTCAGGAGGCTAGGATCTGAGGATCATGGTTCAAAGCCAGCCAAGGCCGGAAAGTCCACCAGCCTCTGGGGACTAAACTCAGGGCCTGAGAACTGTCCTTGGCTTTCCTCAAGGCTAACAATCTGCCACTTAAGCCACAGCACCACTTCCAGCTTTTTTGTGTATGTGGTACCGAGGAATCGAACCTGGGTCTTTGTGCATGCTAGACAAGCACTCTACCACTAGGCCAAACTCCCATGAGACTCTTAGCTCCACTTAACTACCAAAAAAAAAAAGCCAGAAGTGAAGCTGTAGTTCAAATGATAGCATGCCAACCTTGAGTAAGAAAGCTAAGGGATAGTGTCCAGGCCCTGAGTTCAAGTTCTAGTACCAGCACTCTCCTCCTCTCAAAAAGATGGTTTGTGGAGTCAAAGTGACATGGCTTCTCAGGTCTTTTAATCCCTCTTAGCTTCAGCTTCTTCTTTGGCTTAGAGGACGGTTCCCAGTCCTTAGGACATTGAACCCTGACAAATTATTATAAGGTAGAAACTATTACTATACCTGTTTTATGTGTATATTCTGTGTTTGGGGGGGAGCGGGTGCTGGGTATGGAACAAACCCATTGCTTTGCCCATGATAGGGCAGTGCTTTAGCTCGAGTCCTGAGGAGGCTCACCTGGACATTGAGACTGGGACGGGATCCGGGGTTGGTTCCCTCCTTCCTGTCAGGTCATTCTCTCCATCAGGGATGCTTGACACCATCCCCACCCCCCAGCCTGGCACTGCAAGTCTGAGTAGCTGCTGGCACAAATCAGGACCCTGGCCATGGAAGACTGGTACCGTCTAGCAGGAACAGTCTTGAGTTTGGGGCTGGCACCACCACTTCTTAGTTGGATATTGATGTCCAGTAGCTGCCCATCCCTGAGGCTCCTTCTTTGCATTGAGCAGATGAGGGTGGCACAAAATGAGGCGGTATGGAGGTCGTGGCAGTGTGTATATCCGTGTCTTAGTCCTGGGTAGGAGCACACAGAGCCTGTTCTCCTGTTCCCATCACTGCTGGAGGCAAGACAGCTTCCTGCTCTAGTTCCCACCCACCCTACAACCCCTGTTGTGCTGTTACTGGTAGGTAGCCCATGGAGCTGGGCGGCGGGGGGGGGGGTGAGTGGCTTTGTGGAGTGCTCGTCTGTGGCCCACCAGCAGGTCCACTCACTGGGCAAGCCTGGAGAAGAGCTGGCCCTTTTTAATTTGACCAGTGTCCAGAGTGGCACATGGGTCCTGGGGCTTGTCAGGTGGGCTACAGCTGGTGCCTCTGGACATCTGCATTCTCTTCCTCCAGGGAGATGCAGAGTGTTTTCTCCTCATGTCTGTGCGCATGTGTAGTCATTTCCATCACGCAGCATCGGGCTGCATTGTGACCAGAGACCTGGAAATGAGAGGGAATGTTAATAATAATTCAAAAACTACATTGAGGGGGCTAGGAATCGGGCTTAGTGGTAGAGTGATCGCCTAGCTTGCAAGAAGCCCTGGGTTCGATTCCTCAGTACCATATACATAGAAAAAGCCACAAGTGTCTCTGTGGCTCAAGTGATAGAGTGCTAGACTTGAGTAAAAGAAGCTAAGGGGCAGTGCCTAGGCCCTGAGTTCAAGCCCCAGGACAAGAAAAAAGAAAAGAACAATTGGGGTGTTATTCAAGCTTCTTTGCTCATAAGACAAATATTTTTCTGAATCTGCAGTAATTATCTTCCCCCCCACTGGGCATTCTGCCGAGGCATTGGCTGGGGTTTGGTTTTGAGTTTACATTTCTTCTGTGGTCCAGTGACCCAAATCCTAGTTACTCAAGAGGCTGAGGAAGGAGGCTCTCCCTGGAAGGAGGCTATCCCTAGCTCTGCTAGGAATTCCAGTGACAGAAAGCCCTGGGGCATGGCTCTCTCTGGTCGCCTTGTTAGCAAGTGCCAGACCCTGGCCTCCATCCCAGCACCCAGAAGCACAGAGGCCCGCCTCCTGTGTGTGAGGTCGGCAGCTTGGCTTGCAACCCAGGAATATGTGTGAAGACATGCCCAGGATGCGATACTCAGAGCGGCCAGGAGAGGGCGCACCGCACCCTGCCGGGGAGGCACCCAGAGGTTCAGCCAGTGTTAATCAGACATTGAGGCAGACCTGCCTGCTGGGGTCCTGGTAAGTCCTGGTGGAGTTGGTTTGGTGGCTGGCTCGCTGGAGGCATTCAGACAGGTCTCATGACCTGGAAAGAGTGCTAGAGGCCCTAAGCATGCTTTGAGCCTTCAGAGGGGGCAGGAAAGTGGTGCATGGTGGGACATTGGCAAGAGACACTTCTCAAGGAGGAAATTCTTTCAAGAAGTCCCCACCCCCACACGCCCCTTACTGCCCCCCGACCAGACCTTGAGCCCCAGGGTGCCCTGCTGCAGCAGGAGAGGTTAACTTAGTAAGATGAAGTTACTAAGCTGGCAGGAAACAGTACAGTGTCATGCAGGCCTAGGCCCAACCCTGGTTGGGTGGTTTGTGGGTACCTGGATTTGAATTCCGGGCCTTGCGCTTGCTCAGCTTGCCTGCATGGTTGACTTTCCACTTGAGCTACACCCTCAGCCTGGCGTTTTGCTGATTATTTTGGAGGAGTGGTATCACTCAGCCAGTGAAACTCATAAATTTGACTGCTTTTTGATCCTTTCTTTTGAGAGTCTAGCCTAGCAACCCCAAGACACCTGCCAGCAATTCTCACCAAATTCTAGAGGTGAGTCTTAGAGGGCTCAACTTGTTTCACACCCCTAACCCTTAACCAATCACTGTGGCCCTGGAAATGCACTGCTCCAAATTGGCCAGGCCAAGGGGCAGGGCTAACTCCTCCTGGACCCCTTGGTCCAGGAGCAGGGAGATGCCATTCCCAGATGCTTGGCAGACAGGCTTCCAGAGATGGGCAGCTTTCATTCTGCTTGCCATGGAGCCACACAATTCAGTTATCACCCTTAGGGTGAAGTGGGCTTTGTTGTGTTTTTGGTTGTTGTTTTGTTTTGAGACAGAGCCTATGTAGCCCAGGCTGGCCTTGAGGTGCTGATTCACCTGTTTTAATCTTTCTTTTTTTTGGTCATTCGTAGGGCTTGAACTGGCTACTTTTCCAAGGTTTTCTGCTTCAGACTAGTGCTCTACCACTTTGAGCCACAGCTCCTCTTCTAGTTTTCGGGTGATTCATTGGATTTTTCTGCCTGGGCTGGCTTTGAACCCTGATCCTCAGATCTCAGTCTCCTGAGTAGCTAGGATTATAGATGTGACCACCAGGGCTGGTCTTGTTTCAGCCTCTTGAGTACTAGTACTGCAGGCCTGCTCTGACTGTGTCCAGCTTCAGGGTGAGCTGCAAATGGGATGGGATATATCCAGGGAAGGCAGCCAGGGAAGGAACTGGCTAGAAGCTGTTTTCTAGGGTGATAACTTATTAACTGATAATAACACCTTTCATCTAATATGCTGTCATTATCTCAACAAGTGATCTCAGCCACCTTGTTAGGGAGTTTGCTAGCTCATTTTGGCTTCCTGAGAGAGGAAGCTTGTTGCAGAGAAGCAGTTCCCCAAAGCAGTGCAGGGTTAAGAAGTCTACCAGGTTACCCAAGCCTGGCATCCCCGCTAGTTGGAAAGCAGAGCTGGGGTTTTCCCAGGCTGAGCATAAAACTTTTTGACTCCACCTCCACCAGTGACTGGGTGTGGTGGCAAGCTCGGATCTTCACACTTACCTGGAGGTACAATGGCTGGGCAGAGTGGTGGACTCCTGTCATCCCCAGAGATACCGGGGAGCACAAGTAGGAGGTTGGTAATCTAAGCCACCTAGGGCAGAAAGCAAGACCCTACCCGGAAATAAGAAGCGAAGGAAAGGCCTGGAGCAGTGGCTCAAGTGGTCAAGCAAACCTCAGTACAGGAGGGGAAGAATCAGCTCAGGGCCTGTGCGCTGTCCCCGAGTTGTTTTACTCATGACTAGCACTCTTACCACTTGGGCCACTGCCTCGCTTCCGGCTTTTTGCTGGGTAACTGGAGAGAAGAGTCTCGAGGACTTTGCTGCCCTGGCTGGATCGCAGGCTCCTGAGGATCCGCGGCACCCGGGCGGCCCCGACCCCGGGCTGCGGCCGGGGGTCCCCCCACTCCCCCGAGCGCGCTGACCCCTGTCTCCCCCCCGCAGTGTACCACTGGGTGGAGATGCGGACCAAGATGCGCATCATGGGCTTCCGCGGCACGGCCATCAAGCCGCTGAACGAGGAGGCGGCGGCCGAGCTGGGCGCCGAGCTGCTGGGCGAGGCCACCATCTTCGTGGTGGGCGGCGGCTGCCTGGTGCTGGAGTACTGGCGCCAGCAGACGCAGCAGCACCGCAAGGAGGAGGAGCGGCGCGCCGCCTGGGAGGCGCTGCAGGTGGAGGTGGGCCGCCTGGGGCTGGCGCTGGAGACCCTGCAGGCGCAGGCGCGGGAGGCGGCGCCGCGGGCCGCGCTGGACGAGCTGAGGGCGGAGCTACAGGAGGTGCACGCCCACCTCGGCCACGCCCACTCAGCCCTAGCGGGAGACGGCCACGCCTGCAAAGGCCACGCCCATCAAGACCACGCCCGCCCTGCCGCCCAATCCCACGCGGTGACGGAGAAGTAGAAGGCCCTGAACCCGACTTGAGTGTGGCTGCCTTCTTTCTTCCCCCACGTCCCTGCTTGCGCCGGCCCAGAGGAATCCACCGGTTCATATGGAAACCCAATGGATCAAGATGCACCTTCGGGTACCCCACTGCCCCCACGGACCGGGGCTACTTCCCCTGGGACCTTCGCAGCCCGCGGAGCCATCCTGAGCACTGTGTCCTCCAACTGAGGCCTACAGTGTTCATCCCCCGCCCAGGCCGCCTTCTGGCCGGCAGGTGGTCACCATCACCCTCCTCTAGGAAAGCAGAATGGACCTGGCCTGACACTCACGGGACCCTTACTTCTGGGCATGGCCTGGACTTCTCAGGATGGATTCAAGTCATCCTATCTCCCCCTTGTCTGGGTCCCAGTTCCTTCTCCTGAGACCTGACTGGAATGGCCGACCAGCGGCTCCTCCTACATGGAGAATTTGATTGTGTAGCTGGGGCCACTGCAGTCTCTTCTTCAGCTCAACTGTTTGCCCCGGGCCTTGTGATCAGTGGCACATCCTTTCCTGGTCTCCCCAACGTGGTCTTCAGTGGCATTTCTTAGGGATCTGCTGGCAAACGGGCTCCACCACCACACTCCTGCCTCCTGTGAATGCATCTGGGTGGCCAGGCCTGGGCCCCAGCTGCTCTGGCTCCCATATTCCTTCTCAGCTCCCGTTTAGGTGTTGTCAGGGGCTCCTCCTCCAGCTTTGCTGGTGCTGGGCTTTCTGACTCTACCTCAGAATTCATGTGGCCTTCTCTTCTGTCTCTTGTGAGAACACTGTCTCATAATGTAGGGTCCACCCCTGTAATCTTATCAATTCAGGGGGCTGAGGTATGAGGATCCAAGTTTGAAGCTAGCCTGAGCAGAGAAGCCTGTGAGACTCTTATCACCCAACTAACCACCAAAAGCTGGAAGTGAGCTGCTAGAGCTTCCAGCCTTGAGAAAAAGTCAAGAGACCACACTCTGAGTTCAAGCCCCAGTACCTACACACACAGACACACACACACCCTTAACTATGGCTGCAAAGACTATAAGTAGAGACACACATGAGCAGGTTCCAGGGGTTGAGGATGAGGACTTATCTTTAGGGATCTACCTTTCCGTCCATTACATTTCCCAAACAACCTCACAGTCATTCAGCCTCACTCCTAGGACAACACCCTCCCTCCCCTGCCAGGCATCTCTCCCTAGCTTCACCACTGAAGTTGGGTGACCCAGCAGTCTAAACTGTGTGTAGCTAGTTCCCAGGGGTGGGCGGTGGGCGTGGTAGCTTGCCTGCTTAGCAGGTGTAAAGCCCTGAGTTCAAATACCAGCATTACCAATAAAAGAAAAGCAGCCTAGAATGAGGAAGGCATGTGAAGGGCGCCTTGGGCCCTGAATGTGGGTCTAGAGCACATGGAAACCCAGGGCAGAGCCAGCTGGCAGGAAGGGCACAGAGCTATCCTGTGAGCTATTTCCCACTGTGGGAAACAGTCCCTGGGGGATCACTTCAGCCCAAGAGGGACCCAAGGCCCAGGAAGTGAGGTGGTCCTGAGAAGAAGGTCACACACTGGCCACAAAGGGTATGCCTCTGCCAGAGGTCCAGATGCATGGGAAATGGAAACGGGGAGCGGAACCCAGATCCCAGCATTTAGTCAATGTGTAAAATTTCTGCGAGCCACAAGTGCAGGCAGAGAGGTAGTGCCCTACCTCCTCTAAGAGCAGGGGCACTGCTGTGGAGGAAGGGGCTTCATAGCAGGGTGTGGCCTAGCCTGGGGGGAGACTCCATGCCTGTCCCTGTTGTAACCCCCATACCATCATCCTCTCCAGGAAACTGGGGCACAGAGAGGGAAAAGTCACTTGCTCGGCTCCCTGAGGCATGGAAGAGCCGAGGTGACATGTGGGCCCAGGCCCCAGCTCCTGACTCAGATGTCCTGGAGATGGGGAGACAACAGACTTCAAACACAGTTACATGTCCCTCCAAGTAGCCAGTCCTTGCGGGCATGGGGACAGAAGCCTGGCTCCAGTGCAAGAGGCCAGAGCGTGGCTGATGGCTCTGGTATCCTACAAGCTAGTATTGTATATTTGGGATGAGGGGAAAGGCGTGAAATAAATCTGTGAACAAAGCTTCTTGTCCAGGTTGCTGCCTTTATTCCTGTATTGAAGATGTTAGATATTCATTTATTTTCTCCATGGAAAAAGTCACGTTGAATGGCCCCGTGTGCTCTGCCCCATTGTGTCTGGCTCGGAACCCAGCCAAGTAGGGGACAGTTGCACACACAAACCCTTGTTCTCAGTGTCACCTGCCACACCTTATTCAGGAAGAAGGGGCTGGGCCTCCCCTCCTCCTCCTGAATGATTCAGGAAAGTTTGCACCAGCTCACCTAGGCCCAGCCAGTGTGCCCCAGGCAGTACCTCCCCAGCTCCTCTCCCTCTCCCCCAGGCCCTGTTGAGCTGCTTTGCTGTCACTGCCTGGCTGACATTCCAGGGCAGGAAGTAATCCCACATCCGGGTGCTGAGGGCCTGGGATGGCTACTGGGTATCTGCAAGGAGTGGAAGTTTCACATGGGCCCTGCAGGCAGCTGCAGAGAAAAAGAAAGGTTCTATTCCCAGAACAGCAAGAGATTCCAGACCAGGTGTGGTGGGGCATGCCTGTAATCCTAGCTCTTCAGGAGGCAGAAGCTGAGCTTTGAGCAAAGCTCAAACAGTTCTTGGGGGGCCGGGAGTTTGGCCTAGTGGTAAAGTGCTTGCCTAGCATGCATGAAGATCTGAGTTCAATTCCTCGGTACCACATACATAGAAAAAAGCTGGAAGTGGTGCTGAGGCTTAAGTGGTAGAGTTCTAGCCTTGAGAAAGTCCAAGGACAGTGCTCAGGCCCTGAGCTCAAGCCCAGGACTAGCAAAAAATAAATAAGATCTTGAGAAAAGGTAGCTATGTACACATGAAACATATATTCCAGAAAATGTAAAGCATGACTTACTACAAATAAAATAAAATATATTTTTTAAAAAACAGTTCTTGGTCCAGGAGTTTGGTCTAATGGTAGAGTGCTTGCCTAGCATGCACAAAGACCCGAGTTCAATTCCTCGGTACCATATACATAGAAAAAGCTAGAAATGGTGCTGTGGCTCAAGTGGTAGAGCTCTAATCAGGAAGTGCTTAGAGTCAGGCATTGGTAGCTCATGCTTGTAATCCTAGCTACTCAGGAGGGTGAGATCTGAGGATGCCAGTCCAAGCAGCAAAGTCATTAGACTCAAATCTCCAATGAACTTCGCAGAAAAAGCCAGAAGTAGCTCTGTGGTTCAAGTGGTACAGCACTACAGCATTAGTCTTGAGCAAAAGAAGCTCAGGAACAGTGCCCAGGCTCTGAGTTCAAGTTTTAGGACTGGGAAAAACAAAACAAAGCACTTGTCTAACATATGCAAAGCCCTGAGTTCAATCCCCAGTACCACCAAAAGTCTGGCTATTAGCATATGGCAAAAATTCACAATTTAAGGCCCAGGGCAGATCAGGTTGTTCACTGCCAATAAAGATTTATTGAAACAGCCATGTTCACTCATTTTTCTATGTCTACTGTGGCCTTGCAGACCCGGAGGCAGAGACAAGGCCATCGAGTGGTAAGGGTCTGCAAAGCCTGGCCCTTCTGCCTCAAGTGGCACAGACTCTGCAGGCTTATAGCATGACTCCAGCCCCCCATCAGCCCCTCTGGCCTCCGTCACAAACATATTGCCTCTCCCCTGCCAATGTCCCCCTCCCGTAGGTCCAGCAGCCATGGCATGGAACTCTGTCTCCATCCCAATCTGTAACAATCATAATAAAGAAATCTATGTAACCCGCATCATGGTCCTTCTCATATCGGCTCACGGCGCCCCCTGCAGGTCATTATGGACATTGCGCAATTCATGCGTCATGGGACACGGTATATTTAACAGATGTAATATGTTACATCGTGTAATAATGTAACATTGTGCACGATGTTGTATGTGCTTATATCACCGGAATGAAAGCTTCACTAGATAATCTGGGGCACACTAGTTTCTATTTTGTTGTGTCTCAACTCATGAAGAAAAACTCCAGCCCAGCACCTGTGGCCCACACCTAAAATCCCAGCTACTCAGGAGGCTGAGAGCTGAGGATGACAATTGAAAGCCAGACTAGGCAGAAAAGTTCATGAGAGTCTTATCACCAATTAACAAGTAAAAAGCTATATGTGGCTCAAGTGGTAGAAAGCCCGCCATATGTGGGCATACACCTACACACATACATATTATGTAAACCTACACACTGGACTTTTTTTTTGCCAGTCCTGGGCTTGGGCTCAGGGCCTGAGCACTGTCCTTGGACTTTCTCAAGGCTAGAGCTCTACCACTTGAGCCTCAGCACCACTTCCAGCTTTTTTCTATGTATGTGGTGCTGAGGAATCAAACCCGGGTCTTTGTGCATGCTAGGCAAGCACTCTTACCACTAGGCCAAACTCCCAGCCCCTTTAGTACTCTTTTTACTCTAAGTGAGGCACAAGCTATGGAGGACTCTAACGGAAGAGATGGGATTCCATTCAGTCTTGTTCCTGTGATTATTTAATTTAATTATTTATTTTGAGATAGGGTCTGGATGTGCAGCTCTGACCGGTGAGACTCCAGATCTTCTTGCCTCCACCTCCTAAAATAAAAAGATGTGCACTGTGCTGAAAAACAGCACATCTGGCTGTTTTTCAGAAGGTGCTTATGTGTGTGCGTGTGTCTGTGTGTGCATGTGTGTGTGCGTGTGTGCGTGCGTGTGCAGCAGCTTCCCTTCACCAGGGGAGCAGCTTGTTTCATCCTGCATTGCCACCAATGAGTCACACACAAGGAAATTCCCATAGATTAAGAGGGAAAAGGGCGCATGCCTGCGGGTGACTGAGTACTGATCCTTCCAGTCCCAGCAGCCTGGGGCAAGAGTGGGGTCAGTGTCTAGCAAGGACATCCTGGAAGGGATTCTGTGCAGACAGAATGGGACAGACCGAATGACTATCTAGTCTTCCAGTCATTGTTTTGTTTCTGCCAGCCCTGGGGCTTGAACTCAGGGCCTGGGGTACTCTGTCCCTGAGCTTCTTTTGTCCAAAGATAACACTGAACAACTTGAGCCACCACACCACTTCCAGATTTTTATGTGATGAATTGGAGATAAGAGTCTCACAGCTGACTCAGTGGCTCACGCCAGTAATCCTAGCTACTCAGGAGGCTGAGATCTGAGGATTAAGATTCACAGCTGGCCCAGGCACAAAAGAACCTGAGACTCTGACCTCCAATTAACCTCTAGAAAACGGGAAGAGGGGCTTGGCTCAAGGGTAGGATGGTAGCCTTGAGCTGAAGAGCTCAGGGACAGCGCCCAGGCTGAGATCAAGCCCCATACCCAAGCTACAATTACAAGTGTGAGCCACTGGCACTCAGCTTTACAACGCATTTGTGAACTGAGTTTGCCTTACCCATGCCTGGGCAACAGGGCCACCACTGTCCTACAAAAACAAAGCACAGTGTCCACTGAGGGGTGACAGAGCCCAGCTTCCAAAGGGAGAAAGGGAAGCAATAGGAAGGAGCAGGCTAGGCATGGGTTGCCACACCAGTAATCAAAGCTACTCAGGAGGCTAAGATCTGAAGATCATGGTTCGAAGCCAGTCCAGACAGGAAAAGTCTATGAGATGTGGCATGCCCAACACCCACTCAGCTCATGAGTCAGATCCCAGACCGCCTTTGGGGGTTTCAAGGCTTCATTGCTTTAAGCACTGAAGCGGGAGGGCGGTTGTTCTAGAACAAGGCACAACCTGTGCCCAGGCCCTCGTGGATCGGGGAGTCACTCCAGGCGGGACGGCGAGGGGCTGGGCGTGTGGACGGAGGTGGGCGGGACCTGGGGCTCCCCGCCCCTCGCTCCCTGACGCCCCCTTTCCCTCCATCCCCGCAGTGTACCACTGGGTGGAGATGCGGACCAAGATGCGCATCATGGGCTTCAACGCGGAAGCCGTGAAGCCGCTGAACGAGGGGGCGGCGGCCGAGCTGGGCGCGGAGCTGCTGGGCGAGGCCACCATCTTCGCCACGGCCGGCTGCTGCCTGGTGCTGGAGTACTGGCGCCAGCAGACGCAGCGGCGCCGCCAGGACTCGGAGCGGCTGGCGGCCTGGGAGGCGCTGCGGGTGGAGGTGGGCCGCCTGGGGCTGGCGCTGGAGGCGCTGCAGGCACAGGCGCGGGAGGCGGCGCCGCGGGCCGCGCTGGACGAGCTGCGGACCGAGCTGCGGGCGGAGCTCCGGGCCGCGCTGGGGCCGCTGCAGGCCGAGCTCCGCGACGTGCGCAAGCAGCTCTCCACGGGGCCGTCGGGGCCGCCGGGGCCGCCGGTGCCGCCGCCGCAGCCGGCGGAGCGCGAGCACTAGGGTCCCCAGCCCCGCCCCTCCCCGCGCAGGCCCCGCCCCCGCGCCGCCTGCTGTCCACGCCCCTCGCGTCTCAGCTCCGTCCCCTCCCAGCGAACGGGGTTCAGGCTCCGCCCACCCCAGCCGCAGAGGGCGAGGCAGCGGCCCCTCCCAGCTACCTCATGAACACTGCTCTAGCCTTCCATCCACCAGCGTGCCTACATGGGTTCTCCCAAGCCAGCCCCTCTTCTGGGCCCAGGGCACACTCCAATGGGCAGGCCCCGGGTTCACCTTCCCTCCCAAGAGTAGGAACCTTCACCTGTCCCTTCCATTCTCCCCTAAGACCGTGACCCACCCCCCCAAAAAGGCTCCCCTCTCCACCCACCAGTCCCATCTCCTCCTGGGCTAGCCCTCACCACAGCACTGGGCCTCCGAAACCGGTGCCACCAGTTCTGTACCTTCTCAATTCTATTTTTTAAGACTAAACATTTTGTAATTAAAGGAGCTCTGGTAAAGGAACTGTCTTTGGGCCTTGTGTATAAAAGGGGCACAGGTACTCAGGGAAGCACTGGGAGGGCTCTGGTGGAAGAAAGGAGCTGTCCATCCTGGGACACTGTTCCCAATCGAAGAAACTAAGGCTGGGAGAAGTTTGGAGCAATGTGCACTGGAAAGATCTCAGCTTATAAAAATGGCAGGTTTATTGAGCAAGGGCTTGTGTTCAAGAAGCCAAGGGGCCTCCACTCTTTGTCCCCCCAAGTATCCCCAGGGGACAAAAAAAATGGCTTAGACCCTGAGCCCTATCAAAATTTTCAAACAAAACAAAATGGAGGTCAAAAAATTACAGCATCTTAATTCCTTATAGAAAAGGGAAAGGAGCAGAGGAGATGGGAGGGTCCCCAAGCTGGTAGAACACCTCCCCTTAAATAGTTGCCCCACAACGGGGCAACCTTGGGCCAATACCATTAAAAAAATTCCCACACCCCATTTTATCAAAACCAAGGAAGAAAAAAAATTTTTCCCTTCCCCCCAACCCAAATATATATATAATATATATTTCTTTTTCTTAAAAAAACAAAAAACAAAAAACAAATCGAAGGCATTAAGCGTTAAAGTGAATCTAGAACAAGGGAACGTCAAATTCCCTTCTTCCTTCCCCCTTACTGCGGGGTTACTTGGTACATCCCCAGCAGAGGAACCAGCCCCAAGGGGATGGCAGAGGGGGAGGGGCTAAAGGATGAAGGCTCCCCAGCAAATCAGCAGCCAGTATAAGGTGTGGGCGTGGTGCCGGAGAAGCCACACCCCCTTGAAAATTTCCAAGTGGGATGAGGTGGGGGAAGGGTGAGAAGATGCATTCCTGTGTAGTCTTCGGCAATTCCAGGTCAAGTTGAGGCAGGGAAAGCAGGGTGATGGGCAAGGTGTGCAGAAGAGAAACAGGGTCTTCTGGGTTTCTGTGCTTAGGAACCCCGCTTCCTCAGTTCCTGGACAAAGGCTGGAAGTCAAAGGAAAGCAAAGGTTAGGACCTGTCTCTTCCCCCTTCCCTCCCAAGCCAGATTCTTCAAGAGAACCAGGATTCCTCCCAGATAAATACTATAGGGAACCAAAAAAAAACCTCACCTTCAATTATCTCCTCTTTCATTTTTTGCAACTCCTTCCTCACCTCTTCCAGAAGCTCCTGTAAATAAAAAACAATCAAGAGAATTAAGAGGACATCCAGGGCTTTTTATTTTTTATTAGGGGGGGGAGCATGTTAGGCAATGATTCTACCATAGAGCAACATCCCAAGGCCCTCTCCTCCTCTTCTTACTGGCTGAAATGCCAGAGGACGGTTATCCTCCCTACCCTGCTGTGTCACCCCTGTAACACAGCTGGCTAACAGCAAGGTCACACAATGACCAATAGATTCTATAGGTGAATTCAAGATCCTTGGTGGGGGAAGGAAGGGTGGAGAAATGTACTGGAGATTGTCCAATGTCCAGTATCAGGCTTGGCAAATGCATTTCAGACTTCTGCCAATTCCACTAGGCTGGAGCCACTGAGCTGAGGAGAATTCAAGACACTCAGCAAGAAAGGAGTGCAGGGTAAGATTCCTAATGGAACTGTGTGGTATGTCAGTCCTTCCCAGCCCGGATTCAATATCTCCACTTCTCAGACTGGAAAAATCAAGAATTCAAAGCCTTCTCTCAAGTTACTCAGGGCATTAGACCTGGATCTGCCCTTTTTCTTGGCCCCTTTTGTGCTGAAAGTCCCTTCCCCAAGCTACCTGTTTCACTCTCGCCAGGTCTGACTCATCCCCAGAGCTGTGCGTTGAGGGTTGGGCCTCAGAGGTAGTCAAGGAAGCCGCCGACTTTATCCTGGAAGAGTGAGTGCAATTAGCGTGAGCTTTGCCTGCCCTGCCTCCCATCCTACTGTCCCATTATGTTCTTTTCTTTTCCTTTTTTTTTTTTTTTTTGGTAGGTTATGGGACTTGAACTCTGAGCCTGGGTGCTGTCGCCAAGCTCTTTAGCTCAAGGCTACCACCCTACTCCTTGAGCCACAGTGCCACTTTGTCCCATTATGTTCTTACCAACAAAACTTAAGTTTTCTTTTGGGGAGGCAAGGAAGATGTGAAACCCAAATATCAACGGCTTACCTTGGCAGGGTTGTGCTATTCTTCTCCCAGGGTCTCCGCACAGATTCTATGGGAATGGGAGACAAACAAAAAGGATGAGCCTCCCACACTCAATTCCTTATAACACTCACCCTCTCTCCAAATACCCCTGCTCAAATAACCCCCTCTCGAGACTCCATTCCCCCCAAAATTAGTTTCAGACCCCAGGAGTGTTTTGAGAACAAGAGCATTCTGGGACTTGTAGTTTTTATAGCTGCACTGGTCACTTACCACTCTGGGCTGGGACTCTAGATTCGGGCTCCTCCTGCTGGTGGGAAATAAAAACTATCATGAGTCAATACTGCTGCTCCTTTCCCCTTTCAGGTTCAAAGCCAGCCCAACCCTGTCACACATCCCTTCCTCCTCAAGACCCTTACCCTAATGCAACATCCTAATGCATTCAGGATAAGAAGAGCCCTAACTTACACTGGCAGATTCATCTTTGGAGGGCTTCTCCCCAACCTGTGTAGCTTTCCTTCTGCAGAGGAAAAAAATACAAGAACTGAAACTTTAGCTGCTGAACAGCCCTTCCCCAAGAAACTTGGCATGATGGGACACACCTGAAATCCCAGCCTCAGGAGGCTGAGGCCAAAGGATAAGAAACTCAAGCTAATTTTAGCAAGAAGCTATCTCAAAAAGATCCCAGGCTGGAGGCTTAGTTCCATGTCCAAGACCCTGGGCTTCTATCCCCAGCATTGAAGTGGGGTGGAGGGAGATAGCTTAGAAAGATTAAGAAGCCAGGAACTGGTGGCTAGTGGCTGTAATCCTAGCTACTTAGGAGGCTGAGAGCTGTGGTTCAAAGTCAACCTGGGCAGGAAAGTCTGGGAGACTCTTATCTCCAACGAACCACCAAAGAGCCAAAAGTAGAACTGTGGCGCAGTGACAGAGCATCCACCTCGAGTAAAAAACAAAACAACCAAGGGAGAGTGCCTAGGCATTAAGTTTGAGTCCCAGTACATCAGCAGCTACACAGACTGACTGTCTCTCTCTGTCTCTCTCTCTCTCTCTCTCTCTCTCTCTCTCTCCCTCCCTCACTAAAATAGCAATTATAATAAAAAAAAAATTACAGTTAAGGATTCTATGGAGGGTCTTCAGAAAGATGGGCTATGAAGAACACGAGTTTCTAGAATGGAAACTAGAAGATTCTGTAGGTCACTGGGCACTCCAGGAGAAGACAGTCTCCACCATCACATCCCAGACCTGGCCGCTACAGGGTAACTCTTAACCAAAGAGACAATGAATCAGATCTGCTCCCCCACCTATAAAACAGCAACGCCCAGAGACCTGGGTGCGGGTCAAGCTCACCTCCGGGCCAGCATGGCACTCATCTCTTCCATGAACCCCCCGCTTGTGCTTCGACCACTCTCAGCTTTGGGGGCCAGGGACCCCCCTGAGGTCTCCTCCTGCTGGAGAAGTTAAAGAGGAGGAGAACTTGAGGGCTGGCCTCCTCCCTTGGTCCCTTCAGGCCCTCCCTTATCCCCCCACACCCCACTTCCACCTCCTTACCCTGCTCACTTTCCTGAGTTTGGCTCCAGCAATGGCTGCGGCCAGGCCAGGGGCCCCAGACCCGCCACCACTAGGGCCCTGTGCAGTAGGGAGAGGGGGTGCAGGGGGTGGGCCGCCCCCTGCTCCATGCCCTGCAGCAGAAACTCCAGAGGGGGGCAGACCAGGAGGTGGAGGGGGACCGGGAGGAGGGGGAGGCCCTGGAGGGGGGGGTGGTCCCCCAGCTGGGGGAGCAGGTGGGCCTCCTGAAATAAGACAGACAAGAGGGTTGCTCAAAGACACAGCCTCGGCTCTCTGTGTCCGACTCCGCCCTCTTTCCTCCCAGGGAGCCCCCAAACTCTGGTGCCAGTGTGTGCCTCACCTGCATTGGACACCCGGCGTTCCATGTGACGCTCCGTGTGCTCAGGCTGACCCAGCTGGGGCCTGGGGAAGCAGGGGAGGGGGCAGCCCTCAGCCAAGGCCATGCTAGGGCCTGGCAAATCCGGCGTGCCCACGGTTAAAGCTTGTCCCCACCCACCTCTGTCTTCCCAGGGTGAGGGTGAACCAACAAGAGACCCGGTGCAAACTCTTAAGATAAACTCTGTTGCTTGGGGTTCCTATAACATGAGGAGTTTCCTGAACCCCTTGGAGGGAAGAAGTCGGGAGTGGAGGGGAGACCTGAAATCTGTGTGCTTCTCACCTTCCTTTGTAAGATGGAATATTCTAGAAACTGAAAGCTGGAGGGAATCTATGGCATTCTAGAACTCTGGCAAAGAGTTAAAAGTTCCCACCTTTTCTGCTGCTCCATCTCCTCTGGGGAGGGGCCGTTCTGGGCAGACCAGGGGGGCGGTGCTGGGACGGCAGGAGGCCCACCTGCTGGACGTGAGGACCGAGAGCACTGAGCTTTCTGGAGTGACCCTGACACCCTCACTCAGAACCACCTGTCACCTGAGCCCCTGTCAAGTGGACGCTATTGTTACACCTGAGGTCAGGGGCATTGGCCACTGACACACACACCCCCACCCCCACCAAGCTGTGCAGGGTGAACCTGTAAGAACAAGCTTGAGTCCCAGCTGGCCAGGCTCTTCACTACTGTCCCATGCCCATGGCCCCCATGCAAGGGACAAAGGGCTCTTCCCCAGGCCTCTTGGGATTGGCCTGCAAGGAGCAAGTCCCTCCCCTGGCGCTGAAAGTGACCCCTGAAGAATACTGGGTGACCTCTTGAGTATTCAGATGCCATGTATGGTGGCAGCTTCAGCCTGGGCCACTCAAAGCCTTGGGTGTTCGTTCTTGGCATCTCCAGGGGAAATGCAGAGCCCAGGGCCAGCCACCCTGGTCCTGGGCCAGAGCCTGCATTTGATCCTGCCTCCAGGTACTTTCCAGTACACTCACCAAAGTGTAAGAGATGTCAATTAGAGACTTTCTGTGCACTTGAACTCAGGGCCAGGTTGATATCCCTTAGCTTTTATACTCAAGGCTGGTTGCTCTACCACTTGAGACATAGCTCCTTTTCCGGCTCTCTCCATTTCAGGCATTCTCTTGATGAGTGGCACCCCAAATCCCCACTGGGGAGATTTTAATATCAATGCGTAAGAGATCTCACAATGGCAAAAGCTAGAACAAAGGTCACCCAGGAAGAGGGTACAGACTGTACACGTGTACAGGAAACAAGGTGTCCTGTCCCCTTAAGCTTCATAGGTTTTGTACACAGGCATCTGCGTGCACATAGGAGCCCATGAAATCCTCATCAGTTTTCTACCTACATGGCGAGTTAGCTGGTTTAGAAATGGTGGGGACAACTGCCAGGCGCTAGTGGCTCACACCTGTAATCCTAGCTACTCAGGAGGCTGAGATCTGACAATCAAAGTTCAAATCAACCTGGACACCAAAGTCCATGAGGCTTTTATCTCCAATTAACCACCAGAAAACAGGAAGTGGGGCTGTGGGTCAAGTGGTATCTGAAGAGCTGAGGAACAGTGCCCAGGCCCAGAATTCAAACCCATGACCAAACAAATTAAAAAAAAAAAATGTGGCCTAGTGGTAGAGCGCTTGCCTAGCATGCACGAAGACCCGGGTTCGATTCCTCAGTACCCCACATACATAGCAAAAAGCCGGAAGTGGTGCTGAGGCTCAAGTGATAGAGCTCTAGCCTTGAGAAAGTTCAAGGACAGGGCTTAGGCCCTGAGCTCAAGCCCAGGACTGGCAAAAAAAAAAAAAAAAAAAAAGTGTACAACTGAGGTCCAACGTTTCAGAGCCACTGCTCAGGCCCCACAGCACCACCTAGGAGAGCCCTGTGCCTGCCCACTTCCTGGTTTTGGCATCTGAACCTACACCTTAATAGACTGGAGCTTACCATGGAAGCCACACCCCCAACAGGACCACGCCCCCAGACCAGACCACACCCCCCAGCCCCATCTAACCTTCCAAGGCCTCTAGGGCACTGGCCATGCCAGCAGCGAACTGCGCTGCATCTTCCTTGCTGCCAAAGTTGAGGCCCCAGACCTGGCGGGCATCACGCCACTGGTGGAAGCTGGGGGTGGCCTGGTTATACTTCACACCTCGGACAATGGCACAGTTGATGACCACCTGGGAGGAGCGTCAGAGGGGTGAAAGGGCGTCAGGTGCAGGAGTGGGGGCTGGAGAGGGGACAGGGAAGGGCAGAAAGTGCCTGTACCTGCTGGTCCTGCTGCATCTTGCGGCCCACCACGCGAAAGGAGTTGGCGGTGGGGTTGTGGTAGATCTGGACCCGGCTGTAGGTCTGGGGGCCAGTGCCAGCCGGAAGCCATTGCTTATTGCTGTCATCGTATAGCATTACCATGGCCCGGCTCGAACACACAACCGTCTCACTGAAGGGAGAAGAGAACGGGAGTCGGGAGTCAGTTACCTTTTCCATCTGGGTCTCCCGGGGAATCCCAAGGGAGAGAATACAGAACAGACATGGGGAAGCAGAGATGCAGGGACAAGGCACCAAAAGTTGGGGAAGACAGGTGGCACATGATTGGGAGAGCGATGCCACAGGAGACAGGGAACAGACACCTGTGCAGGGATGAGGAAAGGAGAGTCAGACTGGCAAAGGAAAGATGGACCAGACTGGCAAGGTGGCACATGCCTGTAATCACAGTGACCTGGGAGGAGGAGGTGGGGTGATAATGGCTGAGAGCCACCTGAGCAAAATGCTGGAGACTGTAGGTTAGAGAGAGACTACGGTGACAAAAGATTCAGTCCCCAGTGCTGCTCTCAAGAACAATGACAGCCAGAAACTGGATGGACAGCTCAGCCGCTGCCCTCAGGACCTCCCCCACCTCAGTTTTCCTGGCTCTCTCCAGACTGAACAATCACATGGCTCTCAGTTCAGGGCAGATGAGGAAACAGGCTCAGGGACTGACCCCTGGCCCCCAGCCACCCTACTCCCTGGGGGCACAGTTACATCCTATAGGATCTTCTGGAAGGTTCCATAGCCCTTCACTGCCACCCCCCCCCCCAGAGGGAACTAGGGTCCCAGACGGGGAAGTTCCCTGGCTAGGGTCACTCAGACAGGGGAAGTGGAGGAAAGCCGCCCCACACCCCACCAGGCTTGTTTCTGAAAAGAAGAAGCTGGTGGGCAGAGGTTTTCGGAAGACAGAAATGACAGCCAGCAAGGAGTCGTCTCTAGAGAGCCCTGGGGACTGGAGCGTGGCACTATCAGTCAGAGCTGGGACAGGGAAAACCCCAAAGGGAGGGAACCCAGCTGTGGGACCCTGACTAAGGGACTGAGCTTGGTACCCCAACTTTGCATAATGCAGATAT
The DNA here is from genome assembly GCF_031878675.1 of Megascapheus bottae. NCBI lineage: Eukaryota > Metazoa > Chordata > Mammalia > Rodentia > Geomyidae > Megascapheus > Megascapheus bottae. Next base: position 4,611,594 of record NC_143539.1, read on the forward strand.
CTCAGCCAAGTCATTCCCTTTCCCAGGTCACCAATCTGTTCCCAAGGGAATCCTTCAAGAGCGCAGCCGTGGGGCTCAGCACAGGTGAGGGTAGTCAGCAAAGCCCAGAGATGCTGAATGGCTGGCCTTTGGTCACACAGCTATCTGGAGGGGTGAATTCCTGAGGCCGGGCCACCAGGCATAGACCCAGGACTGTGTGGGCCCTCCCTAAACCTCAGGTGCGATTTCCAGGCCAGCACAGCCTCAGGGGGCTGTTTCAGGCTCCAGTGCCCCCTGGCAGAGCCAAGTGAAGGCCTCACCCACACCTTGCACCCACACCCAGGGCAGACTCTGGCCAGGTGCCCAGGTCTGTTGCTGACCCACCCTGACTGCACTTTGCCCTCACAGGTGGCCCTGCCCTGGCCACGCAGAGTATAGGATGGAGAACTAACTGGCTGGTGATTAGTGACCCTGGGCTCGTCCTGCCCTCTTCTAGGCCTTAATGAGCCCATCAGAAGGAATCTCTCCTGTTCCCCAAAACTCCAGCTCCCAAGAAAAAAAAAAAAGGGAGCAAGCTCCAATGCCAGGGACCAGTGTCTCATGCAACTCAGAAGGCCAAGATCTGAAAAGCACAGTTTAAAAACTGGAAGTGGAACTATGGCTCAAAGAGAGCTAGTGGGCCAGGAGTTTGGCCTAGTGGTAAGAGTGCTTGACTTTAAAAAAAAAGAAAAAGAAAAAAATGCTTGCCTAGCATGCATGAAGACCCAGGTTTGATTCCTTGGTACCACATACATAGGAAAAAAACAAAAAAAAAGCCAGAAGTGGTGCTGTGGTTCAAGTAATAGAGGACTATCCTTGAGAAAGCCCAAGGACAGTGCTCAGGCCCTGAATTCAAGCACTAGGACTGACAAAAAGAAAAAGAGAGAAAGAACGCTAGCCTTGAGCACAAAGGCACAGGGACAGTGCCCGAGCCCTGAGTTCACACACACACATACACAAAGATAAAGAATAACAAGGTGAGAAGGATATACATATATCCAGGCAAAGAATGGTAATCTTTGCAGAGCCTTCTCCTGAATGTGGCTGACTCTGAGAGAACCTAGGTCCTGAGGAGAAAAAATATTTCACATCCTTTTATCTTTTTCAATAACTTCACTGTTTCTTACCTTTTTGTTTTTTTTGGAGGGAAGGGGTGGGGTGACAGGGGAAGTGAAGACAGAGTGGTGAAATCTTTGTGGTACTCAGGGCAGAACCCAGGGCTTTGAGCATGTTAGGTAAGCCACTCCACCCTCCAGTAAAGTCCACAGTCCCAGAGTTCTGGCCATGTATATAGTCCAGGATGGCTGGCCTCAAACTTGTGATCCTCCTGCCTTACACTTCCCACAGCTGGATTACAGGCATGTAGCACTACAACTGACCCCTCCTTTAAAAAAGAAAAACAAAAAACACCATGGGCTAAAATTACCTGTAAGAAACAAATTCATTACTTAAGTAAATAAAAAATATAATCTAGGAAACACTGGAGCTGACGATCCCACAGGTAGGAAGCAAGGAGCTAAGTCCAGTATTCTTCTAGATCTTATACCTCCACCTCACAAAACATCAAACCCCAGCCAGCCCAGGAAACAACATTCCTACCTCCTTGCTGTCTCTGAATCTCAATTTCCAGCCCTGGAAACCATAACTCAATGGACAGAGCCCTAACTCAGAACCTGGTACTTGTCACACATTCCATTTGCTTCCTGAGGGGAGGTGCAAGCGATCGAGCGAGCCTTCATCACTGGAGGTGATCAAGCCCAGAATTCCAGTTCACAGAAACCTTCCAATTCTGGTCTAGCCCTTCCTCCTCTCCCTCCCTCCCCCACCCCTACAACTTACCCCACAGCCTCCTTACACCATAGCCTTGTGACAAACACACCTCCCCAAACTATAAATAATTTTCTCTGAAGCAACTCAGGTTAGGGAATGACCTAGGGCCTTCGGGGCTTATGTGGTTTCAGCTCTAGTCCTTCTTTCCTAGTGAGCCTCAGTTTCCCTTAAGTGAATGCTGGAGGCAATTAAGATTCTCCTGATTGTTGAGATGGCAGCTTGGTCCATCTGTAAACTGGGGGAGAGGAGGAAGACTGGTACATATACACAAGGTTGTCAGAAGATCTATCCTAGAATTGTGGTGGGAATTATACAAAGGCAAACACCTAGTACAGTGCCTGGCCAAGAGCAGACAGGTTTGGCCTTCAAGGTCTCATTCTTCAAAAATAAAATAAAAACAGTAATTCACTATGATTCTGTAAGAAGGAAGAAATGGGCTCAAATTCTTCCTGAATCCTTTTCACTAGAGATTCTCAGACCTCTGACCCCTCTCAAAGCCTCCCCAGAGCCCAGTTCCGGAACTCAGCAAATATTTGTCAAACTGGAAAAGAAAAGAAAAAAAAAAGAGAGGGGGAGAGAGAACCATATCTTGTAATTTTCCATCATTTTCTTATCCTCCCTTCCATTTGCCCCCAGGACTCTCCCTCAGCCAAACCAGACAGGAATCTCTCCATCACTACCTCTTCCCACATCACCCAAGAATGTGAATGCTGTCCCACCAGGACTTTCTCTTAAAGCCTCAGTTTCCCCAGCTGCAAAGAGGGGCAGGGGGGTTGAGTCTCAGCCTTTAAAGGAGCCCAACTGGGGAATCCATTAAGAGACAACCTCCCCCTCCCCACCTCTACAAAGGTGAGCACAGAGGCACCGGGAGGCCTGGCCCCAGGCCACAGCCAGAGGGGCCCCTGCGGGCGGGTAGGAGGCTGGGCCAGGCTCGGCTCCTGCCCTTTTACGGTCTCAGCCGTGACTGATCCAGTGCTAACTCGGTCGGACATCCGCCATCCGCCTTCCCCGGGGCCTGGGACCGGAAACGGGTGTGGGGGGAGGGGAGGGTGGGAGAGGCGTCCCCAGGGGAAGGGGGGCGAGGAAGAAGACAGCCACTGGGCTCCAGGGCTGGAGCTGGGGGGGAGTGTGACTCGGGGTACACCATGTGCCATGCCAGGCCTTGGCTTCTGTCCCCAGCACCCGGCCAGAGAAAAAGAAGTTGAGAGCTGGGGTCAGGGTGCTGTCCCACCCCCTTTCTCGGGGTGTCTGTGAGTCTCCCCTGGGGCCAAATCTTCCAACAGCCCGTTTGACATCTAGAAGGACAGGCAGGGGTGGGGGGAGGGTTCACTACAGGTCCTACAAAGAGGGGGTGCCACCCAGATGGGCGGGAGGACGGGCGGGGGCAGTGGTGGATACTAGGGGGTTAAACCGGCTGTCTCCCCCCCCCCAACCGGGGGCTTGGGGGACAGGAAGTCCCAGAGAGAGTGGAGGAAGGGAGATAGTATTGTCAGGCACTGGCCCCAAGGGAAGGATTATAGGGGGTCAGGGGAGGGGAGACGTCGGGAAGGGTGGGGGGGTGGACAGGCCCCGCCCACAGGTGAGTCCAAGAGTTCCAGAAAAGACCGACGTCTGTGGGTCCCACGGGCCCCTCACGTGCTGATTAGATTCCCGGGAAGATGGGCTGGGTCCCCGGGGCGGGGGCTGGACAAGGCCGTGACCTTGAAGCTCTCCAGCGCCCCCCACCTCCTCCAGTCCCAGGGCTGGGGGGGGGGCGCCCGGGCGAGCACAGCAGCTGCCCCCGAGTCCCGGCCGGCCCCCCAGCCAGCTGTCCCGACAGGTGAGTCGGGAGACAAAGGCCCCCTCCCCCAGCTGCCGCACCCCCTCCTTCCCGCCCTCGCCGGCCCGGCTTCCCTCCCCCCGGGCCGCGCAGGTGGGGAGAGGGGGCCGCCCTGCTGGCCCCGGGCCCGGGGCGCCGCCCGGGCACTGTCGTGGGTGTGGGGAGACGGGGGAGGGGGACCCCGAAACAGACCCCGGCGAGGCCGCGGCGGGCCGGGCGCCCCTGGCCGCGGGACGCCCCCCCCCGAGGGTGGGGATCGAGAAGTGCCCCCGAAGTTGGACGGCGCGGCCCCCCCACAGACTTTCTCTTGGGCAGCCCCGGGGCGGCGGGGCCCCCGGGACGTCGGGGTCGGGGTCCCCCTCGCCAGCACCCCTGCACTCCCGCTCCGCCGCCTGGGCTGCAGCCCGGGGTGCGGGGAGCCCCGCCTCGCCCCAGGCCGCCCGACGGGGAGGGACCGGCCAAGTTGCGGTCCTCTGAAGAAGTCTTTCCCGCCAGGGCGGGGGAGCCGCGCGCCCCGCCGCCCCGAGCCCCGCCGCCCGCGCCCCGCCGCCCGCGCCCCGCGCCCCGCGCCCGCTCCCCGGGGGCGCGCCCAGCGCCGGGGCGGGGCCGCGCTCACCTCATGGCGGCGGCGTCCCGCGCGCGGCGGGGCCGGGGTTCGAGGCTGCCTCCCGCTCCTCAGAGTCCCCCGGGGTCCCGCCCCATAGAGTCCGCCGCCCGAGCGGGGGGCTCCGGAGCGGGCGGCGGCTCCGGGCCGGCCGTGGGAGGCGGGGTCCGGGCGGCGGGCGCGGGGCGGCGGCGGCGGCGGCGGCGACAATGTTACTCCACTACTGTACTTCGCTACATCTCCTTCCAAAATTCCACTCCCCGCGCCCACAATGCCCCGCGCCTTAAAGGGGCCGCGCCGCCGGGGGGCGGGGAAGGGGCGGGGCCCGGGGCGCGGGCCGGGCGGCGCGGAAGCCGCGACTTCCGCGACTCCCTCCCCCCCGACCCCGTCCACACACACACACACACGCACACACACGCACACACACGCACACTCACGGCAGCCGGGCGGGGGGCGGAGCACCCAGGACCTCACCTTCCCCATCCCCTCAAAAAACCTGAGTGCGGTCAGGGGCGCACTTAGCCGAGGACAATGGATCCACCAGGAGAATTCTTGCATCTCCGTGGCTCCGTGGGGGCATCGCGTGTCCCTCCCGGCCCTCTCCGTGGACTTGTGTTTAATTTTCTGCACAATTGGGGGGTAAGCGGGGGGGGGGACGAGGAAGATCCCCCCCAACACACACCGAAACAGTCTCTTCACTACCCTCCTCGCAACCCCGCTGTAGGTCTCAGCTGATGGACTGGGGGTTACTCGGGGGTGAGTGGGGAGGGGGAGGGGAGGGCGGCGAGGCCCCGCCCCCGGCCGCCCCCCACCCCGGGAGGTGAGGAGGAAGTGGGCCGAGGGGGCGCGGCCGGCCGCTGACTCACCGCCGCAGGGTCGGGGGTGGGGACGGGCCCGGGGCGGGGTGGGGGGGGAGGCCGGGCCGGGGGGGGGGTGCCGCGCTGGCTGGGGGTGAGCTGGGGACGGGGGTCCCGCGTGGAGAGAGCCCTCCGGACCCCTCCGACGCGCATGCCCCGTTACGACTCCGTGTCGCCCACGGACCGCACACGGTCCCGCCATCCACGCTGCTCCGTCCTCCCCCAGCCCCGGGCCCCGGGCCCCGAAGCCCCTCGGGCCTCCGCGGCCGCGCCCGCCGACGTCACGGCGCCCGCCCCGCCCGCGCTGTGCCACCTGGCCTGGGCGGGGCCGCCCCCCCCCCCCGCGGCCTGCGGCTTTCGTTTTAACACCAGCGGGGAAACTGAGGCCGGGGGCGGGCGATGGATGGCCAGGGCTGGACGGCCCGGCCCCGGTCCGGCCGCCTCCCCCGGGGAACCCCTCGTCCCTCCAGGCCGGGCCGCGTCGGAAGATCCGCGGACGCCGCTCCTCCCCACCCCCACCCGGGAGACCCGGAGCCGGCCTGGTGTCCCTGGCTGACTGCACCCAACCTGAGAGCAGGAACTGGAGAACTTTTCCTTTTTCTTTCTTTTTTCCAGTCGTGGGGTTTGAGCGCAGGCTCTGGCACTGCCCCGGAGCTGCTTTTGCTCAAGGCGAATCGCATTTTACCCCTTGAGCCACAGCGCCATCTCTGACTTTTTCTGTTTCTCTGCAACTAAGGAATTGAACCCAGGGCTTCATTCAGGCTTGCTAGGCAGGCACTCTGCCACTAAGCCGCATTTTCAGCCTTGGCAAACTTTTTCTATAAAAAAAAAAAAATCTGAATTTTACACAAATAAAACATGGATCTGTATCCCTTCTTTTTCCTTTGGGGATGCTGGGAAGTGAAGCCAGGGTCTTGCTCTAATATGGTTAGGCAACTATTCTACCACTGAGCAATTCTACCAATCCACAGTGGAACACATGCAGTGTTCTATAATCCCAGCCGTAGAGACTAAAGCAGGAGAACGACAAGCCTGAGGCCAACCTGAGCAGAAAATTCTCTAGACTCCCAAATAGCCAAGAAAGCAGTAGAGTGCCAGCCAAGAAAGTCCAAGACCCTCAGTTCCAACCCAGTACTGCCAACAGGGAAACAAACCCAGAAAATTACATTTTAAAAATAGCTTCCTTAGTCATTTTCTTATCACATCCTCCTGTCCTTATTTTCCCCACCATACTTGTCACTGTCCAAGATGACTTTCCATATTGGTTGCCTTGTTTGCCAAATTAGGAGGTTTTACTCTGGTAAACAAGGCCTGGTACGCATGAGGTGCCTGTTACGTATTTTAAAAATAAAAATATGTATTTTGAATTTCTTTTTTTCTTTTACTTTCTTTTTCTTTTTTGGGGGGGGGGCAGTCCTGGGGCCTGAGCACTGTCCTTGGGCTTTCACAAGGCTAGAGCTCTACCACTTGAGCCACAGCACCACTTCCTGCTTTGCTATGTATGTGGTTCCAAAGAATTGAACCTGGGTCTTCGTGCATGCTAGGCAAGCACTGTACCACTAGCTCAAACTCCTGGCCCTATATTTTTAATTTCAGCTACTCAGGAGGCTGAGATATGAGGATTGTCATTCATAGCCAGCCCAAGCAAAAAGTCTGTGAGAAATATTATCTCTAATTAACCACCAGAAAACCAGAAGCAGTGCTGTGGCTCAAAGTGGTAGAGCACTAGCCTTGGGGGAAAAACAAAAAAACCTGAGACAGCACCCAGGCCCTGAGTTCAAACCCTATGACTAACAAAAAATTAAATTAAATTAAAAAGTTAATAATTCTCTTCTACCTCCCCTGAAAAAAAAAAAAACATGAAACCAGGTATGGTAATGTACATCAGTAATCCCAGCACTCAGAAGGCAGAGGCAGGAGGATCCTTAGTTCCAGGCCAACCTGGGCTATATCTTGGCAGACCCGATTTAAAAAAAAAAAAAAAAGGGCTGGGAGTTTGGCCTAGTGGTTAAAGTGCTTGCCTAGCATGCACGAAGACCCAGGTTCGATTCCTGGGCACCACATACATAGAAAAAAGCCGGAAGTGGTGCTGAGGCTGAAGTGGTAGAGCTCTAGCCTTGAGAAAGTCCAAGGACAGTGCTCAGGCCCTGAGCCAAAGCCCAGGACTGGCAAAAAAAAAAAAAGGTCAAGTTGGTTCATACCTGTAATCCTAGCTATAAGGAGGCTGAGATCTGAGGATCAAGGATCAAGGTTCAAAGCCAGCCGGGGGAACAAAAGGACCTGAGACTCTTATTTCCAATTAACCTCTAGAAAATGGGCATTGGGGCTTGCTCAGGGTAGGCTGGCAGCCTTGAGCTGAAGAGCTCAGGGACAGTGCCCAGGCCAAGTTCAAGCCTCATGACTCACACACACACAAAAAAGGAAAGCATTCTGTTGAGCGGAGTGATCTCTCAAGATCTGAAATACATATATAATTATGTGGGGTTTTTTTGGCTTTTTCTCTGGTCTGAAGGATGGTGCAATTCCCCTCATGAAACATTCTTTGAGAGGAAGTAGGGAGAAGGGGACATAAGCAAATCAGCATTGTGGGATTCCTCCATTGGCAGGCCTTCCTTCTGCTCTTCCACATAGCTAGGGAAGAGAGGATACTTCTCCTCCTCATGTCCATAGGAACCCCTGTTAGACAAGTAGTCACCAATAGAAGAAAGCCATCAGGCCTCTGGATCTGCATTGGAGTGGGAGCCTGTGGGCTTTCCAGGCCCACCCTGCCTCTTCTGTAAGAGAAAATGAGAAGAGAGTTAACAGCATCTCTTGCTGGCTGTACCTACCTGGCCTTATAGAGCACGAACTTTTTTTTTTTTTTTTGCCAAACCTGGGACTTGAACTCAGGGCCTGAGCACTGTCTTTGCACTTTCTCAAGGCTAGAGCTCTACCCTTGAGCCACAGCACCACTTTCAGCTTTTTTCTATGTATGTGGTGCTGAGGAATCGAATCGGGGGCTTCGTGCATGCTAAGCAAGCACTCTACTACTAGGCCAAACTCCTGGCTGGGTTTTTCTGTGTATGTAGTACCAAAGACTTGAACCCAGGGTTTTATGCATGCTAGGCAAGCACTCTACCACTAGACCACACTCCCATCCCATAGAGCCCTAATTTTTTATTTTTTAATCATGAGGTCGAACTCTCTGGGCTTGGACCCTGTCTCTAAGCTCTTCAGCTCAAGGCTAGTGCTCTAATGCTTTGAATCAAAGCACCATTTCTGGTTTTCTGGTGGTAAATTGGAGATAAGAGTTTTAGGCATTTTCCTGCCCAAGGCTGGCTTTGAACCATAATCCTCAGTTCTCAACCTCCTGAATAGCTAGGATTACAGGCATGAGCCACCTATGTCCAGTTTTTGTTTTTATTTTATTTTTTTGTTGTCAGTCCTGGGGCTTGAACTCAGGGCCTAGACAATGTCCCTGAGCTTCTTTTGCTCAAAGCTAACACTCTACCATTTGAGCCACCATGCCATTTCCAGTCTTTTCTGTGGTACTGAAGAATCAAACCCAGGGCTCCTTCATGCTAGCATGCTAGACAAGCACTCTAGCACATTCCCAACCCAGAACCCTAACTTTTTTTTTTTTTTTGGCCAGCCCTGGGGCTTGAACTCAGGGCCTGAGCTCTGTCCTTGGGTTTTCTCAAGGCTAGATCTCTACCACGTAAGCCATAGCACCATTTCCAGCTTTTTTTAAGTGTGTGGTACCGAGGAATCAAACCTGGGTCTTCGTGTATGCTAGGCAAGCACTCTACCACTAGGCCAAACTCCCAGCCCCAGCTCTAACTTTTTTTGGTTGTTTGTTGCCAATCCTGGGCCTTGAACTTAGGGTCTGAGCACTGTCCTTGGGCTTTCTCAAAGCTAGAGCTCTACCGCTTGAGCCACAGCACCACTTCTGGCTTTTTCTTTTCTTTTAATTGTAATTAATAGAGGGGTTACAGTTATATTCACCAAATAGGCGGTGCATTACTTCACACACATTGATACCTCTTGTCATGTTTTTGTCCCCATTTCCTTCCCTCAACCCTCTCCCCTCATCTTGTTTTCCTCCTTTCCCTTTTCTATTTCAAATAAACTCCTGGTCTCAGGAAGCTTTCCGGGGCTGGCCTTGAGCTCCAGATCTTCCTGCCTGTGACTCCTTTATAGCTGAGATTGATTACAGACATGCACCTCATGTTTTCACAATGTCCTCAGTTCACTAAGTTTGCCTTGGGGGACACAATAACCACAAAGAATAGGGTTGGGCATGGGACCCCAGTTTGCCTAATCAGAAGCAGGCAGATGGTCAGTCACATGATCAAAGTGGCCAATGGAGGGTAACCTCGACATCCACAGCAATTCCTTGGGAGTTAGTGAGCTGTCTCCACTGGGGATGGTAGGCGGGTTGGATGTAATCCTAGAGCGACCATTTTTGTTGTCCTACATGGGAATGAAGCCAGTTCTGAGAAAATAAAATAATTCCTAATGCCATCCATCTTGACAACTGGTTGTTGCTTGTAACTCCAAACAGTCCTCAATTACATCACCCTGTAAACTCTGTGCTTGGCTTTTTATGGTTATATTGAATTTTTGGCCCTGACATACCTCCTGCTGCTGAGCAATTACCAGCAACTCTGTCTCACCCAGATGATGTTAATAAACCCTCTTCTCTGCTGTGCAAAGGCACTGGGGATCTTCCAGCTTCCTCTGTTGTCTCTCAACCCATACCTTAGTCTACCCCACTCTCTCCTTTTCAGATGTCTCCCAAATTCTCCTCTGTGAACCAAACCCTGTGATGGCCTCTCTTGACCAAGACTTAGGCTGACCTCAGAGACACTTGACATTCTCTGCTCTGCATTCGTGCTTAGAAGTGTTCATTAAATTGTCTGAATTTTTCTGTCATATTATATAGTGCTTTAGGGCTTGGCATTCATTAATGAGGCAAATTCCTGTTCAAGTTCCTCATCATAGGCTGGGAAAGTAGCTCAAGTGGTAGACTTCCTGCCTGGCATGCTTCAGCCCCTCCTGGGTTCAAGCTCCAGTGCAGTGAGAAACCAAAACAAAATCCCCATCACCAGGCAGGCTGCATGATGTGTTCCTGAGGCTGTACACAGTCCAGAATATAGGCTGGATGGGGACAAGACAATCATTGCTAAAGGCCTTGCAGGCAAAAGATGAGGGGACAAAAAAAAGATACAGTATTCTTACCTCTGAGTGCTCCTCTGAGGCCCCACAGAGGTGAGAATAAGCTTCTGCAATAATGGCTGCCCTGGGGAGCAAGAGAACCCTCTGGATGAGACCCTCCTCCTCCGGCCCCCTCCCCCACCACCATGCCACGCCTGGGTGACTCACTTGCAATGCAGCCCTCCCCCAGGAGGTAAATCCATGATGTCTTCAGAGACCAGGGTCTTAAAAATCGAATTTAGGCTGGGGGGTTTCTGCGCAGAGGCACACAGATCTGAGAAGGAGGTAAGAGTTATAGCAAAGCTGTTATTTGCCAGGTCCCCTCCCCACTGGGTACTGAGTGCCCCCTGGGCTAGCTCACCAGCGACTCTGTGGCCCAGTGCTTCATCCAGTGCCCGCTCCCTCTGGATGGCTTCCTCGAAGGGCCTGGGAGCCCCTGAGAAGCAGATCAGAATACAGGTCATGTTGTCCTGGCTGCCCTAGATATGGTGAAGAAAAAGAAGCCTGCTGGGAGAGGGTGGAAGGCCATGGCCCAGCGGGTCCTCTGTGGGGTTTAGACCATACTTCCTGCAGTCCTGGCATTGCCCTATTCATAGGAAGCCACGTACCTTGATGGGAGGATCTGAGGATCTGCTGTACTGTCAAGGGGCTCAAACCTCCCTCCCTCCCTCCCTCCCTTTCTTCCTTCCTTCCTTCCTTCCTTCCTTCCTTCCTTCCTTCCTTCCTTCCTTCCTTCCTTCCTTCTCTTTGGTTGCGGAGTTTGAACCCAGATCCTGGGCTTTACCCCTTTGAGTCACAGATCCACTTTCAGTATTCTGATGGTTAATTGGAGATAAGAGTCTATTCTACTAGGGCTTTGAACCTTGGTACTCATATTTTACCCTCCTGAGTAGCTAGGATCACAGGTGTGAAGCACTGGCGCGGCTCTCAATTTCCTTTTAAACACAGGGATCATACTTACTAAGTAGATGCTCTAGGGGCCGGGAGTTTGGCCTAGTGGTAGAGTGCTTGTCTAAGTAGATGCTCTACTACTAGAGCCCCTCTGGTGTGTGTGTGTGTGTGTGTGTGTGTGTGTGTGTGTGTCTGTCTGTCTGTCTGTCTGTCTGTCTGTCTGTCTGTCTGTCCTGGGGCTTGAACTCAGGGCCTGGCCACTGTCCCTGAGCTTCTTTGTTCAAGGCTGGAGTCCTAGCAATTGAGCCTCAGTTTCATTACCAGCTTTTTGAAACTTTTGGAGATAAGAGCCTTGTGGAGGCTGGCTTCCAAATGCAATCCTCAGATCCCAGCCTCCAGGATAGTATCAGGAGCTTGGCCATCTTTTGGTTTTGTTTTTGAAATGTGTGGATACTGCAAATTTGAACTCCGGGCCTGAGGACTTTGTCCCTGAACTTTCTTGCTCAGGGCTATCCCACGCCCCTCCCAGAAACCACGCCCCCGGATCGCCTGTCCATCAAATCCCCATCTCCCTTTCCTCGCTCGTGGGGACCCCGCGTCCCGCCTCCGTCCAGGACCTTGCACAGGCAACGTGTCCAGCAGCTGCGCGCAGAGCAGCTCCGGGGCCAGGCCCAGACGGAGGCGCAAGATCGCCAACCCCGCCAGGGCAGCCGCGGACATCGCGTCCCACACGCCGTCAGAGGCCAGGAGCACGAACTCATCCTCAGCCTGGCGTGCCAGCGTGGCCACCTCGGGCTCTGCAGACACCAGCTGCAGCTCGGGGGGCCTCCCCGGCGCTTCTTTGGAGGCAAAATCGCCTAGTGCTCGCGACACGGCCAGAGAGCCCTCGACGCGCCGGCGGCAGATGGTGCCCCCCGCGTCGTAGATGCGCTCGCGTTCCCGGGGCCGGAGGGGCCGGTGGTCCTCGGTGCTGAAAGCCACGGTGCCGGCGCGGCTCAGCACGGCTCGGGAATCGCCGCAGTGCGCCAGGTAGAGAAATCTCGGGGAGACCAGCAAGGCCAGCGCGGTGGAGCCTCCGGGGTCCCCCCACCCCGGGGCCAGAGCGCGCGCAGGCGCTCGTCCGCGCTCAGGAAGGCTCGGCGCAGCGCCGCTCGCACGCCCTCGGGTTCCCAGGAAGCCGAGCCCAGCTCTCGGAACACGTGGCCCGGCAGGTGTCGAGCGCCGAAGCGAGCTGCTCGAGCCCCGCCGTGGCCGTCGAGGACGGCGAAGAAAGCCCAGCCCGGGGGCAGCCCGGGGATGGAGAGCCAGGCGCAGTGCGCGTCCTCCATGCGCGCGTGCCAGCCCTGCGCCGCGCTCGCCCCGAAGCGCCGGCCGCACGACCGCGCCGCACCCCCGTGTGGCCGCTGGGAGCATCGCGGCGCGGCCCGACGAGGCTGAGGCCGATCGGGGCCCGCCGCCGCCTCCTCCCCGTCCTCCTCCTCTTCTTTCTCCGCCCCCTCTTTCTTAGAAGTCGGTCCGAGCAGACGCTTCAGCAGAAGGGCCGGGGAAGCCATCCTTCCGTCCCGGGATCCGGAGGCCTTACCCCCTTGGCCATCTACCCCGCCTTTGGCTTAATCTCTCCGCTGTGGGATTTTAAAACCGACTAAATCCCTTGACCTGAGCTCAAGTCGGGTCACCCGTGAGAATTGCATTCTTAATTGCTCTTTTCCCACATCATCAAATAGCAGTTTCAGACCTGGGTCAGGGGAAAGAAATTAATAGCAGTAAACGGTTACATAGCACTAACCACATGGTCCACTTTATTAGACATCACCATTACTAGATTATAGAAGAGGAAACTGAGTCACAGAAAAATTAAGCAGTGTATTCTGGAGGTGTGGCTCAAGGAGTTGGGTACCTGCTTGGGAAAAGTAAACAGTATCGTGGAAACTTTCACTCTAGATTCTAATCTCAACACCTAACTTTTGTTTTTGTTTTTGGTCATTCCTGGGGCCTGAACTCAGGGGCTGGATGCTGTTCCTGAGTTTTGTCTTTTTTTTTTTTTTTCCAGTCCTGGGCTTGAGCTCAGGGCCTGAGCACTGTCCTTGCACTTTCTCAAGGCTAGAGCTCTACCACTTGAGCCTCACCACCACTTGCAGCTTTTTTTCTATGTATGTGGTATGGAGGAATCAAACCTGGGTCTTCGTGCATGCTAGGCAAGCACTCTACCACTAGGCCAAACTCCCAGCCCCTGAGTTTCTTTTATAACTCTCTATCACTTGAGTCACAGGGCCTCTTCTGGCTTTTTCAGTTTTTGTGATACTGAGAAATTGAACCCAAGGTTTCATGCATGCCAGGCAAGAACTCTACCACTAAGCCACATTCCTAGCCCTAAACGCAGTTTTTGTTTTGTTTTGTAGGTCATGAGGCTTGAACTCTGAGCCTGGGAGCTATCTCTGAGCTCTTCAGCTCAAGGATTCGGCCCTACCCCTTGAGCAACAGCCCCACTTCCTACTTTCTGATGGTTAATTGAACATAAAGAGTCTCACGGACTTTAGTGCCCAGGCTGGCTTTGAACCACTGTCTTCAGATCTCAGCCTCCTGAGTAGCTAGGATTACAGGTATCCAGGGAAACACCGTTTTGTTTTGTTTTTAAATAACTCTTTCAGGACCCTGCCTCTGAGCTTTAGTTACTTTCTCTTGCAGATTCTCCCCATCTATTCAAGATCACAGCCTAAAGACCCTCACGCGTTGTACAGTCCTTGTATCCCTCAACTCCAGCGCAGCCTCCCAAATCTAGCTAGTCAAACTGGATTTCTTCTTTACAAATTAGGGTCAACTCCTGGATCTTGCCCTTTTTCGAACCAGTTACTTCCTATTTCCTTTAAGCCACACCAATAGACCTGAGGTGTGCCCTGTTGTTTGAATAATTCTATTTTATTATGAGCTCCATTCATGTCTCTGATCTTCTCCCCTTCTTCACCTCAAAAGTTTCGGAGTATTAACCAGGCTCAAGTGGTGCCCAGTAATCCTAGTTACCCAGAAAACAGAATATCTGAGGATTGTTGCTCAAACCCAATCCAGGCAGGAAGTCTGTGTTGCTTATGTCCAATTAAAGATGGGGGCCTGAAATTTGGCCTAGTGTTACAGTGTTTGCCTACCATGCATGAAGACCTGGGTTCAGTCCTCAGTATCACATATATAGAAAAAGCTGGAAGTGGTGCTGGGGCTCAAGTGGTAGAGCTCTAGCCTTGCAAAAGCCCAAGGATAGTGCTCAGGTCCTGAGTTCAAGCTCAGGACTGGCAAAAACAAAACAAAAACAAAAAACTTGAAGTGAAGGTGTGGCTCAAGTGATAGAGCACCAGCCTTGAGAGAAAAAACTAAGGGACAGTGTCCAGGTTCGTCAAGCCCCATTACTGGAACAAGGAAAAAGAATATCTTTCCAAATATTGTACTTTTGCTTTCCATTCCCACGGCTGGGATAGGCCTGGACCCTATTTCACAGCCCATTACAACACCATCCTAGATCTGACCCAACCCACCACCCTTAATTCTCCAGCCCCTCACCTTATCCCAAACTCTTAGCCCCTGGCTCTAAAGACTGATCCCCTTTTGGGAAAAGTCTTGCCCTTTAGGCGATTGTCCACTCTATTGAATCCCCTAATCCAAGATCTTAGCCCTATCCCCCCTGGGCTCCTAGGTGGCTTACTGCCCCTTCATCTTCCTTTACTCATGGCACTCCCTTACGGCCCCCCTCTTCCTTCGCTCTTGTGTGGTCCAGCCTGCCATAGCCTCTCCCACAGACCTGGCTCCGCCTTGATCAAGGCCTTGCCTTCCACGGAGCTGCAAAGTCTTCCTCACTTTGGCTCCGCCCCCAGCATGGCTCCGCCCCCGTCCACGCTGCTGTGCCCACCCCATCGCGGCCCCGCCCCCAGCTTCACTGCAGCCCGGCAGCTGCAGTGTCTTTCCCACCTCCGCTCCTCCCCCAGGCCTAGCTCCGCCCCCTCATCACGCTGCATTGCCCTCCGTACAGTGGTCCCGCCTCTGGGCCTGGCCCCGCCCCTTGCTCTAGCCACGCCCCATGCTTCACCTCTCCCTCAGCCTCACTGCAGTGCCTGCCCAACGAGGCCACGCCTCCGAGCATGGCCCCGCCTCTCTCCTCTGGGCCTGGCCCCGCCCCGTATTCTGGCCCCGCCCCATTCCAGATCCCGCCCCCGGCCTCACTGCAGTGCCTTCCCCACCGCTGCCCCGCCCGCCGGCGCGGAGCCGTGCCGAGGGTGGCGACGGCAGTCGGCGGCTGCTGCTGCTGCTAGGGCAGCCTTGGAGGCGGAGGTGGCGGGGATGGCGGCGGCGGCATCGTGGGCGCGGAGGAGATGAGCACCCGCAGCCCCAGGCCCAGGGCGGGGCGGCCGGAGTGGGCGGGGGTCCTGATGCAGGCCCGAGGGGGGCCATGGGGCAGGTCCTGCCGGTCTTCGCCCATTGCAGTGAGTAGAGAGCGGCCCCGGCCCGGGGTGGGGGCCCTGAGGCCCGAGCGGGGTCCCCCTTGGCGTCTCCAACCGCGCCGGGCCGCGAGAGAGCCACTGTGGGATGAGGAGAAAGAGACAAAGGAAGCCCTCCCCTCCCCCGCGCTGTGGCGGCAGTGGGGGCAGCCTGACCCCGAGGACCCGTGTGGAACCCGGCGGAGGTGGGGCGCGGAGATCAGGGCGGGCGGGGGGCGCTGGGCGCGGCGCCCCGCCCAGCCTGGAAAGGTGGTGGCGCTCGGGGAGCTGTCCCCGGACCCTGGTGCTGGCCGCAGCTGGCCGGGTGGCGGGTAGAAGGGAGTCGGGAGGGAAAAAGAGGGATCTGTGTGCCAATCACCCTTGACTTCTGCCAGAGAGAGAACCCTAATCTCACCCCGATTGTCCAACTTCCTGTACCCAGAAAACAGCCATGCTTCGGTTGGCGCCAGGGCTCCTGGGTCTTTAGTGGCCTTTTCCACTCATTAGTGGTAACCCTAGGGAAGGAAGGCCCACTATGCTTCGAGCCTCTGGTTTCCCAGGCGAGGAAGGGTGGGGGCAGGGATGTCTGGTTTCAATTCCTTAATGGTGTGCATCGCCCCAGGCTAGCTTCGAGGGGCTGGAGTCTCAGTTGGAAAGGTCTGTGGTGAACCTCTATCCTCTTCATCTCTGGTCCCAGCAGCGTTAAGCAATGTGTGTTTGTCATTCTCTGGCCCACCTAGGTTCCTCCTTGCATGTCTTCAGTGTTCTAGACCCCTAAATTCTAAGAATTTGTGATTTCCACATGCCATTTTGTTTGTATGCCAGTACTAGGACTTAAGAACTCAAGGCCCAGGCCCTAAGTTTTTTCACTTAGGATCCATGCTCTACTACTTGAGCCCCATCTCCACGTAAGCGTTTTGTTTTGTTTTGCTGGTTAATTGGAGATAAGAGGCTCTAACGTTACTGTGCAAGCTAGTTTCGAACCAAGGAAGAGCTCAGCCACCTGAGTAGATGGGATTACAGGAATGAGCCCACCAGCACGTGGCCTTACCCTGCTTCCTGATCCTCTCAAACTTACCTCAAAGTCGTAGGCTCACTTTCGCATTGCCTGTCTCTTCCTTTGGCAGAGTTGAACTTGCATGAGGTCAGGGATTTTTTTTGTTTTCTGCTAGGTTCATGGCCATATACCTGAGAACAATGCCTACCACAGCACATGTTTAATAAATGCATGTGAGAAGAATGAATGAATTGAAACTCCCCCTGGATCCCTAAAAACCTCTAAGATTATAATCAGAGCTCCCCAAAGCACTGTGCATCAAATCTCTTAGGAGTCTTTATTTATTTATTTAGTCAGTCTGTCGTGGGACTTGAACTCTGGGCCTGGGCACTGCCCCTGAGCTCTTCAGTTGAGGGCTACTGCCCTACTCCTTGAGCCACAGCACCACTTCTGGTTTTTGAGTGGTTAATTGGAGATAAGAGTATCCCGGACTTTCATGCTCAGGTTGACTTTGAACTGAAATCCTCAGATCCCAGCTCTGTGCCTGGGGGCTGTCCCTGAGCTCTTTTCCTCAAGGTTCTATTATTATTATTTTTTTTGCCAGTCCTGGGCTTGAGCTCAGGGCCTGAGCACTGTCCCTGAACTTTCTCAAGGCTAGAGCTCTACCACTTGAGCCTCAGCACCACTTCCGGCTTTTTTCTATGTATGTGGTACCGAGGAATAGAACCCGGGTCTTCGTGCATGCTAGGCAAGCACTTTAACCACTAGGCCAAACTCCCGGCCCAAGGTTCTATTATTTTGAGCCATAGCATCACTTCTGATTTTCTGGTGGTTTATTGGAGATAAGGGTCTTACAGGCTTTCCTGCTCCAGCTGGCTTTGAACTGTGATCCTCAGATCTCAGCCTCTTGAGTAGCTAGGATTCCAGGCATGGGCCACTGGTGCCTGGCACTTTCCAAACTTTCTGAGTGTCTTCCTTTCCCTTTCACAGAAGAAGCTCCTTCCACGGCGTCTTCTACGCCTGATTCTGCAGAAGGTATGCAGGGGGAGGGTGTGTGAGGGCTGGCTTGAAGTCATTGGTCCTGGCTGAGCTAGTCAGGGTTCTGCTCAGAGAAGTTCATGACCTTTCTTCCCTCCCTGAAGGAGGGAATGACGATTCGGATTTTCGGGAGCTCCACACAGCCCGGGAATTCTCAGAGGACGAGGAGGAGACCACTTCGCAGGATTGGGGCACCCCCCGGGAGCTGACCTTCTCCTACATTGCTTTTGATGGTGTCGTGGGCAGTGGGGGCCGCAGGGACTCAGCTGCCCGGCGCCCCAGGCCCCAGGGTCGCTCAGTGTCAGAACCAAGAGACCTACCCCCACAGCCCAATCTGGGTGACAGCTTGGAGAGCATCCCCAGCCTGAGCCAGTCCCCGGAGCCTGGACGCCGCGGTGACCCTGACAGTGCCCCTCAGGCCCAGTGCTCCCTGGAGGACCTGAGACTTCGGCTGGACCAGATGGGCTGGGCTGCTCGGAGCACCGGCTCTGGGGAGGACTCCGCCACCAGTAGCTCCACCCCACTGGAAGACGAGGAACCCGAAGGACTGGATGCAAGAGAAGCTGGGGAAGGTGAAGTGTAGCGGGTGTAGGACTTAACTGGAGGGTGGGGGACGGGTGTCCTTCCTGGCGCATCTCAGGGCCCGAAGCTCATGGCCTTTACTCTCCTTCTCCAGAAGTGGAACTACAACTCCATCTCCCTCAGTTGTTGCCTCCGGAGGTCTTGACTCTTCAGCTAACTCCGAGATCTGGGACCCCCCTGGTCCACACTCCATCCCCACCCGCATCCCGAGATTCGAACTCTGGGCCAGATGAGCCTTTACTATCCAAGGAGGAGGAGCCATTGGGGCCATTGGAACAGGAACCAATCACAGGACAGTGCCTCGATTGCACGGGCCAATCAGAATTCACACTGGAGCCACACCTACTAGGTAAGCAGGCAGCCCAGGGGACAGGTTCAGCCTCGGACTTTGGGGATCCAGAGGGTGGGAGGATTGAAATTCAAAGAGACCAATCCAGTAAAAGAATAGGGACATGACTAGACGTGATCAACGCCACCCCTAAAAATTCCCATTGGCCGTAACAGAGATCGAGATGTAGAAACTGTTTTTCTAAATGACAACTCTTTTGTAGAACTACTTCAAGAGAATAAAAATAGATTGTGATTATTCTAAAAAAAAAAAATTCCCATTGGCCTTTTCATTGTGATTCCCGCCCACTACAGAAGTTAGGATTGGATAATTGCTAAAATAAAAACAGAACTCCCTCTTTTTGAGTGCTGCCCCTACTTACTGGTTGTGGATAGATCAAATCTGAGGGGGAATTACCCCCCCCCAAAAAAAGGCTTTCTTCTGGATGTGACTGTGGGACTTTTACAAGTAAACTTTATTCATTCATTCATTCATTCATTCATTTATTGTACACCAGTACTGGAGCTTTTGAATTCAGGCCCAGGCCTTTTAGCCTTTTTGGCTCAAGGCTGGTGCTCTCTCACTGGAGCCACAACTCCACTTTCAGCTTGTTCATTGGAGATGAGTCTCACAGGCTTTTCTGCTAGGGCTGGCTGTGAACAGTGATCCTCAGATTTTAGCAACTTCTTGAGTCACTGAGATTCCAGGAATGAACCTCTTGTGCCTGATTTCTATGCCTTATAAAAACTCCGTATCCAGGGGCCGGGAGCGTGAACTAATGGTAGAATGCTTGCCTAGCTGGCACGGAGACCTGGGTTCCATTCCTCAGTACCACATACACAGAAAAAGCCCCCCAAAAAGTGGTGCTGTGGCTCAAGTGGTAGAGTGCTAGCCTTGAGAAAGCTCAAAGACAGTGCCCAGGCCCTGAGTTCAAGCCCCAGGACTGGCAAAAAAAAAAAAATAGCAACAGAAACTCTGTCTATATACAAGCCAGGTATGGGACATTTGCCTGTCATCTCTCAGTAGTTTCAGGTCAGTCCGGACTCCACAGAGATGCCCTGTCTTGCAAAGGAAAAATCAAACAAAATTCTCTGTATTATTTTCTGGAGGCATCCATCCGCCAGTTGTAAATAGGACCTGCCTCACTTAAAGCCAAGGGCGGCCTCCGGGAACTTGCTCTTAGATGTTTACAGAGTGCAGGTCTTGGACTTGTCCCCACCTCCGGGGACAGCCATTGGCTGGGCACAGCGAGGCCCCGCCCCTCTCCGCCCTCCCTCCAGTCCCCACATCGGTGGCCCCCAGTCCCCCAGAAGCCACCGTGTCTGCAGCCTCTTACTTCCAGCGGAGATGGGGAGTAAAGGTCGGTTTGTCTGGGGGCCTGGGGCGGCATCTGGGGGACAGCTGGAAGGGGTCCAGCCTGGCCCTTCTCTCCCTCCAATCTGAGCCTGGTCCCCTATGAGCCCTGAATTCTTCAGAGCAGCAGCTTGAGGCTAGGGTCTTAAAGGGTACCTAGGGAGGGAATGGAGGAAACGTGGGGTCCACACTCCTCCAAGCTAGGACTTTGGGGGGCTCAAGAGCAGGGAGGCCCCCTCCCCCAGGCCCTGGCCCAGGCGCTGCTGTCACTCAGGGCTTGGACAAGCCAGCACAGCTGCAGGCGGCCCCCTCCCCCCAGCCAGCCTAAACTTAGCCCCGCCTCAGGCGACCTGTCCCCTCCCCCACCGGGGCCAGGCTAGGGGAGCCCCCCACCCACTAGGCTCTGCACCGGGAGAAGAGGGAGCTGCCCTTACTTAGAGGAAAATGGAAGGCTGTTAAGTGAGGGGATTCGACTCCCAAGTGGACCGGCTGTAGGATGTGTTGGCCCCACTTTAAGGGTGTGAAGCTAGGAGGGTGGAAGAACGGGCTGTTGCAGTGCAGCTGGAAGGGAATCTGGTGGTCCATAGGCCAGGCTGGATTTGGAGGTACATTTAAGAACTGCGAAGGCTGGGAGAGTGGCCTAGTGGTAGAGTGCTCGCGTAGTATTCAGGAAGCTCTGGGTTCTATTCCTGGGTACCACATGTACACAAAAAGCCAGAAATGGGACTGTGGCTCAAGTGGCAGAGCGCCAGCCTTGCACAAAAATAAATCCAAAGCCTGTGCATTGTCTCACACCTGTAATCCTAGCTAGACAAGAGGCTGAGATCTGAGGAGCTCAGTTCAGAGTATGCCAGGCACTAAAGTCAGTGGGACTCTTA
Source organism: Megascapheus bottae (assembly GCF_031878675.1). NCBI lineage: Eukaryota > Metazoa > Chordata > Mammalia > Rodentia > Geomyidae > Megascapheus > Megascapheus bottae. The sequence goes on from NC_143539.1 coordinate 4,632,442, forward strand.
TCTCCAGTGAACCACTAGAAAACTGGAAGTGGCACTGTGGCTCTAGGTTTAGGGCAGTAGCCTTGAGCTGAAGAGCTTGAGGACAGAGCCCAGCCCCAGAGTTCAAGCCCAACAGGAAAAAAAAAAAAAAAAGTCCAAGGACAGTGCCCAAGCCTGAGTTCAAGCCCCAGGACCAGCAAAAAAAAAAAAAAAAAAGGTAAAAAAGAACTGTGAAAGTGCCAGGTACCAGTTCTCATGCCTGTAATCCCAGCTGCTCAAGATTCTGTGATCTGAGGATCAGGGTTCAAAGCCAACCCAAGACAGTAAAGCTCTTGAGATTCTTATCTCAAATGAAACCTGAAAACCCAAAGTTGAGCTGTGGCTCAAAGTAGTAGAGTGCTAGTCTTGAGCAGAAAAGCTCAGAGACAGAGCTCAGGCCATGAGTTCAAGCCCCACAACTGGCAAGAAAGAACCCCTTTAATTGTAACTACTCAGGAGGCAGAGAGATTGGAGAATCTTGATCACAAGCCAACCTTTGCAAAAGAAAGGTTTGGGAGACTCCGTGTCATCCAGTGTCTGACTGTGGTATTTTAACCTTTTATTCCCAGCTGAGGGGTAGAGGGGAAAGAGGAGCAAAGTGGCTGGGAGCAATATGGTGGATCTGTCATCCACTGGGCCAGGGAGCAGTCCAAGGAGGAAGATTGCAAGTCAGGCTAGGCCCAGCAGTAAGCAAGACCCTGCCTGGAACACAACCCAGAAGGAGTTGGAGGTATAGTTCAGGTGGTAGACCACCTGCCTCGAAACTATGAGGCCCTGAGTTCAATCCCTACTACTGCCACACAAACAAATCTCTGAAAAGTGTGGCTAATTTCCGTTAAAAGGAGCATGGTAAGCCAGGAGCAACGGCTCATGCCTGTAATCCTAGCTATACAGGAGGCTGAGATCTGAGGATCAAGGTTCAAAACCAGCCCGGGCACTAAAGACCACTAAAAACCATGAGATTCTTATCTCCAATTAACCACTAGAAAACTGGTAGTGGTGCTGTGGCTCAAGGAGTAGGGTGGTAGCCTTGAGCTGAAGAGCTCAGGGACAACTCCCAGGCCCAGAGTTCAAGTCCCACAACCGAGAAAAAAAAAAAAGGAGCATTGTGCTTGTTATATATGTAGAATTTATAAAATAATGTATTGTTAAGTCCAGTAAGGAATTATACATTGGAATAAAGAGGAATGCCCATTGTTGGGCAAGATGTTGAGAAAAGACCTTGCTTGTGCTGCAGGCAGAATTGAAACCTGTCAATGTTGAGCCAGGTACCCATAGCTTGTGTCTGATGTCTGTAATCCTAGCTACTCAGGGGGCCTGAGGATTGTGGTCCCAAGCCAGCTGGTATAAAAAAGAAAAAATATTCAGGCAGTGTCATCTCTAATTTAACCAATCAAAAGCCAGCAATGAAAAAAAAAAAGCCACCATTGGCTCAAGTGATAGAGCACCAGCCTGGAATGTAAAAGCTAGGGGACAGCACCCAGGCCCTGGGTTCAAGCCTCAGTTCTGGTGTGTGTGCACGCACTTAAGTATGCACAGACACACACACACACAGAGGAAGGTGGGAATCAGGTAAGGGCTGAAGCAGATGCACCATACAGGCAAGAAAGGTAGGGGGTTCTCCTCTGATGCCTCCCTGCTCCACAGTGGCGGACCTGCTGTACTGGAAGGACTCTCGGACATCAGCAGTGGTCTTCACTGGCCTCATGATCTCCCTCCTCTGCCTCCTGCACTTCAGTATCGTGTCTGTGGCCTCTCACGTGGCTCTGCTGCTGCTTTGTGGCACCATCTCTCTCAGGGTTTACCGCAAAATGCTGCAGGCTGTGCACCGGGGCGATGGAGCCAACCCCTTCCAGTGAGATCCCCCGTCCCTGGAACCTAACCCTTCACCCCCCAGCAGACGCAATCAGACTCCTGACTCCGCCTGCCTCATCCTCTTTCCTCCATACCCAAAAGCTGATCTTGACCCCAGCCCACTACCCATGGTCCCTCAACCCTAACTCTTGTCTCATCCATGCCCCCAGGCTCCACCCCTGATGGCCCCACCCCCCCTTGTCCCATCAGGGCCTTCCTGGACGTGGATCTGACCCTGACCCCAGAGCAGAGGGAACGTCTGTCCCAGCAGATCGCCTCCCACGTGGTCTCTGCAGCCACGCAGCTGCGACATTTCTTCCTGGTAGAAGATCTGGTGGATTCTCTCAAGGTGCCTGGAGGCTGCTGCCCTTCCCCTTCCTCCTCTCCCTTTGGGGTTCCCAGCTCTCACCTCCCTCTGGGGGCCTGGAGGGGGAGGTTAGGGAGGACTCTCAGCCTGGCGCTGACTGTGGCCTTCCTCCCAGCTGGCCCTGCTCTTCTATATCTTGACCTTCGTGGGCGCGGTCTTCAATGGTTTGACTCTTCTCATTCTGGGTAAGTCAGGATGGCTGTGGCAGGCAGATGGGAACAGGAGGGATATGTGACCCCAGATGAACCTGGGGTTCCCAAGCCCTGCGCTAACCTGATCCTCCCCCACCTCCATCTTTGTATCCACAGGAGTGATTGCTTTGTTCACAGTCCCACTGCTGTATCAGCAGCACCAGGTGAGTACTAGGAGGCGTGCACCCCAGCTCCCTGGCCCATGCCACATGGATGGAATGACAGGCACTCACCAACACACCTACCTTTTATTCATTGAAATGGGGGTCTCATCAACTTTTTCCCACAGCTGGCTTAGAACTTCGATCCTCTCGATCTTCATCTCCTGGGGCCATCGTGCCACCCCACTTGGCTATATTTTGTATCTTGAAATAGGCTCTTGCTAAACCTTTACCTAGGCTGACTCAGCTGCTCCAGCAGCTCTGGAGCATCTGGTATTACAGACACACGCTGCCACACCCCCACAAAAATCAAACCACTCATTTATTTAAATCAAACCACTCACTGTCCACTTGCTTTACAGTATTCTGCAATATAGACACAACACAGGTGCACGTGCTGGGACACACACGCACACACACACACAGAACCCTGCCCAAATCCTTCTCCTTTCTCTCCTCGGTCTCCCCAGGCTCAGATCGACCAGTACGTGGGTTTGGTGACCAATCAGTTGAGCCACATCAAAGCTAAGTAAGGGCCTGAGGTGGATCTGGGTGGGAGCTGAGGAGGGGTGGGTGGGAGGACTTGGGAAACATAGGACCTTTGTCCCTGCTGCCAGCAGAGCAGGCGCAGGATGATCCCAGCGTCGGCCACCAGGTGGGGCTGGTGAGCCGGGCAGGGCCTGGCCAGGTGCGATCTCAGCATTAGCTGTGGGTGCTCAGCTCCTTCCACTGCTGTCCACTGCTGTCCCCTAGCCAACCGCGTTGCCTTCATCTCTTGCTACACCCTCTGACCCCCAGCGTTTCTCTCTCAGGATCCGAGCTAAGATCCCAGGGACCGGAGCCTTCGCTTCAACAGCAGCCTCAGTATCCGGATGCAAAGCCAAAGCCGAATGAGAGAGGTGTCTCTGCTCGTGGGACCCCTGGCCTGCCCCCACCCTCAGCAGCCACCTGTCCCCTTCTTCCACCTCCCGACCATCCCCCAACTTTCTCCTCCTCTCCCCCCACGCCAGTTCCTGGTGGGTGTCAGGATCTCTTCCACTGGGGAATCTGCGCAGTGGCTAAACGACTAGGACTACATTTCCCAAGAGGCTTTGCTGTAGAAATCCAGGAAAGACAATGCACCTCGGCCGTGGGGCCTCCTGGGACTTGTAGTTGTCTAGACAGGGCCTGGTCCTGCACTTCGGAGACTGGCGGCTGGAGGCATCACACGGGGTTGGTGTCTCTGGACAACGCCAGCGCCCAAGCTAGGGCTTTGCATGGGGCCCAGGCGAGGCCTGAGCTTGGATTTACACTGTAATAAAGACTCCTGTGGAAAATTCCAGCCTCCTGTGTTTCCAGTTGCTCTAGCTCTCACCTTCCCGACCTAAAAAGCACATAAAGGACAGGTCCAGGACCTGCCCCGGACTAATCCGAAGAAACCCCCACAACTGTCCTTTACAATATGAACTGATTAAGGGGAAAGTGAAGAGAGACCATGCATTCCACCCTCTTCCCAGCCTGAGCTCAAGGCAGATATCACTAGTGGATTCCACATTCCAACAGTTTCCCCTGCTTAAGCTCGACAGACATCACTAATAGATTCCACACTCTGCCTACTGCACACTTTCTAGAAGACACTCACATATAGACAGGCCACAAACAAACCTTTTCCTCTTCCTACCTGGTCCCCAACCCAATCCTGGGTCAGCCCCACTGCCCACATACCAGGCTAGCCAATCCCCCGCCCCCATTCCTATTCCCTCACTTCTTAGCAAGCTAGAACCACGGGCATTCCAGTTCCCAACATCTCATCACTCTGCCTTAGTTGTCTAAGGCCATGTATAGGCCTCCTGGCCTCAGGTTCCAGATCTAAATAGAGGGAGCGGCCAGGGGAGATGGCATTCCAGTACAGGGTCCTGGTTGTGAATTTCAGCTTGACTACCTCTTAGTTGTAAACTTTTGAGTCAAGAGGGGAGGTTGATACTAGAACTTGAACTCGGGGCCTCATCCTCTTGCTTGGCTCTTTTACACACAGATTTGTCTGTTTAAACTGGCCTCAAATCTCAACTTGTTGAGTAGCTAGAATTGTAGGGTAGCCTTGCATGAAAACCCTGAGCCTGGAGTTATAGCTCCAGACACACTCTCTCCCTCTTTTTTTTCCCTCTCCCTCTCCCCCCACCCCCTCTCATCAGCATCTTCATCTCCTGTGTGAATCAGTAGATCAGTAGTTCAGGCTGGTCTTTTTTTTTTTTTTTTTTTTTTTTTTTGCCAGTCCTGGGCTTGAGCTCAGGGCCTGAGCACTGTCCTTGGACTTTCTCAAGGCTAGAGCTCTACCACTTGAGCCTCAGCACCACTTCCAGCTTTTTGCTATGTATGTGGGGTACCGAGGAATCGAACCCTGGTCTTCGTGCATGCTAGGCAAGCACTCTACCACTAGGCCAAACTCCCGGCCCTGGTCTTTTTTTTTTTTTTTTTTTTGGTCACGGGGCTTCAATTCTGGACCAGGGCACTGTCCCTGAGCATTTCAGCTCAAGGCTACAGCCCTACCCCTGGAGCCACAGCAACACTTCCAGTTTTTTATTTGCTTGTTTGTTTTTCTTTCTTTCCTTTTTTTTTTGTGGGTCATGGGGCTTGAACTCAGCCTGGACACTGTCCCTGAGCTCCAGCTCAACCCTACCTCCCTACCCTAGAGCCAAGCCCCACTTCCCGCTTTGTAGAGGTTAATTGGAGGTAAGAGTCTCAGGTCCTTTGGTGCCCAGACTGGCTTTGAAATCTCAGCCTCCTGAGTAGCTAGGATTACAGGCATAAGCCACTGCACCTAACCAGGCTCGTCTTGACTTCACAGAATCTCAGTCTCCTGAATGCTGGGATTATAGGCATGCACTATGACACTGCCTAAAGTATATGAAGATGCTTTTATTCAAACTTTTCATAAGACGAAGTGTTTGTTCAAAGACCACTTATAAAGACATAAAACATGTTGGAGTTTGAGGTGGTATTTCTTAAGTATGTTCAGACTTGGTGCAAGCCCTAGTACACATACAAGGAAGAATATTGATCACTTTTCCCTGGTGTCCTAGGGTTTGCATTCAAAGCTTTGCCACTTGCTAGACTGGCACTCTGTCACTTGAACCATGCCTTTTGCCCAATGATAGCATCCACTCCGTGGTGAGTCCCAGCCCTTTTATAAGCTAGCAATACAATAACACAGACATATCATGTTTCCTAGAGCTGATTTTGTATTGTTGGCATAAACAATAAGCAAATTAACATAGAATATGACCTGTGGTGATCAAGATGGTGGAGAAGACTCTAGCCGGGCAGGGGATCAAGTGACATTCTTACTATTTTAAACTGGGCATCCTGGGAGCTGATATTTGAGCAGAGAACAGAGGTGTGGGCAGTAAGCCCATGAAATATATGGCTCCTGGCTACTGGTCAGCAAGGAATCCTGCCGGGCTCATCTGATGCCTCAGTCTATAAGCTAAATATGGAAAGAAAAGTATTGCCAAGCAATCACGGATATGTTATGGTCTTTCATTTGTTTGGGGTGTTTTTGTTTCTTTGGCTTTGTTTTTTAAATCCTATCCTGGGGTTTGTGGTTAGGGTCTCAAGTTTTCTAGGCAGGCCTCCATCATTTCAGCCATGTCTCCAGCTCAGCTCCTTTTGCCAATCCAGAGTGAGAGTCTTACCTCAGTCCTCCTCTCTGCACTTCCCCAGTAGCTGAGATTCTGGGAGTGCACTACTAAGCCTCGCCTGATCTTGTACATTGTTTTTGTAATAATGGTTAGGATGGTGTAATTATAATTGTGGTAAGGTTTGATTCTGCCTGGATGGGGGGGAGAGGAATCTGAGCCTCCGTTTCCCTGACCACAACACTCAGGTGTAGATATTGATGAAGTCTGGTGCCTCAACTCAATGCCAACCAGTTGGATTTCATTCCCAGCACCTAGGACAGCACATTCTTTGAGTCAATATTTGAATGAACATCAAGCTCAGCCGATCCTGACAATTCCATGAAAGTACAGCAGGCGGCGCGGCCTTCCCTCGTACGCGCGGGGGTCGGGCAATCAATCAATCAATCAATCCATCAATCTATTCCTCTGCAAAAAAAAAAAAAAAAAAATGGAGATTCTCCCGCGATGTGGGGTTGAGGGAGTTGGAGGCGTGTTCCGAATGCTACTTGTGAGTTTCTTCCCTCAGGAAAACTTTTTGATTTCATTTTAGTTTTGCTCTTTGTATTCCGAGTCCTGGAACTCCAATCGCAAAAGGGCTGTCGGGTGCTGTTTCCCAGGATGCACAGCGCTATGCAAACGAGGCTACTTCCCGACTGAGGAGGGATTTATGTGAAACAGTTCCAGAGAAAGAAAAGAAAACTTGCCAACCATACCTGTGATGCTTAAGGAGAGATGATAGAAATTCATGGATATCAAAATTAACTGGCTGAAAGTTCAAAAAAAAAATTATATCACCATGAGTGTAAAATGTTCACTTTCTGGTACTTTATATAGCTGTATGGAAGAGTTGCTTCCTGCCCGAATGAACCTCAGTGGTCTGGGGTGCAGGCTTCAAACCTGTAGCTGTTTAGCGACAGAGTGGTTCAATTCCACCTTTCGGGCGGGAGTATCTATCCCATTTTTGTCCCCCCAGACTAAATTCCCTTCTTGGCTTCTATTTCCTTAGGGGTGCGATTCTGGCGGCCGCCTGCAGAGGGCACTGTGACCTTCAGCTTTCCGCCAGCTTCCCGAGAATATTACAGATCCTTTAAAAAGGAGGATCTGTAGGCTATTAGGTATTTCCAGTGGGGACATTTGTTTTCCTTGCGTGGATTGGGCTTTTTAGTCACTGGTTCACTCACGGATTAATCACGCATTCTCTGAACCAGGGCCGCATTTGTTTCCTTGGCACATGTTTGCAATTAGTCATTGCACCGGTTTTTGTTATAAGATGATAAATGCATGCCACACCATCTACTGAGACCGAACCTACCAGATGGCAGGGTTCCTGACACTAGCGCCGACTCACAAAGTGTGATGGGGCCAGCCAGGCATTGGTGTTCAAGCCTGTAATCCCAGCTACTCAAGAGCTTGAGCTCTGAGGCTCATGCTCTGTAGCCAGCCTGGGCAAGAAAGTTCATAAAATCTTTACTTCCAATTATCTAGCAAAAAGCCAGAAGTAGAGCTGTGACTCAAGTGGTAGAGAACTAAACCTTGAGCACAAAGGCTCAGGGGCAGGGCCAGGAGTATGGCCTAGTGGTAGAGTGTTTGCCTAACATGCACGAAGCGCTGGGTACCATTCCTCAATAACACACACACACACACACACACAGAGAAACCATGTGTGCTATGACTCACATGGCAGAGGGCTAGCCTTGAGAAAGCTCAAGGACAGGGCTCAGGTCCTGAGTTCAAGCCCCAGGACTGGCACCAAAATAAATGAAAGGATGTAAGGGTTGGTTAATAGGAGGGGAAGTAGATTAGGTCAGAGACCAAAAGGATGGTAATGCACCCTCATTACTCAAGCTGAGTCCTTCCAACAGCCCATGCAGAAACTGAAGATGGGAAAGACAAAATCCCTTGGTGATGATCAAGCTTCAGCTCCATAATTGACTTCTACCTGCCTGTGCCCTCCCCCCGCCCCCCGCAACCCCTCCAGTCCTGTGTCCTCTCTTTCCTGCCACCTTGTCCTTTCCCAGGCCTCCTTCCCATCTAACTCCTCCCCTTCCCACTCCTCTCCATCTGATGGCTGCCAAAGCACAAACCTGTCTCAGATTCTCAGCTCCTCAAAAACCTGCCACAGCTCTCTAGTTCCCTGCAAAGAGGTGTGGCTGACATGGCAGGGAGTTGGGCAAGACACACCTCACCTCTCCTGCCTTCTTAGCCACTAAGACATGCAGGTGCTTCCACCATGCCCAGGGTGCTTGCAGCGGTGCAACTCAACACACTCAGCTCTTTTGCAGTTGAGCTCTGCTGCATGTTGTCAGTCCTCAGGCTTGAACTCAGGGCCTGGGCACAGTCCCTGAGCTTCTTTTGCTCAAGCTAGAGCTCTACCACTTGAGCCACAACACCACTTCTGACTTCGGTGTATGTGACACTGAGGAATTGAACCCCGGGCTTGATGCAGGCTAGGCAAGCACTCCACCACTAAGCCACATTCCCAGCCCCTCTGCTACATTTTTGGAAATACAAAATGGTGATTGATGCATGGGGAGTTCACCTAAGTGTCTAGCCTCTTTCCATCCTGCTTGCTGCAGGCGGATTCCCTAGTCGGCATTCCATCATGGCACTTGTGTGTGTTCTTCCGAATGATTTCATCTCTCTTGCTGAAACAAAGTTAAGGAATGCGTTCAGACAGAAAATAGACACTTGGGGTCCAGCGTGTAAATTTTAAGGATCTTTTATTATTATTATTATTGGCGACAGTGCAGAACCAAGAGGTGAGGGGAGGGCAGCCCAGTGCTTGCCTGTCCCACCCCAACCCCCAGGCAAGGTGCAAAATACAAAATAAAAATAAAAATCACAAATACAGCATGGTTAGCAGTTAGGGATTCAATATTGACAAGGGTCGGGCACTTTGAAATCTCCTAATTCTCAACAATCCCAGTCAGATGGTAACAACGACAATAAAAAAAAATGACAATCTTTCACTCTCTCAGCTTCACTCAAGCCAAACCACAGGTTCCCAGCGTGGCCAGAGTTCAAAAGATCATGGGGGAACAGACGCCAGAAAGAGACAGGTAGAGATGGTCAAAGGAAAACAGAGGGCAGGAGACACTGAGAGAAACAGCTAGCGAGGCAGGAGACAATCAGAAAAAAAAAAAAGGCAGACAGACAGACTCCAACTTTCCAGAAAGCACTCTCCAACTCCACCACACATGGCTTAGCTGCAGGAAGCGCTCACACACTCACACACACGCACACGCGCCACGCACGCCCATATATAATATACTTATTTATACATAATAGATTATAAGTGCCTTTGGGAAATCAGGAAAGGGATAAATAGCAGTGGGGGCCGGGGAGGGGCGGGTGGAATGTTCTAGTCCATGCAGCGTGGGGCACAGGGCCGCCAGACCCAACCCCGATATTAAAAAATAGAAATCTACCACGGGGTGGAATTCCCACGAGGTAAAGCACAAGGTGCGTGAGGGGCAGGGGAGCCAGAACCCCTGGAGAGGCGGAGAGAGGGAGGGAGAGGGTCACGAGAGCCTGGCCCCTCCACAGTGTCACTGATCCCCCCCAAAATAATTGGGGTGGAGAGGCGGGTCGAGGGGTGTGGGGGGAGGGCAGGCAAAGCCTCAGCCCTGAAAACTTCTCCAGCAAATACAAAAGAAACCCCGCTGGACCCACCCCCCCTTCTCCCCTTTCTGGAGAGGATTGGGGTGCAGGGTCAGGGAGAAGTTGGCGTCCTCGGCTGGGGGAGGCCACGTGGGGGGGGCGGACCACTGTCACCTCTGAGTGGGAGAGAAAGGGGGGACCACCGAGGGAAGGCCTTGGGGGAGTGGGGTCTCCCACCCTGCGTACCCCACATTCTGCCCACCGCTCATTCACAGTATAAACGCCCCGGCAGGAGGGCATCCCAGAGCCGCTGCTGTCTAAAACCAGAAAGGCCCAACGAGGAAAGCCAGGGCGGGCTGGGGAGGAGGGGGCGGAGGGGGGGAAAACGGGGGGCTAATACTGCAAAACAGGGGGGGGTGCTGAATTCAAACAGGAAGGACAAGGTCCAGCCCAGACCAGTTTTGCTGGGAAAGGGCTGGCCGGGACAGCCGGAGACACTTCACATTGTAGGTAAAGTTGGGATGCAGGTGTGGGGGGGCCCCCAATCCCTAGAGGGGGCGGTCGGCTTCCCTGTGTCGGGTAGGGATGGGAAGGGGGCTCAGTTCTGCCCAGAGGAGACTCCAGGGAGAATGGGCTGAAAGAAGCTAAGGGAGGGAGGGGTCGCCCCCTTGAAGGGGGGAAGGGGAGGGAAGGGGGGGCTCTGTGGCATTCCCTGGTTGGGCCTCTCTGAGCACAGGTGGGGGGAGACGCAAGTTCACCCCACAGCCCACCCTCACACCCCAAAACCCTCCCTTCCCTCTGCAGCCTCACACCAGGACGCCAGAGATGGGCGTCTTCCCCCACCCCTCCCACCACCCACGGTCCCCAGAAACGGGGTGGGAGTGACAAGAGCAAAAGGACATGTCGGGGTATTGGGGGGGGGCCATGTCCATCCGTCTCCACCCCATCTCCCTTGCCCACCTCCCCTCCCACCCCAGTCCCAAAGTCACCAGGGAGAGAGGCACGGGTTACAAGAGGAGGCGCGTGGGACGCATGGCGGGTCTTCTTCAGTCCAGTGGCAGTGGCAGGATTCGAACTCAAGTCCAGAAGATCCCCATGGACGGTGATGGTGGGGGGGGAGGGCTGTGTGTGTCTCTTCCCCAGTTCCTCCTCCTCCTCCTCCTCGGTCCCCAGCGTCCCCAGCGCTGGGCGTGGGGCGCGCGTGTGCGCGCGTGTGCGCGCGTGCCGCCCGGCCCGGGTGGGTGGGTGGGTGTGTCGGGGGGGCTCACAGGGCGAGGAGGGAGGGCGAGCTCAGGGGGTCCGCGGGCTGCTCGCTGCCGCTGCTGCGCTGGGCGCCGGCGAACTCGAGGACAAACGAGGAGGTGTACGAAGGGTTAACAACGGGGAAGGGGTCGCCGAGGCCCGGGACCTCACTGCGTGTAAAGAGAGAAGCCGTGAGGTGGGGGGCCGCGTCGTGGCCGGCGTGGAAGGGCGGGGGCGGCGGCGGGGGCGGCAGCAGCCAGCGCAGACCGTCTTCCTTGGCCGAGGCGGACCCCGGCAAGCCCCTCACCTCCGCCAGGGGCCCCGGGCCCTCTTCGTACGGGATCTTGCAGCCCGGCTTGTGAGCCACCAGCACAAACTCCAGGCGCTCTTTCTCCTTCTGCAGCTCGGCGATCTCCGACTCCAGTTCCGCCTTTTCTTCCTCCAGCTGGTCGGTCTCCTGAAGTGGGGACGGGGGACGGGCGGGGGTCCCCGGTGGGTGGGCGCAGGCCGGGTCAGGTCGGGGGGAGGGGCAGAAGGGGAAGGAAGCAGGGGCCGTCAGTCAAGGTGCCTGGAGCCCCCCAGGCCTCCCACAGACCAACCCCCCCCTTCCGCCCTGAGATGGGGCCTGGTGGGCTGCGACGCTGGGGGGAGGGCTGGGGGCGCCTCTGGGGGCCTCAGTTTCCCCCAGGGGTGAGCGGAGGGCTGGGCGTGTGTGTGCGGATGCTGTCCCTGCCGTTATTTGGTTTCGTTTGGTTTGGTGCTCTACCACCTGAGCCACAGCCTGGGCTTTCCAGCCTCTTTGGCTGGAGCCATGGGAGATAAAAGTCTGCCAGGAACTTGTGCGCCCCGGGGAGCTTCGGAAGCGCGGGGTTCAGATCCCAGCCTCCTCCGCCATGGCGAGGACAGAGGCCCGGCCTGGCGCACGCTTTGCGTGGGTTCCGCCAGTCCTCTGCCCGTTCCCGGGTGGGACACCGGGAGGTTCCCGGGTCCTGCGGGGGCCCGGGGGGCGGCGGTCTTAGCAATCTTTGATGGCCTCTGCCAGCCCCACTATGCTTGGAGAATGGTGAAGGGCTGGGGCTGAAAGTGAGCGAAGTGACTAAGCTGAGCTATTTGGTGGGACCAGTGGACAGGTGGGGAAAGAGGCAAAAGTTGGGGTGCCCAGGCCTCAGTGGAAGAAATGGCTGGGACCCCCTCTGCCAGTTGTCCCTTCTGGGACAACGATGTGTGTGGTCAGAGGAGATGAGGGACTGGAGAGAAGCCTGAAGGGGGTGTCTTCGTGTGATCACAAGGGGCCACCCCACGCAGCCTGGCCCCACGCGTGAACCCCGTTCCCACGCCCACCCCAGGACCGGTCCTTACCGCTTGCAGCCTGTCAGTCAGTTCTCGCCTCCGGTTCCTGCACTTAGCTGCAGCTAGCTTGTTCCTCTCCCGGCGAACCCTTCTCTTCTCTTCTTCCTCTGGGGTAAGCTGAGGCAGGGAGACAGAAGCCGTGAGATTCGGGGGCACCATGACCTTCCCCCATCTCTGCCAAACCTCCTCAGCTTCTAGAACTCCCACGAGCCAAACACGGCCCCTCCAGTCCTCACTACCTCCAGCAAGGTTTATTGAAGCTAGGAGGCTTAGGGGACCCTGCCTCACGGTGACAAAGTTGGACATTTCTTGCTTCCAATTCCCCCAGATTTAACTCTCTTCTTCTGTCTTTTTACTTTTTGGTGATGGGACTTCGCTTTGAACTCGGGGCCTTGACCCAATTCATCCATCCCTTGAGCCACACCCACCCAGGCTTTTTTTTTTTTTAAGGAGTTATTATTCAAAGAGGGTCTCTCACTTTCTGCCCTGGGCTACCCTGGAACTAACTGAGCTTCTTCTGCCTATGCCTGCTGTATGGCTGGGATTACAGGCATGCACCAGCATGCCAGCTCCCCTCCCCAGATCAACTTCTGATGCTCCACACTTACCGACTCTTCTCGGGGTCTCCTAGGCCGGGCTCGGGCTGGGCGGGAAGGCCCAGGTCCACTGGTGGTGCCACTGGTAGAAGGCCCGCCACTGGCAGCAGCTGCAACACTGCTGTAGCCACTCAGGCCTGGTGTGGAGTAGCTGGTCCCTGGCATATCATAGGGGTCCACAGCTGGGGGCTGGGAGGCCAATGGCTGCCCCTGGGACTGGGCCATGGAAGAGATGAGTGTGGGTTGCACAAGCCACTGGAGGTCCTGGCTGGTGGTGATCGCCGTGACCGTGGGCACGAAGGAACCGGGCATTTCCCCGAGACCGGCGCACTCCTACGGGGTGACACATACACACACAGGCGTAGACACACAAACAATGACACCAACACATACATACCCAACACACATAACACACACCGAGCCCGTGAGTGAACACCGGGGCGAACGGGTGTGGATGTGTGTGTCACAGGCAAAAAGCCACAACACCCACCCTTCCACTACACCATGACGCAGTGCTTAATGAGAGAATTTCTGCTCAACCAGCTTCTACCTCCTCCTTCTTCCTCGGGGAAAGGTTGCACGGTTGTCGAGGGTGGTGAATCACACCCCGGGTTGGTGACTCTTAGGTGGGGGGGGAGGAGGCTGGACACAGCCGGGTGACAGAACTCCCAGGATGGAGTCACAGCCACACACAGCCACAACACCCCACCCCCACCCCAGAGGCAAGGGGGAGGGAGCGGGAAGACCAAGCCTTCCTGCACTCACACACAGCCACACACCCCTGGGTGCCAGGCCCCGTGTAGGGGCGGAGATCCCCTTAAGGAGGGAGTAGGGGGACTGGCCTAGGAGTTGGGAGCGTTATTTCAAGTAATCATCTCGGCCAGTGAGACTGACAAGTGACAGGTGAAAGGGAAGACAGGAAGGGAAAAGTAACCGTCTGACTCCCTCCGTCTGTCTGTCGCGGGGGAGAGGGCTGCTGTCAGACCTGAGCCCCCAAACGCAAGCATCTCCCCCCGCCCCAAAAGTGGAATGCTGGAGCCACACTGCGGGATAAACTACTCTCCCGGGGGGCGTGGCGAGGGAAGGGCTGGCGCGCCGACCAATCAGCGGCCTAGGAACCCAGAGGGGGCGGAGCTCCCGGAGACCACCTGCCCGGGTCCCCTTCTCCGGAGCTAGCCCTCGGGTTATGTCTTTGGGACAGATCGGAGGGATCGAGTGTCCCGAGTAGAGGGATCGAGACTCGTGTCTGTGTGTCGCTGGAAAACCGGGGCGATAGCCGCCAGATCTCCCGAAGAAATGCCGGCACACAGACATCTACAAGCTGCTGAGAGCCGCGGAAAGCAGGTCCCCTGCCAGGTCCCCCGCAGACCCACTGGGTCACCGAGAGTCGTCCGGGTGGCAACAAGCATCCCCGTCGCTTTGCCTCTGGGCAGCTCATTAAAGAGACCCCCTCAAAACCCCAAAGAACCCCGAGTTCCGAGGACGGAGACGGGGAAAGGAGGGTGGGGGGAGGGGGCAGTTTCGCCCTACAAATAGGAAGGGAAGGTTGATTGGCTGGAGCCCGCGCCGCGCCGACCAATCAGGACGCCGGCCTGCCCCCTCCCTTAGCAACGTGGCCGCGGCGTTCCAAAATAGAACGCGCCGGGGACGTCAGGGGCGGGGCGGAGGGGGCGCCGAGCGCGCCGTGCGTGCCCCGCGTCAGACGGAGGATTCCAGCGCGTCAGCCCTTACGCACGGGTCCCCCCGTTACGTCTCCGCGCAGGAGGCGGAGGCAGCGCCGCCGAGGGTTCGAGGCTCTCGCTTTCCCGCTGGGCGGTGGAGGTGGAGGTGCAGGGGAGGGATGGGGCGCCTGAGGTGGCTCTCGGAAAGGAGCGGGACCGGGGAGGAAGCTACTGGAAGCTTCCCGGATATATTATATATATTATATATTATATATATATTATATATATATATTATATATTATATATATATATATTATATATATATATATAGTCCCTAACTGGTCTGAGCTTGAAGGTTCGGATGGTGCGGGGTGTTGGGAGAGACCCGAGGCCGGGGCAGATTCAGGGCCTGATCAAAGTTCTCAGCCGGTCAGCCCGCAGCCCCGCAGCACGATCGGCCGCGGTTCCTCCCCACGCTCGCCACAGTTACTTGCAGTTTGCTAAGTGCACTGTGACTTTTCATTCTCTCCTAGATCCTGGCTTAGGGCGCGACTTTATAACCAAATAATAATAATAATAATAATAATAATAATAATAATAATAATAATAATAAGCAGCGACACTCACCTGAGAGGTGGCGGCGGCGGTAGGGGGACTGCCGAACGAATCCACCGAGGACAAGTACTGCGACTCGGCGGAAGGCGAAGAGCTGCACCGGGAACCGGAGTCGTAGTCTCCGGGGAAGGCTTGAAACATTTCCCTGGGCACAGGGGGACCCCTGTGACCACGCTGAGGCCGCCGGGAAGCCAACGCTGCTGGCCGCGTTGATGAAGGTTAAGATGCAAATCCGGGGTGAGCCGAGCGTGTCCTCTTCTCCCCCCCACCCCCCAAAAAATCAAACCAACGAATCTTATTTCTTCAAGTGCGCTGTCCTCGGGCAGCTCGGGGCGGGGGGGCGGCCACGTCCCGCTCCGACAGTGCGTGGCAAAGTTTCGGTGTCGTCCCCCGTGCGGTGCCCCTGGCACCTGGAGGATGGATGTCGCCGTACCCCGCGGAGAAAGTCCAGGCTCCCGTCGGGGACTCCGGGGGTGATGGATGAGGACGAGGAGCGGTGGTGGTGGTGGTGGGGGGACCAAACCCCCCAAAAGCTTGAAAGCGTCGTCCCGCGGTGTAGAATTCGCTTCCCGTTCTCCTGGCGCGCTGTCCGGCGAGATGAATGGGGAGCAATAAGCTGGGAGAAGAAGAAGAAGAAGAAGAAGAAGAAAAGTAAGTCGATCTTCCAAAAGTGAAAATGAAGAAATATCGAGAAGGATTCCTCCAACACGAAACTTTCCGGAAACAAATTTTCACGGCTTCCAAGAAGAAGAAGAAGAAGAATCACAATAATCAAGTTCTTCTCTCACCACCCCCCCGCCCTCACCCCTCAAATCCGAGCGCCGCGTGTCCCTCCGGTAGCCGTGGCTCCTCAGTCTTATGAATGAACCCCAAAGCCGCCAGCCTGTATTTATACGCCCGGGACCCGCCCCCCCGCTTGCGTCACCTCCCCAACGCTCAACAAACTTCCCAAAATCTCCAACCCCCCTCCACCCAGCTCCCTGCGGCTCAGCCAGGGGCCGTCCCCGGGCTGGAGCTGGAGGTCCCTCCGACCCCTTTGGCCTTGGGGGTCTCGGGGGTCGCTTTCCGGCCCTCTCGGCGGGAGGGGATCCCGGCCCCGCCTCCCCGAAGTTCCTGTGACGCAATTAGCCATATAAGGAGCTCGGCCGGCGCGGCCCAGTGTTTGTTTGGTATCCTAGCAATGACGTCAGAGGGAATCCCTCGCTCGCGCCCGCGCGCGCCGGGAGCGCCGGCCCGCCCGCCTGCGCGTGCGCACTGCGGCGGCCGAGGGCGCCTGGACCGGGGCTGGAGTTCTTGTTCTCCCCATTGAGACTCCCGGGGAGGGTCCTCGCCCTGCTGACCCCGGCCGCGATGGGCGGGGGGAGCAAGGGGAAGACCCTCTTTCTACAGGTCTCCTAATTAACCCTGTCTATTCACCCCGATCCTCGCTGGCACAGCGCCTCCCCTGGAGGGGGAGAGTAAGATCGAGAATCTCAGCTAATCCTGATTAATGGGGTTCAGTCGCGTAGGCGGGGAAACTGAGTCCGAGGGTGGTGAGAAGAGGTCAGTGATGTTCCGGGTGAAAGGAAAGGTGAGGTCGGAGTCTCTTTGTCTCAATTTCTTCCCTGATGAGCTGTGCTTACACAATTGTTTGCCCTGTCTGAGTCTCAGTTTCTCCCAGATGACCCCCAAAAGGTGTAAAATTATTCATATCAATTTTCTTGGACTTGCCTGGCTTTGTATCCATATGCTAATATGGAGGGAAAGCCTCTTCCACCTAACCCCAAGACAGAATGAGAGGATGCAGTTAATAATCACATGTATTTATTATTATTAATCATCATCATCATCATCATCATCATTATTGATGGCATATATTTAGCACTTGAACTGTAATGTTTCCATCAACTTTGGAAGGGAAAGAGGATTTGTTTTAATTTCATAAAGAAGGAACACGTTTCTCCGAGAAGTTAAATGTCCTGGCTCAAGACCCCCAGTCCAAGACATTTAAACCCAGTGGGGTCAAGCCCTAGAACTCACTTTTCAATTCATATTATTTTGAAAGAGGGTCGTGCTGTACAGTGGAGAAGGCCCGTCTCCAATTCTTGGATTCAAAAAATGCTCCCATCTCTGTCTCTTAAGTAGCTGGGACTGCAGGTGTGTGTCTTACTGCTGGAGATTGGCTGGGAACAGGATTAGAGGTCCCCTGTCTGTGAATTTCTGGCTTGGTTTTTTTCATCTGCCTAGCTAGGGACATTGTGTCTAGGGAGTATATAAAGCGATTAGGGCCATTAGGGTTGTGAGGATCCGGATTAGGGTTGTTAGGGTTAGGGTTTTTTTTTTTTTTAGTGTCAGGTGTTATTAGGTTTAGGAACATTAGGGCTGTTAGGGTTGTAAGAGTTAGGGTTAGAGTTGTTGCCCCTCCTGACAGTGTGGTGAGGGCAGTATTGCTTGCTTGAGGCAGCCTTGTAAATAGGCTTCAAGAGCTTAATCTGAGCTGGGCGTGGTGTCTCATGCCTGTGATGCTGGCACTGCCCTCCCGTCACACAGTCTGAGAACCCCGGAGCACAGTGGGAGAGAAACACATTTTAAGATGTTGCAGCTCACAGCCCCAAAGAGGGACAGAGCATAGCTCAAGGTCACACAGCAGCTTTGAGGCAGATGGTATGCTCCGTAGTTTCCAGTTGAGTCTTTTCTCTGCTCCAACAGTGAGGAGGGATGGGGATGGTTAGTTATGGAGGACTTGGAGGGTGGAAAACAGGGAGACTGTTAAAATTCCCAGACAAAAGCATCACCTTCAATTGCCCTCTGTTGGGTTCTCCTACGCCCCCTCTGTCTGCCCCCAGCAGGAAAGAGAGACAGGGACAGAGAGATGACACAGCAGCCACCACTCGCAGTGACTGGACACCGGTGTCAGACAGGGAGGCTCCACATCCTCTGGCTTCTGAGACCCTCACCTCCTTCTGTGGGGGAAAAAGAGACAGTCATGCGCCCTCCCCTGCCCACCCCAACACAGACAGCCCGCCCTCCACAAAGCCACCAGCACCCACTCTCCCGCCCACAGGTCCTCATAGCCGACTCAGACACCTGCCCACACATACCAACACTCAGGCACACACTAGGATGGAATGCCACACCCTCCCAGCACTTGTGGCTCATGCCTGTAATCCCAGCTACTCGGGAGGCTGAGATCTGAGGACTAAAGTTCAAAGCCTGTCTGTGCAAGTAAGTCTGTGAGACTCTGGTCTCCTAATAATTACCAGAGGAAAAAGCCTGAGGTAGAGCTGTGACTCAAGTAGTAGTGCATCAGCCTTGAGCAAAAAAGTTTCAGGGACAGAGCCCAGGCCCTGAGTTCAAGCCCTAAGCTCAGCACAAAAAAGAAACCTCACCCACCCCTAACTGCTTATACACAGGTCTTTGCAAACATGAGCCAAGAGTTCAGGTGGTCGGCATACAGTGGGAGAGATGGGAAATACGCAAGAGGCACTGGGTCTTACTGCAGACACACATGAACACATATTCACACAGGAATGCACACACACACCACACACACACACACACACATGTGTACACACACACACACACACAGAACAACAAGTAGCATCCTGTAGAGTTGTCCTGGATCCCATATAGCAGCACAATAACAAAAAGTGATTCTTCTTCAGTGTTGATATTCACCTTGAATTCTCTTAAAGATGGGCATTACTATATTTTGTGTTTTTTTTTTTAATTTGCCAGTCCTGGGGCTTGAAGTCAAGGTCTGGGCACTGCCTCTGAGCTTCTTTTGCTCAAGGTTGGTGATCAACCACGTGAGCCACAGTGCCACTTCTGGCCTTTTCTCTTTATGTGGTTTTGAGGAATCAAACCCAGGGCTTCAAGCATGCTAGGCAAGCACTCTACCACTAAGTCACATTCTAGCACAAAGATGGGCATTATTGACAGGTGAGAAAAACAGAAGCCCAGAGAGGTCAAGTCATGGTGCAGAGTCACACAGCGGTGTGTGGCAGAGCAGGACCAAGCACGCAGGGGGCAGGGCAGCACATTCTGTGTTTTCCACTGTATATGTTCAATGAGTTTATTAATGTATTTTTGCCAGTCCTGGGGCTTGAACTCAGGTCCTGATTACCGTTCTTGCGCTCTCTCAAGGCTAGAGCTCTACAACTTGAGCCACAGCACCACTTTCAGCTTTTCCTATGTACATAGTAGTGAGGAATCGAACCCAGGGCTTCATGCATGCTAGGCAGGCACTCTACCACAGCCCTTGCATTGTTTTCATTTGTTATAATAAAGATGGTGTACAGAGGGGTTACAGTTACATAAGCCAGACAAAGAGTACCGTTCTTCCTTCCTTCTTATTTATGTATTTATTTATTTATTTTTGTAATTCATGGGGCTTGAACTCAGGGTCTGGGCACTGTCCCTGCGTTCTTTCTACTCAAGGCTGGTGTGCTATCACTTTGAACCACAGTGTCACTCCTGGTTTTCTGGTGCTTCCTGAGCGGTAAGAGTTTCACAGACTCTCCTGCCCAGGCTGGCTTGCAACCATGATCCTCAGCTCTCACCCTCCTGAGCAGCTAGGATGACAGGCCTGAACCACTGGTGCTAGGCCAGGAGTATCTTCCATTCTGGACAATCTCACACGTTCCCTTGCTCTGCTCTCTCCCAGTTTTTCCCTCCCGTCCCCACCTACAAATTGTATAATTCATTTCCACATAGTGTCTAGTGAATATCAATGAGATTTTTTTAAATTGTGTGTGTGTGTGTGTGTGTGTGTGTGCTCACACGCGCGTTTGCCAGTACTGGGACTTGAACTAGGAACCCTTACACTCTTCCCTGGCGTTTTTTGTTGGAGGCCAGTGCAGCTTGTAGGCTCTTCTCCATTTCCCAGAAGTTCCTGAGCCATGGCTCCTTTTGGTAATGTGTTGAATTGTTTGCAGGGCTGGCTTCCAGGACCTGGTGTGGGTTAATGCTTATTTAAGTGCCTAAATGTAACTGAGCCACAAGCCTGAACCCCTAGTCTTGTTTTAAAATTAAATATGTAATCTTCCTCTGCCGGTACTGGCAGAAAATGTGATCAGCATAGAGGTAATTAGTGATCAAAATAGTGTAGTCAAACATGGTTAATAATCATAGTGACTGAATATTATTACTGCCACTCAGACTGAGGAAGCTGAGGGTTGGTCAGCCTGGGGTGGAGGGGGGGCTGAGGTGGGTGAGGAAAGGGCACTTAGGCTGGATGGTGTGGGTGTGTGCGTGCGTGTGCACGGGTGTGCGTGTGCATTATCTGGTGACTCCATTGCCCTCTCACCCACAACTTTGCAACTTCACTATTCTCTGCGCAAATCCAGATGTCCCCCCCAATTCCAGGTCCTCACCCACCCCCACCCCGCTGGTCCCCAGTTCCCTGCCCACAAGCCACAGCCTCCCGTCACACTCCCGTCACACACTACTTGTGTGACTGTTCCTCCCAGCTCTTCCCTCTGTGCACCCAGGCTGCTGTGGCTGTGGGTTTCACTGGCTTGCAGCCATCCTGTCCCTGACTCAGGCCCATGTCCCCTCCCTGACCCGCCAACCCTGGCCACGGCCTGGGCGCCCCCGCAGCCAGACAGGCCAGGTAGGGGGGGTGGGGGTGTCCCCAGGGGTCACCGCCGGCCACGTGCCCGCGCCCAGGGCGGCGGAATTCCGTGTGTGATTCAGTCCGCTTGTCTGGGCCACCAGGGTGTCCTGGCCGGGTGATGTCAGCGGCCAGGTATGTGGCCAGGGTTTCTCTGGGGTGACTCAGCGGCCAGCTCCCCTCTTCCTCCTGCAGACACCGAGCTGGGCGCCTGTCCAGGACCACAACCGCCCGGCCTGACTCTTCTTTCCAAGCCCAGGCTGCGAGAACAGCCTGGATCCTGACAGAACTAGAGGTGTCAAGGTAGGGCCCCAGGGGAGCTGCCTGGAGCTTTTCTCACCTTGCCTAAGATGTGTGAGGGTTGCGAATGGCATTCATTCACTCAAGCATTTGTTCATTCATGCCTCCATTCATTCATTAATGCATCCATCCATTCATTCATTCATGCACTTAACCAGCATCCTTCCCAGTCCCTGGCTTTGCAAAGTTCCTATTCCACTTTGTGGTTGTTGCTAAGGGAACTTGAATTTGAACATGGGGCCTTATGGTTTCTAGGCAGGCTCCCTAATGCAGAACAAGGCTTCCAGCATGCCTTCTTTTTTTTTTTGTTTTGTTTTTGGTCGGTGGTAAGGCTTGAACTCAGGGCCTGGACTCCGTGGTTGATCTCTTCTGCTCAAGGCTAGTGCTCTACCACTTTAAGCCACAGTTCCATTTCCAGATTTCTGGTGGTTCGTTGGAGATAAGAGTCTCACAGACTTTCCCACCCAGGCTGGCTTTGAACCCTAATCCTCAGATCTCACCCTTCTGAGCAGGCCTGAGCCACCAGCATCTTGTCTTATTATTATTTTTTAAATTTAGTCTTATCTATTTTCAGTAATTCAGGGATTTGACCTCAGGGAGACAGAAATTCTCACTTTGGCTTTGAATCTTCATCTTTCCAGATCTCAGCTTCTTGAGTAGCTAGGATGGCAAGAGTGAGCGATTATTAGCACTTGGTACATTTTATTTATTTTTTGAAGTTTGTCCTTCTTCCTCAATTCTATCAACCTGCAAGATCCCAGGCTTGCTTTTCTTACAGGAAGTCCATTCTAAAGTCTGCCCTTCAGCCAGCCTGTGACTCTTTCCTCCCTTGGTGACTTTCCACATTGCTAGCTATTTGACTTTCTATTCACACCTCGCTAGACTCTACTTTCATCTGCCTCTCTCCAGAACCTGCATTTCCCAGGTAGGTACTGGAGAGTCACTGCAAATGTACCCAGCTTCGCTGGAGCCCAAACACCCCTACAGCAAGTCTGTGAACATGCTTATCATACAAGTTGGAAACTGAGGCTCCGGTTTTGATAGCTCAGATTCTAATACTCCTTAATTCAAGTCCAGATGGTGAATGCATGCCTACAATACCCTCAATACTGGTGGCAGTCACGCCAAAAGGCCTTGTGTTCTACCATTTGAGTCACAGCTCCATTTCCCTCTTTTTTTTTTTTTTTTTGCTGGTTAATTGGAAATAAGTGTCTCATGGATTTGTAGCTAACAGTCCAGTGAAGGAGACAATCATAAAGGAACAAATACATCCTGAAACACTGTAATCAATCTGCAGTGGGAAGGCTGACAGATACTTTACACATGGGTCACTGAACCGGCATGGTGACACCGAGATCAGAAATTCACAGCAAGAAATACGACCACACACACTCATTCACACTCATTCTTGCACGCCCACCTACCTCCCAGGTGCCACATACAGAAATGCACAAGAGCTCACACAAACAGCCATATGTGTCAACAGGTCACACACACAAATGTGGGTCTCACAGACCACGGCTGTTCCCAACACACCACAGGAGCTCTGGAAAGCTGGGTGTCACCCAGGAAATGCCAGCCGTGCCCGGGGTCCCCTGGGCTCTGCTCCTCCATGGACACTGTCACACACACACACACACACACACACACAACTCACAACTTCCCTCTGCTTGGAGATTGGCCCTGTCCTTGGTCACATGAAGCTACGGACTGGGGTGTGTGTGTGGGGGGGTGGATGAGTTTCTAGAACCTCCCAGCTGTGGACAGCCTCCAGGACACGAGAGGAAGGATGGCCGGCCGAGCCTGCCTGATGGAAGAGCTGCAGGAAAGGCAGGCAAGAAACTGAGGCAGCGAGAGAGGACAGGGTTCAGGCTCAAGGTGGGGCAGTGTGTGTGTGTGTGTGTGTGTGTGCGCGTGTGCAGGTGTTTTTTCCCCCCCGAGCCCGGCTGCACCGGTTGGGAGTCCCCCAAATCCCAGCCATGCACCCGACCCCACCCCAAGCCCAACAAGGCTAGACAGGGAAGCTGGCCGGCCTCTATTGTGGTGGCTTGTTGGAATGAGACAGTCATGGCGCGGGTGGTACAGGACAGACAGACACAGGGGGCGGGAGGAGGATGGGGACAGACGGACACCCGAACGGAGGCGGTCCCGGGGAAACCGGCAATTTGGGTCCCCCCGCGGTCGCCACGGCATCCCCCATCCCAACACCCCACCCCCGTGGTGGGCTCCCGGGCACGGTGTGTCCGCCCGGGCCGGAGTCGGCTGTGGCCGCGCGCGGCCGTGCCGCGGAGCCGGGGACAAACAACCCTCGCGTTGCCGGGCGACGGCGCTGCACCGCGCGCTGCGTCAGCGCGTCTGCGCGGGCGGGGCGGAGGACGGGGGGCGGAGCGCGCAGCCGGCCGGCGCCGGGTTTGTTGTCGTTGCTAGGCAACCGCCCCGGCGCTGCCTGGCAACGCCGGCCGACTGTTCGCAGTCTTAAAGGGCCCGCAGCACTTTCACTGCGTCTGGGGCGAGGGGAGGGCGCTCCTTCCAGGTTTTGGTCGACCTGGAGGCCGCGTTGGTGGCCCTCAGAGGCAAACGAAGACGTCCTGGCCAGGGTTCCTTGCTAACTGAGTTGTCGCCGTGGTGCTGCGAGCACGTGGGGACCGGTGGATTGTCCGCAGAGCAGGTGGCCCAGGCAGATGGCTAGAGAACCAGACACCCGCCCTGTGACTCTGACCTCTGACTTCCTCTGAGCCTCCTTCCTTCCCGAAATGGGGAGCAAACATCCCTCTTCACCTATGAGATTCCGTGCAGCACTTGGTCAGTGCTCGGCTCCTAACAGCCTTGGTGTGCACTGTTCTCTAAGAACTGCGCCTGCCCTCCTCCCTCATTGGAGTTCGCTGCAGCGCCTTGGGTGGTTGTATATGAGTGTTTATTCTTGCATTGGGTGGATAGGACAGGACACTGGCAGATACTCCTGAAATCCTGGGCCTTGCAGAATCCTGCTGCGTGACCCCAAGCAAGTGCTTTGCCCTGTCTGACCTTCTTGTTGCCTCTCAGTGAGACGTGAGGCGCCCCTAAATTCACAGAGTTCTTTGCAGGTCATGGTCGTGGTTGGGGTAGGGGGTCCCCCTCACTGGGCATGTCAGGTCAGTGCCCCTTGTCTGTGGTGTGACTCATGGTGCTATGTTATATAAAGCTTCCAGATTCTGCACAGAGGACGGGCAGGTTATATAAACGTGTGTTCTCTGCATCCTACTGAGCAGGCCTGGGGGAGAGACCTGATTTGGGATTCTGAGCTTGCCAAATGGCTGCATTGGCCAAGTGTACACTGTCTCATCTCTTTCAAAAGAACACATATCCCTCCTGGGGGATCTCTCTGAGCCCCTAATTAGCAACCTTTTCTCTGACCTTTAATGTGAGTGTGTGTATGTGTGTGTGTAGCTTTCTGATCAAGACCTCTCTGATCTTTGTGTCTCTTGTCACTCTTCTATTCCCTAGTCTCCCTGTCCCTGACACTCCTTTATTATCATGGGGCTTTGAACTCAGGGCCTGAGCACTGTCCTTGGCCTTTCTCAAGGGTAGAGCTCTACCACTTGAGCCTCAGCACCACTTCCAGTATTTTCTATCTATGTGGTACCAAGGAATCGAACCTGAGTCTTTGTGCATGCTAGGCAAGCACTCTACCACTAGGCCTAATCCCAGGCCCTCCTTTGTCATTTCCTTTAACTCTTTTCCACCTTGTTCCTAAGGGACTCAAAGGTGAATGGTGGAGCGCTGAGCCTTTTACTACTTGAGGTGAACCCTAACTTTAGTGCTCCTCTCTTCTCATCTGGAAAATCAGATGGAGTTACTGGGTGCTGGTTCTCATGCCTCTAATCCTAGGTGCTCTGGAGGCCAAAGTCTGATCACAGCCATTAAAAGTCAGCTCAGGCAGGAAAGTCTGTGAGTATTTTATCTCCAATTATCCACCAAAAAAAAAAAAAAAAAAAAAAAAAAAAAAAACACAAGTAAAGTGAAGCTGTGGATCAAATAAAATAGCACGAGCCTTGAGTGAAAAAGCTAAAAGCTAAGTACCCAGGCCTTGAGTTTAAGCACCAGTACCTACACACAACACACACACACACACACACACACACACACACACACACACACACATCTTCTGTGCTTTCTGCATACCACCTTAGAGCCCAGGGCCAGAACACCTCTCTGCACGCAAAACCTTGGTGCATGTGTGTGCTTGCGAATAGCAGGTTACTGCAGGCCATGTTGGGGTGTGCCCAGTCGGGCTGTAATCTGATGTGGGAGGCAGATACTAGTGGGAAGGTTCTGGGTGCATCCCTTGGCCTGTGCCTGCCTGCCTCTCTAAGCAAGTGCCCTGGCCTGGCACTGGTGACAGCCTGACAACTCCAGCACTAGTCAGGCAGCATTCTCCCAGTCGCTAGGACAACACCCTACTGGGTGTGGTTGTAATGGGGGATTGGGCACAGGGCTGGGTGTAGCTCCAGGCACTGAGGATGCTATATCTGGGTGTGTGAACTTAAGAGTTTGACTGAGCTTTGAGTCCCTGGGAAAAGTTGAATGACCTTGCTGGGCCTTAGTTTCCACATCTGTAAAGTGGAAGAAGAGCTAATCTGGGCAGTTGGGCTGACCTCAAGTAGCCGTTGCCTTCTATTGAGCCATGGCCGGAATGTGCTTGTCTGCAAATTCTGCCGCTCAAAGTTCATACGCCTCCAGATTCTCTGCTAATTCTCAAGCCAAGTAATGGTCACTGCTCTCCTTCCTTCACTGGTTTTCTGGGTTCACTTGTCCCCACCCTCCCCCAACCAATTCACTCCATAGAGCTAGAGGCATCTTGTGAAAATCAAAATCAGGAAGGCCTGGTAGCACACATCTGTAGTCTCTGCATTTGTGAGGCAGAGGCAGGATGACATATTCCAGGGTGTTGGTGGCTCTCCCTTGTAATCTTAGCTGCTCAGGAAGCTGAGAACTGAGAATTGTGGTTCAAAGCCAACAGGAGTAAGAAAATCTTTTAATGTCAGTGCAGTGGCTCATGCCTGTAATCCTAGCTATTCAGGAGGCTGAGATCTGAGGATCGAGGTTCAAAGCCAGCCCAGGCACAAAAGGACCTGAGACGCTTATCGCCAATTAACCTCTAGAAAATGGGAAGTGGGGCTTGGCCCAAGGGTAGAGTGGTACCTTGAGCTGTAGAGCTCTGGTACAACACCCAGGCCCAGGATTGGGCATTAGCCTTGAGCTCAAGAGCTCAGGGACATCAGTCTTTGAAGCTACGAATGTGGTTCAGTGGTAGAACCTTGTTTAACATGCATGAAGCCCTGGGTTCTATTCTTCAGTATCACATAAACAGAAAAAAAGCCCAAAGTAGTGACTCAAGTAGTATAGAGTTAGCCTTGAGCAAAAAGAAGCTTAGGGAGAGTGTCCAGGCCCTGCAAGCCCCAGGACTAGCAAAGAAGAAAGAAAAGAAAGGAAAAGAAAGTCTTTGAGAGTGTTATCTCCAACTAATCTGCAAAATGCTTAGATTGTAACTGTGGCTCAAATGGTACACCAGCCTTAAAAAAAAAAAAAAAAAAGCCAAGTGAGAGCCTGAGTCAAGAACTCTACCTTGGCTGGGAGTTTGGCCTAGTGGTTAAAGTGCTTGCCTAGCATGCATAAAGACCAGGGTTCGATTCCTCAGTACCACATACATAGGAAAAAGCCAGAAGTGGTGCTGAGGCTCAAATGGTAGAGCTCTAGCCTTGAGAAAGTCCAAGGACAGTGCTCAGGCCCTGAGCCCAAGCCCAGGACTGGCAAAAAACAAAACAAACAAACAAAAAAAAAACTCTATCTCTTGAGCTACACATCCACTCTTTTCGTTTGTCTGGTAAGATCTCCATTTTTGCCCCTAGCTAGCCTGTGATTCTCTTATCTATGCCTCCAACATTGGGATCATTGATTGAGATGGGATGTGGAGGGGGTCTAACTTTTGCCCATCTGGAACTGTATCTTCCCATATTCTTTTTCCTGGGAGCTGGGATTACAGGCACGAGCAGTTGTAAGGCTTTCAGTGCTTCCTAATTCTCCAAAGCACCATAAAATTTGCCCGTGTATTACACACACACACACACACATACACACACACACACACACACACACATATATATATATATATATATATACACATATATATCGGTAGTGGGACTTGAACTCGGCCTGAGCGCTGTCCCTGAGTTCTTCAGCTCAAGCCTAGTGCTTTGAGCCACAGTGCCACTTCCTATTTATTGATGGTCAACCCATTTTTTCTTTTCTATTCCCAAAGAATAACGACCCCAGGAAGGTGGAGATTTTTTTTTTTTGAGCACTCCTAGTGCTAAACAAGGACCTGGCATTCCAGAAGACAGAAGGTGCTCAATAAAGATCTGCTGGCTGCGTGGTCACTGTCAGGAACCATGCTACAAAAGCCCTGCACAGTGACGCTCACACAGGCACTCTTGGCTAAGCACCACCCTAGGAATGGGGTACAAATTTGCAGATATGAAACTTGAGGACGAGAGAGGGAAAGTGCCGGGAACAGGCCGCAAAGGAACCAAATACCCTCAGAGCTCAGTGATTCTACCCTGCGTGTCGTCCCTGCGGGTCAGGGTAACTCCCTACTTAACCACACTTTCTCCGAGTTTAGGTCTAGACCGGCCCCTCGTCTCCATTGGACCGGAGCTGCTCGCCGCCCGCCGCGCCCCGCCCACCCCGCCGCCGCGCCCGCGTAGCTCCGCCCACCAAGGGCGGGACCTGTTGCCTGGAGACCAATGTTTTGCCGCGGCAAACTGGGTCTCTGGGCCACCGCGGGAGCGCAGCCTGGGAACCCGAGCGGGGCGTGGGAGCGGGCCCGGAGGGCAGCGGGGACCGGGGAGCGGCTGGAGGGTGTGTGTTTGGGGGGGTTGTGTCAAGAAGAGGGGGACATAGAAGAAAGGGTTTGGGGGACGAGATCGTGATAGTGGGGCATTTCCGAGGGGCCAGGGAGATTAGGGGACGAAAAATAAAGATTATTAGGTGTGAGTTTGACGGGAGCGGAGTGGAGTTTGGAAAGACTGAAAGTTATTGGGAGGGATATTAGAGGAGGGGGACAAAGGTAGGGATTGGAAACGTAAAAGCCCGGACCGGGAAATTTAGGGGAGCTGGAAGACCAAGAATTAATGATCCAAGGAAGAGCATGGAAAACTAATTTTAGCGGTTTCGCTGCTTGCAAGTGTTTGTAAGCACAGGGAGGATTTTTTTTGGGAGGTCTTCAACTTGAGGGCAGAGGCGCCTTTGGAGGACACAGTCACGGAAAGAGCCGAATTGTGGGGTGCAAGGAAATAGTAGACTAGATTTCCTGAAAAGGAGGCCGGATCGGGCCGGAAATGAGGATGAATCAGAACGCGGCCCGGTCCACTGTCCGGCTCCTGGCGGGAGGGGCCCTGCCGGCCCATTGTCCCTGGCCCGCCAGGATGTCTGGCGACGTCCCTGGGGAACCAGCCAGACCGCGCGTTACGTAACCCGGCCGACGTGGCCCCGCCCCGCCTGGCCCCGCCCCGCCCCTCGCGGCCCGGCCACGCCCATCGCCCATGCCGCGGGGCGGGGCCGAGGTCGGCCTCGCCGAGCAGGTCGCGTCGTTCTGGGGGGGCGGGGCCCCGCGAGGCGCGAATTCGATTTTTGTCTTCCGGAGGAGAACTCGGGTCCTGATCTTGGATGTTCATCGGTGCCCCGGGTGGGATCAGCCCAATGGCCGCGTCCCAGATGGGTAAACAGTCCCGGAGAGTCCCCTTTCGTTTGTTTCATTTATCTTAACAAAGGTTTACTTCTCACTTTTTAAGGGTCCCAGTTACTCCCCGGTAGTGATGGTGATTCAGCAGTCCAGGAAGTGGGAGTCCCGGATCCCAGAAGTCGCTGGGACTGACCCCTGTCTCCACCCCGATAGTGGCTGACCCTTGCCGGATGTCCTTGAGGACTGGCATTCTGTCCTGGACCAGGTCCCAAAAGCTGGATCTTTTCCAGCTAGCCCCCTGAGGAACCCTCGCCTTGCGCAGACCATCGGTGCCTCCTGTCCTAATCCCCTCGTGGGGCATGACTAGAGATGCAGCTGGCGAATCACTTCCACGTCATTACAGCCAGCTGTGCTGTCACCGAGGTGTGTCCCTGAGATGTCATCAAGGAGCCTCATTCTCCTGGAAGTATCTCTGGGGGCCTGCTGGCCTGACGAAGGGGCTCTACTCTGCTACTACTGTAAATGCCTCAACCTCCCAAAAGGGATGAGCCACTTCCACCCAAGGCCTGCATCAGGAGGGCCTGGAGGGTGATATCTCCACCACTCTCACACCTTCTCCAGGCAGCCTTCCCTGATTTCTCACCTCTCACCTTGCCTCTCAAACAATGTCCACTTCCAAGACCCAGATTTTGAAAGCTCTTCAGGGCCTGCTTGCCCCCACATTGCACCTCTTCAAACCTCACTTCAAAAACAAATGTCATTGCACTCCCACCCCTAGTCACATGTAATTTCTCAGCAAGTTCTCTGTGTGCTGGACTTAGTCCAGGTGAGGCACTGGGACAGTGAAGGAAAAGTTAACATCAGAAACCAGGACCAGAGGGTAGAGGAAAAGTTTTCTGTTTCTTCTTGCTTTAACTTTTTCTTTTTGTCTCTATTGGGGGTTGAACCCAGGGCCTCTATCATTTGTAGATACCTTCCTTCCTATTGTTTCTATTTTAGTGTCTTTCTTGGCAGTACTGGGGTTTGAACTCAGAGCCTCATGCTTTCTAGCAGATGTTCTATAAACAGCAATTTTTTTAAAAAAAAAGGAAACTAGGTACAAGTGACTCATGCCAGTAATTTTAACTGCTCTGCAGGCTGAGGTCTGGAGGATCTGGGTTTGAGGTTAGCTCAGGCAGAAAAATGTGAGACTCTTATCTCCATGCCATTCTATGTGAACTAGCCTCTGTGTGGCTCACCGGGGGGGGGGGGGGGGGGGGACTGGAGTCAGATCCCATCACATCTGAACTACCTGGTCCTGGAAACTCGAAGCTGTCCAGCTGGTTGAGAACTTCTGGAAAATGTAGTGTAGCTTCTGGAGTCGACCAGATCCCCGCGAAGGGCCCATTGCCCAAGGGGATCCGGCTGGACCCGCTGCTCCGAGCTCTCGAGCCCATGACATTAGCGCAAGGGGGTCCGGGTGAACCCCACAGGGGCCCTGAGCTGGGACTCGGAGACCTTCCCGCCCCGTGGGCCGCCTACGGGGGCTGGGGGCAGGGCGCGCCCCGAAGCTGGCTCACCTCACCGGGGTGCTGAGCGCGGACCCCAGACCCAGCCCAGCGCCAGGCAGTCAAGCCTTCCCCCCAAACCCAGGCCTCCTGTGACCCCAGGACCCCGTGGGGTTCGAGATCGGTGGCAGTGTGGGGCGGGGGCGGGGTGAGAAGAGCGCAGGGTGGCCGGGGCCTGGGTGAGGACGGGGCGCCGGGGTCCGGGGTCGCAGCGGGCGTCCGGGTGACCGCGGCTCCCTCCCGCCTCCCCTTCCGCTCCCCGGAAGCGCTGAGTCGTCCTGCCTTATCTGGGGCCGCTATTTCGGGCTCCGCTCCGAGCGCCGCCACTATTTTTAGCGATGCTGGGGTAAAAATGGACGCGGCGCTGCGCGGGCTCCCGAGGCGGTGCGCGCTCCCCGGCGCGCTCCACCCCCCGCCGGGCACGCGTCCGAGGCGCGGCGCGCAGAAACTTCCAGCGGGGCCCAGACGCGGCGGCCGCAGACGCCTGGCACCCCCTGGTGGCCGCGGCGCGGAACTGCAGGCGCGAGCGGCCCTAAAGAGAAGGCATCCATCCGCTCACCCCTCAAGTGGGGAAACTGAGGCCTGCACAACTGGATTGCAAGGAACGATCTTGGAGCTTGTTCCCCATAATGCACTATTTATGAGATTAAGACTTGTTTATTAAACTATTTGACAGGCTGTGTGCTTGCTAGGCAAGCCACTTAACCCCACTCCCAGTCCAGGGTTTTTTTTTTGTTGTTGTTTTGTTTTGTTTTTCATTCTTTTCTTTTTTCTTTCTTTCCTTTTTCGTTTTGTGAGTCGTGGGGCCAGCTATGAAGAGAGAAATTTAAATCAAAAATGAGGCTGGGCATGGTGGCTCACGTCTGTAATCCTAGCTACTCGGGAGGCTGAGATCTGAGGATCAAGGTTCAAAGCCAGGCTGGGCACTAAAGTCCTTGAGACTCTTGTCTTCAATTTACCTCTAGAAAACGGGAAGTGGGGCCCTGGCTCAGGGGTAGGGTGGTAGCCTTGAGCTGAGGAGCTCAGGGACAGCACCCAGGCCCAAATTTCAAGCCTGGCAACGGGCTTTAAAAAAAAAAATCTTATTCTTATTTTTATTACTTGTTGTGTCTCTGTGTGTGACAGAGACATAGTACAAGGGCTTGAATTCAGATCCTGGATGCTGTCCCTGAACTTTCTTTGCTCTAGGCTGGCATTCCATGCCACTTGAGCCACAGCTCTGCTTCCAGCTCTTGGTGGTTAATTGGAAGTAAGAGTCTCAGAATGTTGGGTCTCAGCCTCCTGGGTAGCGAGGACGACAGCTACAATGCAGCTGGGGAAAGTTGCTGTTTGAAATATTTGTTGTGCCCACAGCACACCACTGGGTGCTCAAGTTAGTTTCAAATTCAAATTTCTTGTCTGCCTTTCAGGTTGCTCAAGTGTACTCTAGACATGGACCCTTAGGTGTTTTTTTTTTGTTTTATTTTGTTTTGGGGGGTGGGGAGGGGCCTGGAGACGGGAGTTTGGCCTAGTGGTAGAGTGCTTGCCTAGCATGCACGAAGACCTGGGTTTGATTCCTTGGTTCCACATACATAGAAAAATGCCAGAAGTGGTGCTGAGGCTCAAGTGATAGAGCTCTCACCTTGAGAAAGCCCAAGGACAGTGCTCAGGCCCCGAGTTCAAGGCCCAAGACTGGCAAAAAAAAAAAAAAGGCAAGGTGGGAATCACACTGTGAGAATTAGCCTTTCCCTCTTTCTGTAAGGCTCAGAGTTGCCACATGGAAATGTAGTGCACTGGGGGGGGGGGAATGGGGATCTGGGTCCCCCATTCCTAGTCTTTGGGACCTTTCTTGTTGCTAACTAGATCACGCTATTTTTACATATTCAGAGGGATCATTTTTGTATGTGCAGAGTACATCCTTCCTAGGGCCGTAGCAGGCTCGTAGGAGTAGGAGACAAGTCAGCAGTCGTGCCTGGCACAGAAGCAGAAAATAAAACATCTGCTGCTGTAATTTGGGAAGTGTCATGTTATTTTTTCACCAACACTTTTTATTCATGCAGGCTGCTTCCCCCCCCCCAGCCTCGGTGGGGAGTGGAACCCAGGACTTCTTGCCTGAGCTTTACACAACAAACCACAAACCCCATCCCAGAGGCCTGAACTTGGGGATGGTAGGGAGAGGTTGGTGTCTGGTTCCCCCCGGGCGGAGGAGGGAGGAGCTGCGGCCCCGGGGGACCCTGGCTGGCGCTCTGCCATTTGAGTGGAGGCTCCACTTCCAGCCTTTGGCTGGTTCGTGGAGATGCAGAGTGTTGCAGGCAGTCCTGCTCCCGGCTGCCTTCGAACCCAGGTCCTCAGATCTCAGATGCCGGAGTAGCTGGGAAGACAGGCACGAGCCAGAGGCCCACGGCTCTGTGACCGGTGGAGAAGAGGGTTCTGGGCTGGCTAAGGCCATCCTGCAGCTCAGGGATCCTGGGGAGGGGGGAGAATACACCCAGGGTGGGTGGATCAGGAAACAGAGGGGCTCCAGGACTCTCAGAGGGTTCCTAGAAGTCGGGGGCAGAAAGAAGACAATCATATAATCATATATGGGGGAGGGGGCTTTTTCTGTGTATGTGGTACAGAGGAATAGAACCTAGGGCTTCCTAGATGCACGGCAAACTCTCTACCGCTAGGCCACACTCCCAGCAGGATATGTCCTATTTCTAGGAAAGAAAGATGGGCCTGGAGTGTGGCCTAGTGGTAAAGTGAAGACCCTGCTTCAATTCCTCAGTGCCACATACATAGAAAAAAGCCCAAAGTGGTGCTGTGGCTCAAGTGGTAGAGCTCTAGCCTTGAGGAAAGCCCAGGGACAGTGCTCAGGCCCTGAGCTCAAGCCCTGAGACTGACGAAAGAAAGAATGAACAAACTCACCCCAGCATTTAGGAGGTTGAGTAGGAGGATTAGATGTTAGAGGTCCAGTTGGACAGTCTTAAGAAAAAATGTACAGGTGGCCATGAATTTGGCCCAGTGGTAGAGCTCGGTTCAAGTGGTAGAGCTCTAACCTGGACTAAGTGCAAGGACAGTGCTCAGGCCCTGAGTTCAAAGCCAGGACCGGCAAAAGAAAAAGAAAAAAAATGTACAGGGCTGGGAATGTGGCTTAGTGGTAGGGTGCTTGTCTAACATGCATGAAGCTCTGGGTTTGATTGCTCAGTACCACAGTAAAAGCCAGAAGTGGTGCTGTGTCTCAAGTGATAGAGTACTAACCTTGAGCAAAAGAAGCTCAGGGACAGTGCCCAGGCCCTGACTTCCAGCACCAGGACTGGCAAAATGAAAATAAATAAATAAATAAAATGTAGAGAAGATTCACCAACAAGCAGTTGAAGTAGGTGGTTGCCTGTGTTTCACATGAATAATCCTAGCTACTCAGGAGACTAAATCTGAGGATAGTGCTTTAACACCAGTGTAGGCACTGAAGTCCTTGGGACTTTTATTTCCAGTGAACCACCACAAAGCCAGAAAGCCCGAAGTGGCGCTTTAGCTCAGGCAGTACAGCAAAACACTTAGTGACAGCTCCCAGTTCAAGTCCCAGGACAGATAGACAATACAATTATGACATTTCTTTTTTTTTTTTTTTTTTTTTTGCCAGTCCTGGGCTTGAGCTCAGGGCCTGAGCACTGTCCTTGGACTTTCTCAAGGCTAGAGCTCTACCACTTGAGCCTCAGCACCACTTCCGGCTTTTTTCTATGTATGTGGTACCGAGGAATCGAACCCGGGTCTTCGTGCATGCTAGGCAAGCACTTTAACCACTAGGCCAAACTCCCGGCCAATTATGACATTTCTAACACAACAAGCCAAGGGCAAAAGTCACCGGATAGATTGTTAAACAGGTGGAAACAAATCCTAAGAACTTCTAGATAAAATTCCAATACAAAGAATAAACAAGAGGTTCCATATATTGACGATGAATAGAACTGACAACACAGGAGCAGAATCAAAAATTACTCCCGTACATTAACAGTAACGATAATATTATTAATAATAATTGCTCCCAACCTATGCCTATGTCTATTTGAGGAGGGAAAAAAATCGTTTTATCGAATTGCTTCTTCTTTTTTTTAATGGACAAAGGAAATGAGCAAGCCACTCAGAGCACAAAATATTTATGGCCATTAATCTCACACATACAAAAAAGGCATTTTATTTCCTTAGTAATCAGGGCTGCGAATTGGAACACTGTGATACTGTCGTCTCAGGAAATGACTAATTCTAAGTCATCCGCCGGGTTTGCTCCGGCGTCCCTTCCTCCAGGAAGTCCTTCCAGACTTCCCGGCTGGGTCCAGCGCTCTCAGCCCCACCCCGGGGGAGGAGCCTTCCACCAGGGCCACGCCCACTCCCAGGTCGTCAGGGAAACGCGCCTGTCAGTTGCTGGGCTGAGGATGCTGGAAAGTGATGCAGGCCACGCCCACATTCCGGGGGTGGTGCGGGAATCTGATCGGATCTGACATCTCTACTGAGCCCTGGCTGGAGTCGGGCAGCACAGGAAACGCTACACGGAGCTCTGGTATCAAACTATTGCTTTTTGATAGTGAGGACTGTCGAGTCTTTACTACGTCCCCATTTCCACGGTCCTCCAGGACCATAGAGAGCAGCTCCTCTCTAGGCTCCACTCGCCCTCGGAGCCCCAACGAGACGGACGACGCGGCCGGAGAGGCCGGAAGTGCAGCGGGTCGGGCCGCGCGGTCGGCTGCACTTCCCGATACCCGCCCCGCAGCGTTGATTCCTCCAGGCCTAGGGTCGAGTAGGTGAGTCCTACACGTTCGGTGACCCCCGCTTCCATGTAGAGGTTGAGAGGGGAGGGGGGGGGAAAATAGAGGCTGCGATTGACAGCCTGAGTAGCCAATCCTTGCGGATTCTGAGAGCCCACCACCAGGGGGCGCGCCTTGTGGGCGGGGACAAGGGAGGTCGGGTTGCCAGGGGCGGGCAAATTGGCGTGTGCGCCAATGAGGAGCGTGGACAGGCGAAGGGGGCGTGTCCACAGAGGCGCTGAGCCGGGGAGTCCTGAGATGCTTTGGGCGGGAAATCCAGGCATGTGGGCTCCGGCTGAGACGAAGCCCATGCAAACGCTGGTTACCTCAACCGCTTGGTGCCACCATCTTTCTCCACGAGGCCCCAGATGGACCCTGGAAAAGGAGAGGAGGGGGCACCGCCTCCTGAAGCGCCGCCCGCCAAGAAGAAATTTGTCATCCCGCTGGACGAGGATGAGGCCCCTCCCGCAGGGGTAGGAAGAGGACTGCAGAGGCTGGGGGTGGCTGGCGAGCGGGACGCAGTGCTGCAAGGAGGAGCAAGAAGGGGCTGCCATGGTGGGGGGGCACGGTGTGGGTCCTTGTGAGAAATCAGCTTTTTGCCCATTCCAGGCCTCAGTGTCCCCATTTGTAAAATGGCATGCATCACGTTTCAAAGTGACACTGAGGCAAAGTCCCACCAAACTAGAGCAAACAGATTTTAAAGTCATTGTGTTGGTGGGGTGGGGGGTGGGAGAGGGAGTGCCAGGGCTTGATCTCAAGGCTTGACTGGTGTCCCTGAGTTTTTTTGCCCATGGTTGGTCGGTTGGTGCTCTACCACTTGAGCCACAGCTCCACTTCTGGCTTTTTGCTGGTCTCACAGACTCTCCTGCCTGGGCTGGCACCAAACTGCAGTCATCAAACCTCAGCCTCCTGAGTAGCTAGGCATACAGATATGAGCCACTGGCTCAGGACCCCCATTCATCCCACCCTTTCTCTGTACAGGCCAAACCTTTATTCAAATCCACACGGAGCCCATCCACCACTGTGACCTCTGCCCAGGAAGCCCCTCAGACGTATGCAGAGTATGCCATTTCTGGTCCTCCAGGAGGAGCTGGGACTACCATTCCCCCTGGAGCAGAACCACTGACACGAGAGACCTCTAACCAGACCCTGAAACCAGGGACAAAATCCAGTAGCATCATCGTGAGCCCTCGGCAGGTGAGGAGACAGAGCTTTGGAGTCTCAGAAGAGAAGCCCTGGTATAAGGATTGTAGGCTGGGGGAACAGTAGAAGGAGATATAAATTCTACCCGGTAGTGGGTAGTGCCTTCCCTCCCTCCCTTTCTAGATGGGATCTTGATTCTGGAGAAAAAGTGGTAGAAAATCCATGGCATCTCTGCCCCTAGTGATGCCAGCAGCATTGGGGTCAGAGAGAGGGACAGTATATGGTGACCTAAGAACTAAGCATGGGAGAAAAGTCCCAACATTGTCAACCACAGAGAAATGCACACCAGAAATCCTCTTGGGGTGGCACCAGTGACTCACACCTGTAATCATAGCTAGTCAGGAGGCTGAGAGCTGAGGCTCATGGTTGGAAGCCAACCCAGAGAGGAAAGTCTGTGAGACTCTTAGCTGAATTTAACCCCCACAACACCAGAAGTAGTGCTGTGGTTCCATGTACTAGAGTGCTCAACCTGAGGGAAAAGAAAACTCAGGGACAGCACCAGGCCCTGAGATCAAGCCCCGTGACCAATAAAAATCAAGAAAAGAAGTCCTCTTGGAGTCAGTATAGTGGTTCACTGGAAGTAGGAGGGTGGAGAGATCCGGACCAGCCCTGGAAAAGTTACCAAGACCTCGTCTCAGAAGCAAAATACAACTGAGCTTGGTGATGCTTGCCTGTAAGTCTGTGATGTGAGGGGCGTGGGTCTGAGGCTGGCTGGGGTAAAGTTACTGAGACCGTAGGTCACCAGTAGTTTGCCAAAAGCAGTGTGGGAAGGTAGGGGGAGCAGGCCTGTGCTGCCCCAAACTCCCACATGGGGGGTCTACCCCCCACCACACCCAGGACATGTGCTGCTCACAAATGAAAAACACTTGTTTCTAAGTGACCCTTGCTGCCACACTTGACCGGTGACACCAAAAGGCACATGATACTCAAGTTGGGATAAGAAAACAGCAAGTACCCCCAAGCTCACAGACCCCCTCAAGTCATCTGTGCCCTGGGGTCCCCACTCACCGCTTATAGGGGTCGTAGGTGGGGCTCTCTCGGCGGGCATAGCTAGAGAGGAAGCAGGGAGGACAGGTGAGGGCCCACAGCAGCACACCTGCGGGCTTGGCCCAGCCCCATCTCTCTCCCACCCGTCTACCCCACACCTGCCTGCCCAGCTCACTGAGGACCCGCAGGACTGCACCAGGTGTGGCCACATGCTTTCTAGTGCTCTCCACCACTCTGATATCAGAGAGCCAGGCCCAAAGAGACAAATTCACTCACGAGCCATTATCTAAACCCAGACCATGTGGCATGGCTTTGGTCTGGGCTCTTCCACACCCAACCCGGGCCCCGAGCCCACAGCACAACCCTCCTTTAGCACAGGCAGCTAAAGATGCATGGATTTTCCCTGGGGGACAGACAACCAAACCCAGTTGCTCAGCCCAGATCTTGATGGACACCTCTGGAGGAAGTGGGGACAGGGTACTGGGACAGTGCCCAGGCCCTGACTTCAAGCCCCAGGACTGGCCAAAAAAAAAAAAAATAGAATGAAGACTGGGAGTTTGGCCTAGTGGTAGCGTGCTTGCCTAGCATGCATGAAGACCTGGGTTCGATTCCTCGGTACCATATACATAGAAAAAAAAAGCCAGAAGTGGTGCTGAGGCTCAAGTGGTAGAGCTCTAGCCTTGAGAAAGTCCAAGGACAGTGCTCAGGCCCTGAGCTTAAGCCCCAGGACTGGCAAAGAAAAAAAAAATAGAATGAGTTGGAGGGGAGAGAGGTCCAGCCAGGCTCTCTGGACCATGGAGCATCTCCTGATCGGGGCAGTGGGAGGAGTGGACACGGACCATGGAGAACCTGGGGTCCAGCAAGACACACTGAAGCTGGGGAGGGAGATCAAGCTGGAACCCATAGATAAGGTCTAGGGTTTCAGCGATGCCAGGGTCAGAGCATCTAGAACATTCCAGAGGAGGAAAAGGCATAGCTGAGACAGGTGCTAGGTGAGTGGGGTGAGAGGTGGTGGGAGTTGGGGAGTGTGTGTTGGAGGCTTTCCTAGCCAAGGTACCAGGGTCATTCCAGCCACTGCTCCAGCCCTTTTTCCACAGAGGGGCAATCCAGTGCTCAAGTTCGTGCGCAGTGTGCCCTGGGAATTCGGTGACGTGGTCCCCGACTATGTGCTGGGCCAGAGCACCTGTGCCCTCTTCCTCAGGTAAGTTCTGGGGCTCTGCCCATTCTTAAGGAGAGGTTACCCTGTGAGGTCCAGTTTTTCATGTTGGGCCACTCTAGCATTCTCTGGGCATTCTAGGATTCTCCACTGCAGGATCCTAGCCACTGCCTGGCATTGCTGACACAAGGGGGCTTTCAGGGTCTCAAGGAGACCAAAACCCCCACCCACTGCCTGCTGCCTCTCTCTGCTCCACCAGCCTCCGCTACCACAACCTCCATCCCGACTACATCCACCAGCGGCTGCAGAGCCTGGGGAAGAGCTTCGAGCTTCGCATCCTGCTGGTCCAGGTGGATGTGGTAAGCCGTGCCTCTGCAGGCCTCAAGCTTCCTGGCTAATGTGCAGCTTTGCAGCCCTGGAGTGGCATGGAATCCTTCTGGGGAAAGCTCAGCCATTTTCCACACCTCACATGGACCCATCTCACCCTGAATCAGCCAGGCTCGGAATGGTAGAGTCACAGGTCCTTCTTGGCCACACCACTTCTGTCAAGCAGGCCCCCTATGTACACACCCCCTCTGGGTGTGTGTAATCACTGGGGATGGGACCTAAAATCTCTTGCAGGCAAACCCTTCTTACCCCTTCAGCCATGCCACTGGCTCTAAAAATCAAACAATCAAAAACCTTTTGTATGTGAGTGTGTGCTGGTCCTGGGACTTGAATTCAGAGCCTGTACTTCATGAGCTTCCTTAGCTCAAGGCTGGTACTTTGCTACTTGTGCTATAACTCCTTTTCTGGCTTTTTGGTAGTTTAATGGAGATAATCCCACAGTTTTTCCTGCCTAGACTGGCTTTGAACTGTCCTGAGATCTTAGTCTCCTGAACAGCTAGGATTATAAGCATGAGCTAGCAGAGCCCAGCTAATCTCTATTTTCCCCCAGTCGTTGGGCTTGAACTCAGGGCCTGTGTGCTGTCCCTGAGCTTCTTTTGCTCAAGGCTAGCACTCTACCACTTGAGCCATAGAACCATTCTTGTTTTTTTTTCTGTTTATTTAGTACTGAAGAATTGAACTCAGTGTTTCATGCATGCTAGGCAAGCACTCACCACTAAACTACACTTCCAGCTTCTCAAATACTTTGGTTACTATTATTTTGTATGCAGGTACTGGACCTTGAACCCAGGGCTTAGGTGCTGTCCCTTAGTTTTTTGTTTGTTTGTTTATTTGTTTTTGGTCTCAAAGCCCTGCTCAGTCACTGCTAAGGCTTGGCCTTGCCCACTACAAGCTGGCTTTGGCTGGCACCACAAACTTCTGTTTTCAGATTGTAAGTCTTTATATCCTGACAGGTCTCTAATTCTGATCTTCTCTTCCAGAAAGATCCTCAGCAGGCCCTCAAGGAGCTGGCTAAGATGTGCATACTGGCAGACTGCACACTGATCCTTGCATGGAGGTAAGATCGCACCCCCCCCCAATTCAGGCTACCTTCCTACTACCCAACCCTGCCCTCCACAGCTGGAGGGTTCTTCCTCAAGCCAGGCCCTGCCCCTCTCGGTCTCAGCAACCTCATCTGGGAAGTGAACTGACTATACCCAGCCTTCTTACATACTTATAGCAGAAAAGTGCATAATACACATGAAGCTTTCAGACCTGCTCAGTGTTTCAGTTACATATAAAATCTGACTGGAACATTAATTCTTTATCTATGTATTTTTTTTTCCCCTATGGCAGTACTAGATTTGAACTCAGGGTCTTTCCCTGACTAAGTAGGCTGTATACTACTTAAGACGTCCCTCCAGACCTCTTTTACACTGAGATAGTCTCCTTTTTTC
Organism: Megascapheus bottae; assembly: GCF_031878675.1. Taxonomy (NCBI): domain Eukaryota; kingdom Metazoa; phylum Chordata; class Mammalia; order Rodentia; family Geomyidae; genus Megascapheus; species Megascapheus bottae. The sequence goes on from NC_143539.1 coordinate 4,672,842, forward strand.
GCCCTGTAGTTACTCTAACAGATGTGCACCACCACACCCAGCTTTCTTCCACTGAAGTCTCGTGAATTTTTTTATTTTTATTTTTTTTAGGTTATGAGGCTTGAATGCAGCCTGGGTGCTGTCCCTGAGCTCTTCAGCTCAAGGCTACCTCCCTACCCTTGAGTCAAGCCCTACTTCCTGTTTTCTAGACATTAACAGGAAATAAGAGTCTCATGTCCTTTTGTGCCCGGGATGGCTTTGAACCTTGATCCTCAGACCGCAGCCTCCTGAGTAGCTAGGATGACAGGCGTGAGCCACCATGCCCCAGCTAGTCTCATGAATTTTTGAGCCTGGGTTGGCCTAGATCTAGTTATCCTGATCCCAGACTCTCAAGTAGCTAGGGTGACAGGTGTGGACAGGTGTGGTTGAGAAGAGATTTTGCAAATGGTTTGCCTTCAGCAGGCCACAAACCCCAGTCCTCTTGAACTCATCCTCGCAAATAGAGGGCTAGCACTTCTTTTTTCTTTCTTTTTTGGTTGTGGGTCTTGACCTCAGGGCCTGGCTACTGTCTGTCCTTGAGCTCTTTCACTCAAGGATAGTGCTCTAGCACCTTGAGTCATGGCTCCACTTCCAGTTTTCTGGTGATTCATTGGAGATAAAGAGTTTCACAGATTTTCCTGCCCAGGCTGGCTTTGAACAGTGATCCTCAGATCTCAGCTTCCTGAGTAGCTAGGATTGTAAGCATGAGATAACATCATCCAGTGAAAGCTAGCATTTCTTAACAGGCTTTGAACAACCAAGGTTCTTATCACTGGTCAGTGACCAGCTGAGGCCCACAGAAATCAAGTGGGTAGGGGCTGGGAGTTTGGCCTAGTGGTAGAGTGCTTGCCTAGCATGTATGAAGACTCAGGTTCAATTGCTTCATACCACATACATAGAAAAAGCTGGAAATGCTGGGTATAGGGTGTAGTGGCTCACGCCTTTAATCCTAGCTACTTAGGAGGCTGAGATCTGAGGATTGCAGTTCAAATCCAGCCCAAGTACTAAAGACCCTGAGACTCTTATCTCCAATTAACCACTAGAAAGTTGGAAGTAGCACTGTGGCTCAAGGGTAGGGCGGTAGAACTCTAGCCTTGAGAAAGCTCAAGGACAGTGCTCAGGCCCCAGTTTAAGATCTAGGACTAGCCAGGGGGAAAAAAAAAGGAGAGAGAGAAAGAAACCAAGTTAGTAGCCCAGGGTCACCCAGGCAGGAGGCAGGACCTGACCCCAGCAACTTGGGCTCCCAAGCCCTACCTCTGAGCTAGAAAAGAAGCAACCAACTGGTATAGTGTGGACTAGAATTCCAGAGCAGCCTCGGGGAAACTCAAAGCTGAAGATCTATCCAGCAGGGACTCGGGAGCTTTGAGTTTGCAGTTGTTGCCCTAGCCTGCATTGCATATAATAAAGGGAAGCCATTCTCTTGTGTCCTCTCACCCCAGCCCTGAGGAAGCTGGACGGTATTTGGAGACCTACAAGGCCTATGAGCAGAAGCCAGCAGACCTCCTGATGGAGAAGCTGGAGCAGAACTTCCTGTCCCGGGTAAGGCCCCTCCCCTCCTCCCTCCCTTCTCCCCCCCTGCCAGCTCCCCTCTTGCCTTGCAGTTTGTTTTCATAAGGATCTCATTCTAGATGGTGTGAGGATGTTCTTTGTTTATCCCAAGTGGAGAGCAAATACCATAATCACTATTATTAGCCAGTACTGGGGTTTGAACTCCACCTCTTGCTTGCTTGACTGGCACAGTACCATTGAGCCATCATCTGCCTGCTGTAGACTTTCCCTCGTTCCTGGGTTGTGGACTTCGCAGTCCTCACAATCTCAGCCTCCCCTGTAGCTTGGGATGACATACTCCATTACAACCAGCTGTGGGGTTAGAAGAGATCTTTTCAACCTTTCTGCCAGTCTGGCCTCAAACTGATCCATCTGTCCTTAGCCTCCCAAGAAGGTAGGATTGTAGGCGTGAGCCACTAGCAAAGAACATCAATGTTGTTAGTCTTTTCCTGATTACTGATTAGTATTATTTCCCAGTCCTGAGGCTTGACCTCTGTCCTTGATCTCCTTTTGCCCAAGCCTAGTGCTCTACCACTTGAGTCACAGCACCATTTCTGGCCTTCTTTGGTGGTTAGCTGGAGATGAGTCTCTAGGACTTTCCTGCCCAGGTTGGCTTCTACCTGCAATCCTCAGATCTCAGCCTCCCAAGTAGCTAGGTGACAGGGGCGAGTCCCAGTGCCCAGCTCTGATTCATTGTTTCCTCCCCTTCCCAGGCCACTGAATGTCTGACCACCGTGAAGTCGGTCAACAGGACAGACAGCCAGACTCTCCTGGCCACTTTTGGAGTAAGCATCTCTCCCTCCTCAACAGTTCTCAGAGGGCCCCCCTGTCCATTCCCTGTCTCCCACCCCCCCCCAACCTCTCAGCACTCCCAAGCTCCTCCCTTGGTCAGGCCAGGCCCCTGACCCTGTCTCTACTTCCTGCAGTCTCTGGAACAGCTCATTGCTGCTTCGAGGGAAGACCTGGCTTTGTGCCCTGGCCTGGGACCCCAGAAGGTAAGAATTATGGGCAAAGGTCAGAGGAGTTGGGGTAGCAGTGGGACCAGAGCAGGGGCTCAGATGCCAAGGTTTCAAAGTTTGTGGATTCACACCTACACCTCTCCGTTCATAGAGTTGTTACCTGCACGTTTGAATGAATCAAACATCTTGTCCTTGTTAGGCAAGTCACATTCAGAGCCTCTTTGTTTTTAGTAAGATTGCATCTTGCTACCTTTGCATACACTGTTCTCAAGCTAGTTCTCCTGCCTCCAACTCAGAAGAGCTGGGATGACTGGCTTCAACCTTACATTTCACCTTCTTACAAATGGGGAAACAGGAGGCCTGAGAGACTGAGAGCCAGCCCAGCCTCGCCTCCCATCTCCAGCTGGGTAAAAGGTAGAATGGGGGGGGGGGGAGATGGACACAATGACAGGACGACATGACACCATACCAGAGACGCATTCGATGCAGTGAACAAATGGCTTCTTTAATGATGGGTTCTTCATTTCTCTCTTTGCCCCAGGCCCGGAGGCTCTTTGATGTTCTACACGAGCCTTTCCTGAAAGTGCCTCCATGACTGGCTGCTGGCCCAACCCAATGACCCAAAGTCATAATAAAGTATTTTCTGGGTGCAGGCTCCTGCTGGGTCCGCTGTGTCACCTCACTGGCTGGTGCAGAACAGGATGCTACTGAGGTTTCTTCTGCTTCCTCTTGGGTCTTCTGGGGGTGCTAGCCCTTCTTTCTTGGTGGATCTTGGAGCAGACCTGCCCCAAGACCCTCGCTCTCCTGTGGTGGGTCTGTTGTTAGCTACTCATACATCAGTGCTGTCTGTTGCTTTGTGCCCTCTGTCCTTCTTCTTCTTCTTCCGGGAAGCCACAGCTGCCTGGGGCTCAGGGTCACCAGCCTCCAGTGTCACATTTTGTGGCTTTTCTTTCTTCTTTTTCTTGGGGGACACGAGAGTTGTCCCAGCCTCTGGTTCTACTTCCTCTGGGAGTTCAGGAAGCCCCAAAGGCACCCCCTGTGGCTCAGTCCCCTGCTCCATCAAGGCAATCTGCCTCTTTTCTTTCTTTATCTTCTTTCTTGGGGAAAGTGGGATGGCTTCCTCCTGTGCCTCCACTTTCACCACTGGCTGAGAACCAACCACTGCCACTGTCCCCTCCACCTCGTGGGCCCCCTTGGGTCTCTTTCTCTTCTTGGTGGGAGGCGGGGCTGTCTCTTCAGGAGGCTCGGTTTTCACCACAAATTTCAAGTCTGTTAGTTTTTCTTCTGGCTCTGCCATTTCTGCCTCCCGGGGCCTCTTTTTCTTGGCAGTGCCTGAGTCCAGGCCTCCCAGAGGCTCTGGCATCTCCACTTCTGGCTCTAGCAAGGGAACCTGAAGCTCCAGCACCCCCACTGCAGGCTCCATCACCTCTGTGTGCGTGTGATGCTTTTTTTTTTTCTTCTTCTTCTTCTCTCCTACATCTATTTCTAGGGCCAACTCAGCCATGCCCACCTCCAGGGTCCCGTGGCCATTCACAGCCTCTGGAGTGGCAGCAGCCTCTGCCATCTGCCTCTTCTTCTTCTTTTTCTTCTCAGAAGTAGGTGACTTGGGTGTCAAAGCTGAACAAGGCCCAGTGACTGGGGGGTTACCTCCAAAGGCACAGAACCGAGGTCTCAAGCCAGGGGGGATTTGTGGTGGGGGGCTTGCAAGAATAGGTTGCAGAGGGGTTCCTGGCAAGGATTCTTGGGGACTCTCCATGATCCTGAGGCTGCCATGGGGGACAGGGGCACAGGTGAGTTCACCTCCTGTGGCTGTGGAAGGAGCAAGCAGGGTCGCTGCTCCATTGTGGGAGCCACTGCTGCTGAGGACATGATAGCGGTGCCGCTGGCCCCCCAACTTGCCCTTCACAATCCTTGATCCAGAGAGAGGTACTCGACGTCCATCCAGGCTGAGAGAAAAAGAGGGAACAGGCTTGGTTAGACAGAAGCTAGCGGTATTTCTCTGTGGCTCAGAAATGCCCCTGTGGGAGGGGTCACAGGATCGCAGAGGCCCACACCTGCCTGTAATCCTACCAACTCAGGACGCTGAGATCTGAGGCTTGTGGTTCAAAGCCAGCTCGAGTCCTGCCCGTGAGACTCTTTATTAACCAGCCAAAACTAGGAAGTGGAGCTGTGGCTCAAGAGGTAGAGTTCCACCTTGTGTGAAAAAACTAAGCGATAGCACCCAGGCCCTGCGTTGGAGGCCCAGTATCAGCACATACAATTAAAAAGAAAGTAGGGGGCCAGGAGTTTGGCCTAGTGGTAGAGTGCTTGCCTAGCACGCATGAAGACCCACGTTTGATTCCTCTGTACCACATAGAGAAAAGCCTTATCGGGCCAGTGGCTCAGGCCTATAATCCTAGCTACTCCAGAGGCTGAGATCTGAGGATTGCGGTTCAAAGCCAGCCAGGGCACAAAAGACCTAGAGACTCTTATCTTTAATTACTCACTAGAAAGCAGGAAGTGATGCTGTGGCTCAAGGGGTAGGGCAGTAACCTTGAGCTGAAGAGCTCAGAGACAGCACCCGAGCCCAGAGTTCAAGCCCCAAGACCCCCCCCCAAAAAAAGCCGGAAGTGGTGCTGTGGCTCAGGCGGTAGGGTAGAGATGTAGCCTTAAGAAAGACTAAGCACAGCGCTCAGGCCCTGAGTTCAAGTCCCAGGACTGGCAAAATAACAAAAAGTTGCTCCTCCGTAACGATCCCCGGTTCACTCACCTGCTCGGAACAAAGTCTGCAGGGGCCTGGATAAGCCACAGCTCCGTGTCCGGGCCGGTCAGCGCCTCCAGGGAGAATCGAGGGGGCTCCGAGGCTGGGGGCGTCGCGCTGAAGTTGGGGGGACAAGAGAACCGAGCGGCCCCTGCGGGAAGGAGAACGGGGTCTGCGGCCGGGTCCGACCCGCGGGTCCCAGCAGCCTCCCAGCCCGCCGATCCCCGGGGGGCGCCACCCCCTCGCTCCCGCCCCTCTCCTTCTCCGATCGCCCCTCTTTCCGCGGGCCCCACGCACCTCCCGCAGCCCGCTCCGCAGCCCGCTCCGCACACCGCCCGCTGGACGACTCAGCCCGGGCCGGGACCCCCGCCATGCCCGCGGCCGCGGCGCGCGCCGCCCAGACACGCGGCAGACCACGGGGACGCGGGGCGGGGCCTCGCCCGGGGGCGGGGCCTCGTCTGGGGGCGGGGCCTCGCCCGGACGCCACCACGGGGCGGAAAGGCGCAGGGGTGTCCCGCGGGTGCCCGCGGACTCTGTGAGCGGGACGGAGGGACATTGTCACCGCTGGGTCGTGTCCAAGCCAACGCTGCCTCCAGGTCTGATCATGACAGAAGCAGACCGTCGGTCTTCTGAGAGTGAGATTTCCACCCGGTCTCGACGGGTCTCACCCACAGTCTCTACGACATGGTTTGCCCCAACGCCGCCTTAAAGGGGCAGTCACTCTCTTAAAGAGACAGGAAGGTGGGTTTGGCCGAAATCCTTCAAGAGCCAGGTGAGTCTCCTGGCTGGCAGGGCTGTGCCCTCGGCGGTACGGGTTTTTTGTTTTGCCTTTTTTTTTCACCCCCTGTTGGAGGCTCCGAAGCCTTTGGAAACTTAAGTCTCGAGTGAGAGATGTGAAATGGAGGAGTGGGGGGCGTTTCGGCTCCCGGACTCTCCCCGAGCGGGAAACGCAGGAGGCGGGGCCTGCGGGATCCAGGGCGGAGCCTCGGGCCCGGGAGCTGACTGGCCTGGAGGGATGCGGGGTTGGTCCGACCGGGCTCGTGGATCAGACAGAGCTCCTGGGACGCCCCCCCGAGCTCCCAGTCTCTTGCTGGAGGGAAACCACACCATGGCTTGGAGGAAGGGACGGGGTGGGAATCTAGATCGCCTCCTCCCCTGCTCCCAGACGCGTGTAAACAACCGCACGTGGACGGGGTTCGGGACGCGCCCGAGCTCTTTCTCATCGGGGCAGTGCCCGGTGGAGCGGAGGGTGGAGCCGCCGCGGGACGGCGGCGAGACGGGGTGACCCGACTGCATTCCTGGCCGGTGTGTCAGAGCCGCTTCTCGCCGCCTCGGCCGAGATTTCGGATCTTACTCCAGTATTAGGCTGCCCCTCCCTTCCCGGGATCTCCAGACCGTTCCCGGCCGTGGGCGGCAGCCGTCCCCGCGGGCTCCGGAGGACCCCGACGGGGCGGTGCTGGGCGCGCATCCCTGGGACTCGTGGGACGGCAGGCCAGCCTCGAGTAGGGGCTCCGGCTGGAACACCCTGTAGCGACCCGAGCTGGTTGGGGCTGAGAGAGCCCAGCAGAGACTGATTTCGCTACGCACACAGAAGGGGGCGTTTCCTCCCATCTCGTTTGTCCGGCCGGTCGTGGGGCTTGGACTCAGGGCCTGGGCACGCACTGCCCTTCAGCTCTTTTGACTCAAGGTTGGCGCTCTTGCACTTGGTGGTTAATTGGAGGTAAGAGTCCTTCCCAGGCTGGCTTTGAACCGTGATCCTCAATTCTTAACTTCCCGATTAGCTGGGATTACGGGTATGAGCCACCAGCGCCCGGCTCAGACTCCAGTTCCCCCCTCCCCTCCGTCAAGGCAATTTACTGTTTGTCAAAAGGGTGCCGTGCCATTACTTTACCCAGAGCTGGGCAGGCGCACGGTGGAGGGCAGTTTCCTAGGCTCTTATCCCAATCCAAACTGTCCCTCCTCCTGTCAAGGAGTTAGGCTCACGGTCTAAGTACAGTCGATTACCGAGGTTGGAAAGAGTCCGCCTCCAATCTTGTATCGGTTTGGTGAAGTTCTACATCTTCCCTCAGACAGGGGAAACTGAGCCAGGAGAGGCAGGGGGGAGGGTGTGGCTCAGATACCGGTATTCTGCATCTCGACACGGCAGGAGTCCCAGCTCCTCCCGCGGGCCTCGCGGGCTGGGTCGCCCCCAGGATCTGGGCCTTGTCCTTCCCGTCTGTGTAAAGGACTTCGGGGGTCGGCGCGTGGGCGTGTCCCGGCCTGCGGCCCGCCCCCCTGCCGGACTACAAATCCCAAGGTGCCCCGGGCCGCCCTGGCTCCCGCCCCCGGCGGGCCCGCCTCCCTCTGCCCGTCACGTCGTCTAACCTGTTCCCGGCGCCGACCCCGCCCCGCCCCGCGCCCCGCGCCCCGCAGCTGGATTCCGAGCCGCCGCCGGAGCAAGCCCCCCGGTGCCCCGGACCTGTGAGTTCCACCCTCGGGGGGTCCAGCGGCCTCCCGGAGCGTCCTGACACCGCGTCCCTCAGGAGGGAAGGGCGGGGACGCCACACGGGGTCCCGGGGCAGATCTTGGGGTGCGCGGATGTCCTGGAAAGAGGCAGCTCGGAAACTTGCTTTTCTGGATAGAGGGAGAAGGGGGGAGGGCTCGAATGCCGGAGTTGTAGAATGAGGGGCTGGGCCCCCCCTTGGCCTCCCCCCTTGATCTCGGGGAGACGTTGGAGCTAGGCTTGCGGAATGCCCTGAATTGGGGGCTCTCGGGGGTCTGAGTGACTTTGGGGTCTCCGATCTCGGAATCTGGGGGGAGAGATGGTGGCGGGGCTGGAGCCGGTGGTCGCCCCCGCCGGCCTCCCGCCAGCGGCCTCTGGTCTGGGCCCCGCCGGCCTGGAGTGTCAGAGTCCAGGGTGCGGCGGGGGTGGTGGAATTCGGGTCTCCCGGGGCCCCCGGAGGCTCTGCCGCCACGTTCTCCCCGCTTTCCGGCCCTGGGATGGGGGAAGGGGGGTGAGAAACCGGGACAGCTTTCCTGCCTCCCCGGTGCCACTGAGCGAACCCCAACATGTCATTAACCCGGGGCGTCAGACCTGCTTAACCAGGGGAGGGGAGCCCGCCCCAGGGCGCCCCCTGGCGAGGACCGGGCCTCGCGTGGCCCCACCGGGGTGGGAAGGAGCTGGGGTTTGCAGAGGTCATTCTGGAGAGCCCAGGGCAGAGCTCTGGAAAGGCAGGGTGGGATGCGGGCTGCCTGCGAAGGTGCCGAGCACGCCTGCCTTGCACACAGAGGAGGGGTAAACTGAGGCTGAGAGGGCCACGCAGCGGGATTGAAGGCCCTAAGGGAGCTGGGAGTCATCTCCTCCCACTACATTTTCCAACCGCCCCCGTCTGGGCTCCTGGGCCTGACCCGGAGGTGAGAAATGTCACCCTCCACTCCCATCTGTCTGACCTGAATTATTGTGGGAGATAAGGGAGGGGTAGAGACTAATTCTGGAGGTGTGTGTCTGTCCTTCAGCTGGAGGCGGACAGGGGCAGGCCGGCCTCTCCCCCACACCCCTCCACCCCTATGCGTCATGTGTCAGGGATTAAAAAGGGAGCAGGGACGGGAGGAGATGAGCCCAGGATGTTTGCGTATGTCTGGGTGTGAAGGGCATTTGGTGACAGGCAGAGATGACATTAAAAATACTACCCGTGACCGCCAACACAGGCCATACCCGGTTCAGATCTGACAGGTAAGCAGGACTGCATCCTGTACCTCTAAAGACATCTTAGGCTCCGCCCCATGGGCGGGCTCTGAGTTTTCCCTTTAATAGTTTGCTGACCCCAGGGAAGGGACTCCTCCCTACCAATGGGGAAACTGAGGCTGGCAAACAGACATCACCCACACCTTGGGTTTTTGCCAGCTTCTGTCTGGAATCTTCCATGGCTCTCCCTGCCTTGGTCTCCCAAGTTTTTGGAGATGATTGATCACTGGCCAGAATGCAGAGATGAATGTGGGAATTGAAGCCTCGGAGATCCAAGGACCTAGAGAACTGAGATTCCCACCATCAGAACTCATGCAGGGCTGAAAGAGCCTTTTTTGGGGAGAGGAAGAGGGGAAAAGAGAAGGCAACACAATGCCCTTGGGTGGTGAACCCTCACCATTGTGTTGTCTTAATGGCCTCTGGAAGAAGGCCGATAATTAATAATCCTGGACGTGTGAACTTTGTTTCTTGCACTGCATAAATAACGTCACCCAATCCTCACACCTTTGGAAGCAAAGGTACTAATTCCCCATTGTAGTCAGGGGGGGAATGAGGTAAGGAGAAACACAACCAGTCCAAAGTAAGAGGTCCAGCCTGGGGGAAGTTGCCAACTCATTCACAGCTGTCCACACGGGAAATAGAGTCCCAGAAAATGTGGAGGCCTCTCCCAGCCATAGAGTGACCCACAGGGAATCCAATCTGGGTGTTACCAGCCTAGCCTGATAACCCTGACCTGGTTCCTTAGGAGGAGGACGAGGACGACTCCTCCAGGAAGCCCACGGGGATCATCCTTAGTCCCTCCTTCTCCGCCCCCCCTCCCCCAAGGGGGGGAAAAAAAAAAAAGAAAACCTGTCAGGGATGCAGAGTAGGTGGGCAAGGTGGGGAGGGAAAGGGGACCCTGAGGGGGTGGACAGGAGCCTGAAGGAGGGGAGTCAGGAGGGATCCCAGGGAAGAAGATTTGGGGTCGTAAGCTTGGATCCTGGGAACAGACGCGGCCCACGCCACCCTCGAACCCCGCCCTCGCGCTCCGCCCGGGGAGGCCCGCACCTGTCCAGACCCGCCACGCATTCCCGGGGCCTGAGCTAAGGAGCTGGGGACCCGCCCGCCCCGCCCTGCCCCGCCCTGCCGGGACCCGGGCGCCCCCTGGTGGTCCCGTGGGGATCAGCCTCCCCCCACGCCCCCCAGTTTTAGGTATTTTTCAGTTAAGGTTTCAGTTCTTTCCTGTTCTAGCCTTGGGACCTCAATCCGCTTACCTATGTCTCCTTGGTAGCTGGGATGACAGATATGGAGCCCCATACATGGCTTTTGATTGAAATGGGGTCTCAACCTCCTGATCTTTACCTCCCATGTAGCTGGGATTACAGGGGTGAGCCAGCATGCCCCAGAGCCCTGAGATTTTTGTTTTTTGTTGTGTTGGTCATGGAGCTTGAACTGTGGGCCTGGGCGCTGTCCCTGAGCTCTTCAGCTCAGGACTACCGCTTTACTACCACAGCACTACTTCCAGTTTTCTAGTGGTTACTTAGAGATAGAATCTCATGGACTTTAGTGCCAGGGCTGACTTTGAACCATGATTGTAAGAGCCCAGCCTCCTGAGATTACAGTTGTGAGCTACCGTGCCCAGCAGCCCTGAGTTTTTATTTCTACTTTCTTTTGCCTTTTTGGGAGGTGGATTTTTTTTTTTCCTTTGGTCGGTCGTGGAGCATGAACTCTGGGCCTGGGTGATTTGGTGGATTTTTGAAACAAGGTCTCATTTTGTGTATGAAGATTGGCCTTGAGCTGGATCTTCTGGCTGAGGTTTCCACATGCTGGGATTACAGTCATACACTACCCCACCCAGCCCCATAGTCTCCACTTACTGAGATTTTCCTTCTCAGAAAGAAACTACATGTATGTTCAACAGTAGTCCTGTGGAGTGAACTGTGGACTGTCCTCCATTTCCACGTTTGAAAACTGAGGCACGCTGGTCAGGATCTGCCAGGGTACTGCCAGACTTGACCCTTGGCTCCTTCAGTGTGCTGCTTGCTCCCTTCTCTGAACTTCCAGTGTGGTAGGATCCTAGGATAGATCAAAAGTGAGGAAAGGGTAGGACAACTGAGACCAATAGAGAATTCTAGAACGTTCCAAACATAAAATTTTGGACTCACGACTTCCCAACTCTAGACTCCCAAGCTGAGGGGTGCCAGTATCTCATGCCCTCACAAAATCAGGATGAAGCCTAACTGCAATAGAAGTTGAAGAGCCTGCCTTCCCTCCAAAGCTAGTTTGCTTCCTTTCAATATGGGGAAACTGAGGCTCCAGGAGTGGAGAGGACTCATCACCCAAGGTCACACACACTCCTAATACACCTAAAGGAGGCATCAGCCTCAACAGGTTCTGATCTTGTGGCCTCCAGACACGAGGCCAGTACCGACAGGTTCCATCCAGCCTGCTGCCCACGCTTGCACCACCAAAGCCCAGGTCGTGTAGTAAGCGGGGTGACAGCACTGGCGGGCGTGGCGGCTGCCATGGGGATGTGGTTGGGGCTGGCTTGACCGGTTTCCCAGGGGCCAGGGGGCCCCCTCCCTTTCTAGGCTGGTGACCACAACTGCCTACCCACCCCTTCACCTTGGCTGCCATGTTCCTTCTTCAAACAATGTGTTCCTGTGAGCCTGACCTCCAGCCTGGTGGAGACAATGAAGTATAAACAAGTTAGGTCCCATCTGGGTGTGAAACCCAGAGACTGAATGCAGGGGTTCAGGCTGCCTGGCCAAGCCCTGCCCCTTCCGGCTGGCTGGGACAGCTCTGCCACTCTTGCTTTTAGTTTCTTAGGTAGGTAGGGTCTTTCCAATTCTCCCAACTTGCTTCGCAGTGGTCTTGGACTCTGGTCTCCATTCTTTGCTTCTTGAGTAGCTGGGCCCACTGGCTGTGCCACCATGCCTAGCACAAGTGTGATTTTGCACAAACGTTGCTGAGCTTTACTCTTGTGTCTGTTAAGAGTGATTTTGACCATGACTGAGTATAAAGCACTTAATATAGGTCTAGAAGGCAATGTCCCAGCACAGCATTAGTGATTCGTGTTTGCTTTTTTGTTTGTTTGTTTGCCAGTCCTGGGCTTGAGCTCAGGGCCTGAGCACTGTCCTTGGACTTTCTCAAGGCTAGAGGTTTACTACTTGAGCCTCAGCACCATTTCCGGCTTTTTTCTATGTATGTGGTAGCAAGGAATTGAACCCGGGTCTTCATGCATGCTAGGCAAGCACTCTACCACTAGTCCAAACTCCCAGCCCGATTCTTGTTGTTTATAATCACATTATATATACTCCAAGTCAAATGCAGGGGGCACAACTATTATGCTTCAAGTTTGAGTCTTCTAGGCTGTGTATGAACCAAACGTTGAAGGACTTGGGATTTCCCAGAGCCAGAACATTTCCAGAGGAAGGCAGGGGCTCTCTTGATTGCTTCTCAGGCCCGTTCTTCGTCCCTGCCACACACACACACACACACACACACACACACACACACTGAGTCTCCTGAGGGTGGGATCAGGAGGGGCGGAGTCTGAGATGATGCGCTCCAACACCTTGCAGGCGCCCCCGCTCCGGCCTGGCACCATGGACAGCGAGGCGTTCCAGAGCGCCCAGGACCTTCTGGACCTGAACTTCCAGTGTGAGCTGGGGCAGGGGGCGGGGCCCGAGGGGCGGGGCCTGCCAGGAGGCGTGGTCCTGACCCTCACTCCTGCCCGCCCGACCAGCGCTGGCCATGAAACACATGGATCTAAAGCAGATGGAGCTGGACACGGCGGCCGCCAAGGTGGACGAACTGACCAAGCAGCTGGAATCCCTGTGGTCAGACTCACCTGCACCTCTTGGCCCCCAGGCCGGAGTCTCCCCCAGGGTGAGCCTGATCCCCGCCCTGACCCCAAAGCCAGCTAGCTTCTTCCTATGCCCCAGGCCCTCTTAGGCAAAGTTGTCTCCTGTTACTTGAGGGCAGATTGTAGGGTGCTCAAGGAGGGAATCAGTGGAGGAGGACATTTATTTCATAAGAAAAGGCTCACTTCTTTGTTTCCTTTGGTAGTACTGAGTTTGAACTTCGGACTTGAAAACTGAGACATGTCCCCAGAGCTTTATTGCTTTATTTTTCTGAACTTTTGCTCAGGAGCAGCCTCAGAAAGTCACACTTTTTTCTGCCTCCCCTTCCTGAGTAGCTGGAATTACAACAATGCGTTTTGTCATTGTTTTGTCATTGTTTTGTCTTTATGTGTCAGCACTGAACTCAGGGCCTCAGCCATCTCACTTGTTTGTTTCACTCAAGGCTAGTATTCTATGACTTGAGCCATACCTCTACTTCCAACATTTTGCTGATAATTGGGAATAAGAGTCTCACAGACTTTTCCTACCTGGGTTAGCTTCAAACAGCAGTGGTCAAATCCCAGCCTCCTAAATAGCTAGTCAGGTGAGCCACCAGCTCACTGTTTAGTTTTGTTATTTTAAGATAGGGTCTCCAAAACATTGAGTTTTTGTTTTGTTTTAGCCCCACTAGCTCCCAGTGCTGGCCCTCCTATCTCTATCTCCCCAGGGGCCTTTTCCTGAGTCACACAAATGAGAGCCTCAACATCTTTCCGCTGGGCTCACTGCCCACATTCTTACCCTCAACCAACACCTCTGGATTGACCTTAAATAACCGCTCTTGATTTCCTTCACTAACGTCCCCTTTGGCCCCTAACACCCCTGCCTCCCCGCAGATGCCCCGATACAGCTCCAGTCCGGTCCCCGAGCCTTTTGGCAGCCGAGGGTCCCCCCGGAAATCAACCACCGACAATGCGGATGCCCAGTTTGGACGCTCTGAGAGTGCCCCGTCCCTACACCCCTACAGTCCGCTGTCTCCCAAGGCCCGGCCGTCATCGCCGCGCACCCCTCTATACCTGCAGCCGGACGCCTATGGCAGCCTGGACCGCGCCCCCTCGCCTCGGTCCCGCGCTTTCGAGGGGACGGGCGCCCCGCTTGGCCGTGCGCCCTCTCCACGGCCTGGGCCAGGCCCTCTCCGCCAGCAAGGTCCCCCCACTCCCTTCGACTTCCTGGGCCGCGCGGGCTCCCCTCGCGGAAGCCCTCTGGCCGAGGGGCCCCAGGCCTTCTTCCCGGAGCGGGGACCGTCCCCACGGCCCCCGGCCGCCGCCTATGACTTGCCAGCCTTCGGGAGCGCCCTCCTGGGGGCGGGTGGCAGCGCCTTCGCCCCGCCCTTGCGTGCGCAAGGTGAGCTGGACGGTTTACTTGGGCGGGGTGCGGGGCGATGTGGGGGGCCGGGCCCAGCATGTCCATGCGCAAATGCCCCCAGATGACCTGACCTTGCGCCGGCGCACTCCAAAAGCCTGGAATGAGTCCGACCTGGATGTGGCCTATGAGAAGAAATCTTCACAGACAGCCAGCTATGAACGTGAGTGATGGAGAGTGAGTGGGGGACCTTGAGGAGAGACCCCCGCCCCCCACTACACCCGGTCCTAATGAGTCCTCCCACCCCCTGCCCCGCAGGCCTGGATGTCTTCACAAGGCCTGCCTCACCTGGCCTGCAGCTGTTGCCTTGGAGAGAGAGCAGCCTGGACGGCCTGGGAGCGGCTGGCAAGGTCAGGGGCGGGGCCATGCCAGGAGGAGGGCGGGGTCACGTCAGCGGATTGGACCAGGCTTGGGGGCGTGGCTCGGTAGGGGCGGGGCTCTGTCCGCAAGACCAGGGTCAGTTTCTGAAAGTCCTTCATTGTTGTTTTTTAAGATATTTTATTCACATTGATTTTTTTACATCATATTTCAAATGTGAAGCTTAACAGATAAGTATTCAAGAATGACATCTCTGTATGCAATCACTGGCACATACATTTAAGAGCAAAATTAATGTTAAGCTGAGAGTTTGTATGTCATGGATACAAATCCATCTATGTAACGTAACATTATGTCTGTAGAGTATATATCCCATTTGTCTATATAGTTATATTTATATTTCCAAGATCATGTCAAGGATTTTGGGTCCCCGGATATTGAGTCATAGTTCTTGTACTGTTTGGATATAATATCCACATATCAAGGAGTCCATGCACCTTTTATTCCTTTGATCTTGGCTTATCTCACTGAGCATGATTTGCTCTAGTTTCATCCACTTCCCAGTAAATGCCATTATTTTATCCTATCTGTTGGCTATGTAGAATTCCATTGTATATATATATATATACCACATTTTTTGTATTCATCTGTAGTGGGGCATCTGGGTTGTTTCCATCATTTAGCTATTGTGAATAGTGCAGAGATGAACATGGCAGTGCAGGTGTCCTCATATCCTGGGTTAGGATGCTCAGGGTTGATGCCTAGGAGTGCTATGGCTGGGTCATAGGAAAGGTCTAGTTTTACTTTTTTGAGGAACCTCCAAACTGCCTTACAGAGTGGTTGTATTAGGTTTTGTTTTTGTTCTTTTTTTTTTTTTTGCCAGTCCTGGGGTTTGAACTCAGGGCCTGAGTACAGTCCTTGGGCTTTCCTCAAGGCTAGCTCTCTACCATTCGAGCCACAACACCACTTCCAGCTCTTTCTGTGTATGTGCTATTGAGAAATTGAACTCAGGTCTTTGTGCATGCTAGGCAAGCACTCCACCACCAGGCCAAACTCCCGGCTTGTATTAGTTTTTATCCTGGATTTTCAGCCCTCCTGGGCCCTCCGCCTCCATCCTTGGGTTTCCCTCACCTCACCCCTTCTCACCTTTGCCCCTACTTCTCTCCCACCTAAGCCTCATCTACCTCCTCTCCTTCTTTTCTGTTCCCTAGGACAATCTTACGAGTGCCACCCTGCCCCGCAATTACAAAGTCTCCCCTCTGGCCAGCGACCGGCGTTCTGATGTAGGCAGCTACCGCCGCTCCCTGGGCTCTGCAGGGCCCTCGGGGACTTTGCCCCGCAGCTGGCAGCCCGTCAGCCGCATCCCCATGCCCCCCTCCACCCCCCAGGCCCGCAATGCCCCACGCCAGCGCCCCATCCCCCTCAGCATGATATTCAAGCTACAGAATGCCTTCTGGGAGCACGGAGCCAGCAGGAATGTGTTCCCCGGATCCCCCATCTTCTCCCGAGCACCTCCTCCTAAGCTGCCTTCCCAGCCCCAACCACCCCTACAGCCCCAAGTCCAGCCCCAGCCCCAGCCCCAGGTGCCTCCCCAGCCTCAGCCCCCTGCCCAGCCCCCAACTCCAAGTCCTCAGCTTCCCCAGCAGACTTGGCCCCCAGTGAATGAAGGTAAGTTGGCAATGGGGGAACGAGAGGGTCCTCCAGAGGGCTGGAGGGAGGATGGATGATATCAGGGCAGAGCAGCTGGGGAGCCATCACAGCCAGGCTCCTTCCAGACTGCACCCCTGCAGACAGCCAGGCCACCGGAGCTTAGGCAGGGGTGGGCAATAGTTAAACAGGGACTCTGCAGCTAGACTGACTGATTCCATCCTGTGTGACCTCAGGCAGATCACTTAGCCTCTCTGGGCCTCAGTAGTTTTGAGTGTAAAAGGTACAGGGTGATAGAAATGATCATATTGGCCGAGAGCAGTGGCTCATGCGTGTAATCCTAGCTACTCAGGAGGCTGAGATCTGAGGATCTCAGTTCAAAGCCAGCCCAGGCACTAAAGACCTTGAGACTCTTATCTCCAATTAACCACTAGAAAACCATCAGTGGTGCTGTGGCTCAAGGGGTAGGGCCATAGCCTTAAACTGAAGAGCTCAGGGACAACACCCAGGCCCAGACTTCAAGCTCCACAACTGACCAAAAAAGGAAGAAAAAAAAAGAAGAGGAAAAGAAATGATCATATTGGCCACACTGGATTATGATACTAAAACTATACCATACCAAGTCCTTAAACTAGACAATGCACAATAAGCACTCGGTGTTAATCAGAATAGTTAATAAATGTGAAATCTGAACCAGTGGAGGTTGAGTCTCTCTAACCACAAACTTGCTGCGTGACTCAGGATAAATTACCTAATTTATCTGAGCCTTTGCTCAGATAGGTTTATAGGGGGCAGTCATGACATCTGTCTTGAGGGATTATGACAGGGATTATGGGAACACAAAGAATTGTTGTTGTTGTTGTTAATTATTCCTGTTTTAGAAACACTGTGGTGATACATGCCTATGAATCCCGGCATTCAGGAGGTAGAGACAGAAAGATCACAAATTCCAAGTTATATTGGGCTCCAAAAATAGATAAGGAAGGGGCCGGGAGTTTGGCCTAGTGGTTAAAGTGCTTGCCTAGCATGCATGAAGATCCAGGTTCGATTCCTCGGTACCACATACATAGAAAAAAGCTGGAAGTGGTGTTGAGGCTCAAGCAGAAGAGCTCTAGCCTTGAGAAAGTCCAAGGACAGTGCTCAAGCCCTGAGCTCAAGCTCAGGACTGGCAAAAAAAAATAGATAAGGAAAAAACCCAGCGCTGGACCACTGGAGCCACAGCACTAGCCTTGAGCTGAAGAGATCAGGGACCAGAGTTCAAGTCCCACAACCAACAACAACAACAGAAACCACAAAACAGCGTGTAAAGCATCAAATACATCCTAAGTGCTCAGTAAATGGTTGTTATCATAACTGTATATTATTCACAGTCAAGGGAAAATAATCCAGAGAGGCCAAGGACTCCCCTGAGGTCACAGAGCAACAGTACTAGGCATAGGTCCTAGAAGTTTTGCAGGTCCTGGGGGACTTCTGAGGGTTTGAGGGTTCATTTCCTGATGGTGCTATTGCTCCTGCCAGGCCTTCTCAAGCCCCCCACTGAGCTGGAGCCAGAGCCGGAACTTGAGGGTCTGCTGACACCAGTGCTAGAGGCTGGAGATGGAGAGGAAGGCACAGTGACCCGGCCCCTCAGCCCCACAAGGCTGCAACCGGCTCTACCACCTGAGGCGCAGTCAGTCCCTGAGCTGGAGGAGGTGGCACGGGTGTTGGCTGAGATTCCTCGGCCTCTCAAACGCAGGGGCTCCATGGAGCAGAGCCCCGCTGTGGCCCTGCCCCCCACCCACAAGAAACAGTATCAACAGATTATTAATCGTCTCTTCCAC